>NC_064856.1:77265489-77571341 GCF_024139225.1 Suncus etruscus | reverse complement strand
ATATCTCTCCAAAGTGGTCTGGGTTATAACTACAAGATGAGAACTTGGGTTAAGTAAGGGAAATAAGAAAGCTGAACAATATAGCAAGCACAGATGTAAGGATTAAGACATCCTGTACTCTTAGACTTCTTTATGAAATATAAAGGCTATGCTTAAATATGCTACACCTTTGAAGTTTCTTTTTCTATTCTAGGCAATAGTTGAAAGATATTGTTACACAAAATATGACAAGAAACTCCAGGCAATTATATGCATATGTATGCTGTTCTGATTAAGACAACAGAAGGATACTGAGCTACCCTGGTGGCAATATCACCTGGTCATCTTACATTGTCCATAGTAAGGTTATTTGGTAAAGAAGGGATCCCACAGTCGTTGTGGGATCTGACAAGTTGGATTTAGGTGCTCAGAAAACATAATCTTTCAGGGTATTTTTATGGAGTCCCAAATTCTCCCCATATTTTTACTTACCTTAATTTTGTTCTCTCAATAATCCCTTAGAATAGGTAATATTTTTGCACAGTTTTACAAGTGAAATAATTAAGAGTTTACTTAACATGAACAAAAATGAAGACTCCTCACATAAAATGCTTCCTGCTGTAATGAAAAGATGCTTCGTGTCTCCAGGGACATCTGGTCTCCTGACCCAAAGAAAAAATCAAGCTTAGAATAGAACCTTGTATTTAAAGGAAATGGCAGTCACAGATGAAGTGTTATTTTCCAGAAATGCATTCCCACAATAGTCCTTTTGGAAAGCTAAGTAGACTGGTTACATGGTCTTGGAATCTGTGTAGCAGAAGGAGATGTCTAGAAAAATTCATGATGTCACAGGCTCTGACAGTACCAAATGTGTCATAACTCTGCCATGTGGGCTGACACAGTGGATATAGAGCATACAAACAAAGCCACTATTTAGGTATTTGGTGGGAGGGGGAATGACTTTTCTGGTGGCTTTAATAAATGTGGATGTGTCAGAAGTCTAGACTATACCATTGCCATAATGTGTGAATTTGTGCAAATGAGAGTCTGTGTGACTCTGAGGAGTGGTGAGAAAAGAAACAAAGCCATTGTCACACAAATGAGCAGCCAACAATCTGAGCAGTTTCTGGTGATTCTATGGAAGACTCAGAGACTTACTAAGAAAGATATGTTCCAAGCATAAAAATTTTGCTCTCAGGGTGTTGGCTATTATCCTTCCACTACAATTTGAACATGTCATTTGTAAAGCATAAAATAGTGTCATTCTTTAATAGCCTATTATGTGCCAACCATTTGTTCAAAACTTCCCTGGATATTAACTTTTGATAATATTTTCTTAATCAAGAAATATTCATGGAATGCCTTTTATATAATGGATACATTAAGGGTACTTCCTTTCTTCCTTCTTTTATCTAACCAGAGTATTTTTATTTTTTTGTGTCATACTTGTCTCCTATTTTATACAGATTGATAAGATTGCTATTACACACTGGAAGTTAAGAGCTAACTACATTCAAAGCTCATAACAGTCTCCTTTTCTCTGATAACTCCAAGCAGAGAGGTTCTGCTTTCTGGAAGTCTACTTGCCCTATTCCACTAAACTCCTTGATGCTTGGTAAATAGCAAACCTCTTAATAGCTATATTTTGGATCTTTGGAAAATTCTCCATACATTAATGCACATCTGTGTAAATAAATATCAATTATAAGTGGAAATTAATACAACACTGACCTTATTTGTGTTACAGCTTTAAAAGCATAGTTACCCTATGAATATATTTTTCTATATAAAAATTAAAAATTGAGAAACGGATTGATATTTTTATGCAAACCCAATACAGAAAGAAATAAAGAGGAAATGGAAAGACTAGTTGACGTAATCTCCCCATCAATATTCATGGTTGAATTGACCAGATTGCTGTAGCATAATTTTAGGAGTCTTCTATTTGGGGTTCTGTCTGTATGTGTTCAGGGTTTGCAGTTCCAAAAACAGCTGTACCTCAACTTTAGAAGTACAAGAAATATTTGTACATGTATATATGTGTATTATATATGTATATATGTATGTTATATATGTGTATAGATGTATTGTTTACATATGTGTATATATATTATTCTCCATCACCATCAAATATCAGTTCTCTTCCATGAAGTCAACAGGGCTTGTTGTGATTTGCTGAGCCTCACAATTGTTCCTGCCTATTTTTTCCTGATTCCTAAACCAAGCTTGTGTCATCTCACGTCTAAAGAGCTACACAGGCTGTTTATAAGGTAAACAGGAGGTATACCCGGAGATCTTGAAGATCTGTTTGAGCCAGTGTCTCAGTATTAAAGCCACTAACTGATAAAGCATCTAATTCCCTTTCCTATGGTTCTCTTGATGTCAAAATCTACTCGTTCATCATTGCTAATTATAGAAACTTAGCATTTGCTTCATAAATGCCAAATGTGCTTTCCTTGCATGTCAGCTGCCACATCAGTGATCTGTCCTTAGTGAAATCTATGGGAGAACAAAAAAAACAGGCAGGTAAGCAGATCTTCCTACTCTTGCATGCTGAGTTATTTTAAATGACTTAACTATCTAAGTCTCAGTAAACTTAGTGATGTAAGTATTAATACCCATTAAATAGTGTGTTAAGGTTAGAACCCTAATGTCAATACTATTATTAACAATGTTTATTGAGTACTTCCTATGTTTGATAACAAATGTCATTTTTTCTTGTGTTTTGAACTATAACTAGCTATCTATATTGTATTTTTTCTATTTATGTAATAGTATAATAATATAATAATAGTTCGCATGTTTGTTTTAAGACAGTGGTCTCAAACTTCAATATGCACTTAAATTCCTTACTGAAATTTAAAAAATATTTTAATGAAAGAACCATAACTTGTAAATTTATTGATAGTTGAAACTTTGGCATATAATATTTCAACTCCCAGTACTCTCATACTCCATCATCTGCCAGCCAAGGGAGGAGAATTGGTTGAGAAAAGTGAATGCTAGTGAAGGGATAGCTATTGAAACATTGTCTACCTGAAACACAATCATAAATAACTTTGTAATTTCATGGTGATTAAATAAACTCAAATTACTGGAATTGCTGTTCACACTATCAATAATTTTCTAGTTGCTATGTATAACTTAGAGAATGTTAATTTATGCTTATAATAATGTTCTAGTGATACCGATGCTAAAAGTCCAATGTTATACTTTTCCTTTTAAATTTGTTGCACTTTTATTCAACAAGCATTTGTTGAGTACCTGCTCTATCTATAGACTAGGAACTATTCTAGGTTTCAAAGGAAAAACAATGAATATTACGAAGTCTTTGCCATCATGACATTCACAGTGAGCTAAGAGACAATAATTAAATATATAGATAATAGCATTTGAAAACAAATAAATTAGGTTAATACATCTAATTGAGGTAAATATTCCTGGTACAGTCATCAGGAAAGGCAACTTCAAGGAGGTGATATTTAATTAAAATTATAATATAAAAAGATATTTTTATGTAGAAGAAAATAACAGTGAAAGAGTATAGTAAATACAAAGATCCAAGGAAAAAATAGACCTTAAAAGTTTTATGGAACTCAAATGACAAATGTGATCAGAGTGCCATGAAGAAGGAAGAATGAAATAAAAGCCCACATAGGAAGAGTGGGGGACTAGATAAGGAAGAGCATATTAAGTCATTTTCATCAGGTTGCTCCTTATTTGAAAATTGATTTAAAAAAAAAAGTTGAGGCCGGAGAGGTGGCGCTAGAGGTAAGGTGTCTGCCTTGCAAGCGCTAGCCAAGGAAGGACAGTGGTTCAATCCCCTGGCATCCCATATGGTCCCCCCAAGCCAGGGGCAATTTCTGAGTGCTTAGCCAGGAGCAACCCCTGAGCATCAAACAGGTGTGGCCCAAAAAAAAAAAACAAAAAACAAACAAACAAAAAGTTTCTGGAGAGTTTTAAGTGGCAAATGAAATTATCTGATTTACATTTTCCAAATAGTACTGTGACTACTGTGCAGGGCAGCAATGGAAACAGGTATAGAGATAGGAGGTTTCTGAGATGATGAACAATGATCAGATTCATATTACGCTTTACTAATTGAACTGGCAGGGCTTGCTATTGAGTTGCAGATAAGGCAGGGGAAAATGGGGAATCAAGAATGACTCTTGAGATGTTTGGCCTGATTTAATAAAATGAGATCATCTGCAAGAAAGGGTCTGGCACATAATAAGGGCTCAATATTCATCTATCTATTTTTGAATTGGGACATTTTCAGTTAGGAATTTCTAATGCAACTAAAATTGGTCATGCAGCCTGTGCACTAGACAACTTACATAAACTGTGATATGAAAGAAGTTGTGTAAAGTGGTTGCTCTAGTAAAGGTCTAACTTTTAGAGCTCTGAATTTATGCTGTCCCATAGGTTATTCCATAATTTGCAACCAACATGACTTTTGTAATCTGAGTTAAGTGTCCAATGTAAAGGCCACTCAAGACAGAGAGGTGTGACCAGAGTCAACCCAGGTCCATTATCTGCACCACAAATGGTCTCTCCCAAGCGCAATCAAGAGGGCACAGAGCCAGCAGTGATCTCTGAACACCACTAGTGTGCTCCCCTTAATAAAGTATATACATATATGTACATTTATGTATATAATAAAGCTACTGTGTCATGGGCTGAGCATGCATGACCCAATGAAAAGATTCCTCAAGTTGTTAGTGAACAATATTTGTTGTTGGTATCTATTTTTCAAGATACTTCCTCAAGATTCTTTATAAGAGGACTTAGGACTAGTTGCACCTCCTTGATTCTTGGGAAGGTATTAGACTATTTATGCAGCCTGGATTCCCACCCCTTCCTGAATGGGAATGATAAGCTTGTTGTTATACCATTCTTTTAAAAAAATACTTTCCGTGGGAGCTATCATGTCTGGACTCTTCATCTCTCCAAATATCATCAAGAAATATGACTCATTGAAATTCAATTGTGTTTTAAGAGTTTATTTCCAATGTGTATAGCTTAGGAGATTCAGTTTGTTTTGTCCATGCAACAAAATTGTAAAGAAGGTAGTTTGTCACCATCATCTTCTGTTGTCTCCTGAGCCTATATTTTGGCATTTATTTCTGGGTTCCCAAATCTCTCAACTGACAGATGCTAGGTCAGTTCTCCACCCTTTCCTCCCTGAACTTAACCAGCTGCCTATGATCCAGACCTAATTTGTCAGCCCTATCAATAGTTACTAAAAATATATATAGCAATCATACCATATAATAATCATACCACACAAAGCACCCATATTGACTAGCCAATACTAACTAAATGTTTAATTCTTTGTCAGGTACTGTACTATGTCTTTTTCCAAATATTATCTCACCTAATCCTCATAGCAATCCTATGAATTTACTACTCTTGTATACCAAATAGCCAGAGAGAAGGCAGAAGTAGATGGGTCATCTCTTGGTATGGAAGAGGAAAAGACCATAAAATGAGAGGAGTGGAGTGATGAACATATTCTGGAATTAGATAGCAGAGAGAATTTAGTTTCATGTATTAGGATCACAAAATTGGTAAACTAAGTCAACAAAAAATATATTCTCTGGCAACAGCCTGTTTGGATGTTGGGAAACCAAAGTGATAGTGTTGGCGATTTGGATCACTGGAGGAAGTCTTCATGGCCTTTCTTCCAGTGGTTCCTGACAATTCTCTTTATGGATTGGCTAATGGATATATCTGCCAAAGTCAGCCTCCATTCTATTGTCAAATTTGGACTTCAAATCTTTATTCTCTCCTCTTTGGTTCTCCTGCTTTGAGCCTTTTTCTAAGGATCAACATCAGATGTAAGTCCATCCTAGATAATCCCAGATGCCCTTTTTTGGAAATTTGTATCCTGAAATCAACTACAACTTTAAGCAAAATCTTATGGTGTTTAGAGGTCACAAACATGTTAAATAATTTTGTGAAAATACCAAAACTATTGAACTTTGTTCTTTAAGACAATTAATTTCATAGTACATGAATTACAATTCAATGATGACAAAGAAACAAAAAGTAACCCGTGAAAGGGGTGAAATAAGGTTCTTTGACAGCCCAGAAACTTTTTGAAGGATAGGACACAAATCAAAATCATACTGGTTCAAAAGTCAGGACTCTAGCCATATCCATATTTCCTTTTAAGGCAGAAGAGAACTAGCATATACCAAGCACCTATGTATGGTGTTACACATTCTTAATAAGTGTTATCTCAACCTCTTCAGGATAGAAGCTATTGTCAGTTAAAAAGAAAGAAGGATCTCAAGGGAGAAATGATACTACAGCAGGAAGGGCATTTGCCTTCTACATAACCAACCTGTTTCAATCTTTGGCACCAAATATGTTCCCCCAAGTCCCACCAGTAGTGAACCTCTAGTCTTGAGATATTTGAAGATTTCTTGGGACTTCAACAAATAAAACTAAAATTTTTAAATAATCAGGCATAACTGCTGAAATAGTTAGGCATGCAAACAAGAACCACCAATGTTCTACTTTCTATGGGTGATCAGCCAAGAAGACATTTGAATTTTTTACAGTTCTATAATTCTTATCTTCTCTCTCTTTTGTTTGAAGATTTTAAATGACCTTCTGGGGTGGAATGACTTACATTATCTCTCTTCTTCCTTTTATTTCTTCATAAAGTTTGCTTTACTCCAGCACTCTGCCCTCTTTTCTAATCCTTAAATGCAATGAATCTTGCACTGTAGAGGCTCCTGTGTTTGCTCTTTACTCTACCAGCAATTTTCCTCAAGATTAGATCATGTTATCACCTTAGAAATACCTTCGTGTCCCCCATAGCTATTCTCTTGAAAATATACTGATTAAACATTTTACAGTAAGTTAGATTCATTTTTCAAGAGAAAAAATAAGTACAGTACTTACTATTGACCCTTCTTCCAAAATAGATTTTTCCACAAATACATCAGTTGTACCTATGTCAAAATCAGTAAGCAGTTGAATATTCAGTCTTAATCAAAGCAGTTGCTTGCCAGATGAAGTTTGACAGTGGATAAAATTTTGATGAAAAATAAACTCACAAACCTGACTAAAAAAGAGTGATTGGAGATCACTTTCAGTTTTCAGAACCTTACCTGCTGTATTACAAAGGTAAACTATTCGACACTTCACCTAAAATTTGCTTTTCCAGTTGATCTGAAATCATTACTAATAATTCCAATGTTTTAGAACAGCCCTCAGTATGCCCAAAAAGGCAGATCTCATAGATCTAATAGCTAAGAGACAGAAGGGTTTCCTTCATGTGTGTGTGGTTTACATTGCAACACACTCCAACATTTCCTGGGTTGTCTTTTTTAAATAACTTATTGAAAGGTTTCTAATTTGGGGGAGCAGGGGAAAAATTTTCCCCTTCAAAATTTTTTTACTTATGTCACTCCTAATAGGACACCCACAACATTTTGAGTCAAGATTATTTTTCTATGAAATGAAATAACTTATTAAGACTCTTTTATTTGAAACTGACAGAGACCAAGCTAAAAATATCCTCAGCAAATAAAAAGAAGTCTATTGGGTTTTGTACTTCATAGTTTTCATATATTTTGACTTCAAAATCCTCTTATTGATGACCCCAAAGGATTTTTGCTTTTATGATTATATCAAACAATATTTATCATATTAGAAATTAATAGTAAGAATTGCTTTAAGATGTATTGATTCTTATATAAAATTATCAGCCAAGTATATGTTTATATAACAGCATTTTAAATTGAAATATTACTATAGGCTTCCCAAAAATAATGAAACCATGCCATTCTATATTTTATAAATATCTTTAATGCCTGGTTTAATATAAGAGTTGCATCTCATATATGCTTCTACATTGAATTAATTGCACTATCTCACAAAATTGTTCTCCTGAAACTACTATAAATACTCAAGACAATGAGAATGAAAAATACCAATAAATCTTATTTAGAAAAATTAACTTAATCTTGTTACCTGAAAGGATATTGGATATCCCCTCCTGAAAAGTCCTCTTAAAATGTCCCCTTATTCCAGAAGTACTAACACCATAAGTCTGAATCTCATTGAGCCAACAAAGATCTTATACTCACAAATCACACATAAAACAAGGTATGCTGAGTGATTCTATCGTAATTGCTGCCATACTTTGGAGCTGAGAAGATATGTTAATAGCCTCTGAAACATATGCATAAAAATATGCCCCCAAAAGAAAATAGTTTCTATTATTATGATGATGACTATGATGATTTGTGTTTTGGGCCACACCCAGTGCTGGTCAGGGGTTACTCCTGGCTATGTGCTCAGAAATCACTCTTGGCTTGGTGAACCATATGGGACACATGGGGGTATAGTCCTTTCTTGTGCAGGGAACCAAGTAAGAGTTTTACATATACTATGTCAGTTAGTTTTCCCTCTTTACTTATATTAGTCCTTAGATGAGAGGGCTAGGATTCAAATAGCAGGGTTTATAAATGGATAAGCCAAGACTGAATCCAGGGTTTTCTGTGAAGAGTGTGGTTATTCAAAATGGAAGGAATTATTTGAGGATATCGCCCCTTTTATATAGCTTTTATATGTACTGCAATTGGATTTGCTAAAACCTAGAGAGCTGATTATATACATTTTGATGAAGAATTTTTTTGAAAAGTTCGTAAATTTCATTTTGAAGTTTCAAAAACAAATTATTTTAAAAGGAAACATATAACACAGTGCTAAAGTTGAAAAATATACAATTACATGAAATCCTAACTGTACAGAAAAATCTATTGGTAGCAGACATATCAATATGCTAGCTTCCTCCCAATTAAGCCTCGGAAATATGATTGACTGGGACCTCATGCTTACAAAAGTGTTCTCTCTACCTTATTCAATTCACTAAGGACACAGCAGGGGGTAGTATTCTAATTAAGAATGAGACTGGCTGTCTCTAAAAATTAAACTCAGAAGCAGTAAAGAAAGTGGATGTCTCAAAAAATTTTTAACTAAGTCTACCTTGGAAATATCACACCTCTTTGCCTTTGGCTATAGAAACGTGCAGTGAATATATGCTTAGTTATAACCACTATATGAATCAATATAAAAAAACAAAGTATGTTTTACTTATTGACATTATGATGCAGTTATAGACAACAAGAAATAACCACGAGTACTTGAAAGTAACATTCCCTTTAGAAAGAGACCTAGAGGGCCAGAGTGATAGCACGCCATGTACGATGCTTGCCCTGTACAAGATGGATTTGTTCCTTGCCACCCCATAAGGTTCTTCCAGCCCGCCAACAGTGATTCCTGAGTGCAGAATCAAGAATAACCCCTCAGCAACACCAGGTATTTTCCCTTTCCCTCAAAAAAGAGAAAAGGAAAGAAAAGAAAAAGAAAAAAGAGAGGCCAGAACAATTGGGTGTTTGCCTTGCATGCAGCCAACCAGGGACAGACCCAGGTTCGATTTCCAGCATCCTATATGGTCCCCCAAGCTGTCAAGGGCAATTTCTGAGAGCAGAACCGGCGTAAATTCTGAGTGTTCCCCCCACCCAAATAAAAGAATAAAGAAAAAGAAAAAAAGAAGCAATATGTCAGAGGATAAGAATAAATTTCAAATGGTTAGCTACAGGGTTAATACTTACCAACTCTTGCTTTTATCCTAAGAGCAAGGGTAAATCATTCTTTTAAAAGCAACATACAAATTATAATTAGAGAAATCAATTACAGTATACAAGCTCATGATTAATACTTCAAAACTACATGAGAAAATTGGGAAATTTTTTTTAGAAAGGAAGGAACATTTAAGGAAGGAAGGAAGAAGTTACCTGGGGGAAAAAAAGGAGGAGGATATCTTTGGCAGAGAAACATTCATTGTAAGTGGTCAGTACACTCAAAGAATAAAAATGAAATCATGATTGATGTGTGGAAGTTATGGGAGGTGTAAAAGTAAAAGAGGGCTGTTATTAGAGAAGCAAGTAGAATGTAGATCCTGGAAGGTTTTGGAAACAGGCTTCAAAGTTTAGAAGTAAGCACAAGAGCTTTGGGAAATCCGTAATCAAGATTAAGTTTTAAAATGATCATTCTGGCTATGGTGGAGGGAAAAGATGATAACTTCTGGTTACAGTCCTTATGGTAACAAATACAAAATATTTCAGGGCTTCTTTTATCTTTGCTCGAATTAACTTAATTGAAAAAAATCTTCCACTGTCTTTCTTTTTTTTCTCAATCAAAAAGAGCAAGCAGGAGCAGGAACCTTCTAAATAGGCTGTGTGTATGTGATTGGAGAATTTAACTATAGAATCAGTGAATACTAATCATATCAGATATGGGCAAAGCAATCAACAATTAGAAGAACTCCAGGGGCTGGAGAGACAGATAGCACAGCGGGAGGGTGTTTGCCTTGCAAGCAGCTGATCCAGAATGGACAGTGGTTTGAATCCCGGCATCCCATATGGTCTCCAGAACCTGCCAGGAGTGATTTCTGAGCTCAAAGCCAGGAGTAGCCCCTGAGTGAAGCCATGTGTGGAAAAAAAAAAAAAAGAACTCTGGTCAAAGCAATTATTTGTTTAGAGGATAAAATGCATCAAATAAAGGTCATTAATAACCCTTGTATTCCAATGGGTAGTCCAGGTAATACTTTGGTATTATGATTCTTGCATAGGACTCAAAAAAGACCTATTGACTTTGGGCAATATAGTACCATTACAAAACCACTCTTGATGGAGTCAGATATGTATAAGATCACTTTTCATTCTAATTGGCCAAGAAAATTGGAAATACAGTGTAGTTTGTTTGTTTCTTTAAGTACAAATGCCTGGCCCCAATCTAGTGTCTAAATTAAATTTAGTTTTTGAAAAATTTAACTCCACTGAACCTGTTTTTAGAGTAGATATCCATTAGAGTGCATAAACACTAGTTGTTATCAATTAAATCTCTTATTTAATTAAGAGTCAATTAAGTCCCTTATTTAATTCCATGATCAGTGTACAATTTTCTAGTTATAACTGAGTTTCATATAAAGATTTTCATACAAAATTTTACTCGCATTCTTACCACACAAAATACTAGTTCAAATGCTGACTGCATTTTTTTGTGAGTTTATAATCTAATATTGCAATTTAGATCATCATCTTAATTTACCTAATTTAGTCTTATTCTTTAAAGAATAAGCCTTCTTTATAGTTACTGAACAATTGGAATTCAATGTATAAGCCTTAAGGACTATTTAACTTCACAAGATGCTGTCATCATTTGCACCTTTGTAAAGATCAGCTTGTAGATCTTACTAATAGATTTTAATAACTTTATGCAAATGGTTTATTCTAATCTCTCCCTACCCGAGACCCCCAAATGATCAAACAACAATACTTTAAACTTAAGCTTGTATAGTAATGGTTTAGAAGTGAGAATTCTGGTATTGGGACAATGAGCACATTCCTTAATGAGTCCCTCGGTTATACTTAAACTAAAAGCCCCACTTACCTTAAAAAATATTGTTTTCATCATCAAGGGAAAGTGTTTCCTAAAGTGTATTAAGCTTCTCTAGGGTAAGAGAGAAAATATTATAATTTAAACATGGAAATGACTATAAAATATGCATCATAAACTTTAGAGACCCAGCAGCACATAGTAAAAGAGGTCTTTATTTTTATTAAAATATTAAATGACTATTCAATTGAATAAATGGAACTGAAGCTGAGCTTAAGTAGGTATTGTTCTGGCTTTACAACAGTCCCTACCCTTTTCAAATGTAAATGTAGGCTATCTTTTGTCATCAACAAAAGTTACAAGGAACAATAGAGAATGGAAGATATGTCATAAAAGCAAATGAAGAAAGTACCATGGTAGATAATTCAGCTGCAACATCCTTGAAAACATGCCAAAAATCCTTATCTACTGAGGAAGCTGCAAGTGGGAATGAGAAATCTCTTATCCTAGAAAGGAAGGTTCCTTGTTTCACAGAGAGATGGCATTGGGCCAGAATAGCCATCCAGAGGAAACTGAAAGAATAGAGTTTACTACATGAAGGCCCATGTGAAAACAGAGAGAGTTGTAAGTGAAAGGGAAGAACACAATTCTTGTTGTTTTCCAGAACCCTCTAGGGAAGGACAACCATAGATGCTGGCTGGATTCCTGAGGGTCCCTGGGGCTTCTGAAGGAGACACTCCAAGAGATAAAAGAAAAGCTGACACCTTTCAGGGGCTCAGATGGCAAGAAGAAATTGGATGTCTTAATATTTCAGCAATCCATGCACATTTACTACATAGTCTATGTCTAAATTCAAAGGAATGTTCAACTCAATAACACCAGTTTTCATGTACTCACAACTTAAATTAGTATTTAAAATAAAGAAATTAGACAGAACACTTTATTTTGCTCAGGTTGCATCTTTCTGGACTGGCAATATATGGGTATTAAATGGCTAAGCAAATACATTTAAAAATTAAGAAGTTTAAACATAGTAAGTCAGGTCTGTGATTCACTTCTTATATGACTGTACACTAAATGAAAAAGTTCGCCTTTTTTATAGTTTCTTATGGAAGATAAATAATGATATTGATAAAAAAATGAGTGGAATGTTTAACATATTGCATCATAACCAAGTAAATAAATGGCAATAGGATAAGAGAACTTTGGGGACTATTATCACCCATTGTCACTCATTTCTAATTTTGCTCATTTTATTTATTCACATGAACTTTGTGATCCAGTAACTCAGGCAGCTATAGAGTTACCCTGGTCTACAAGAAGGGTATTCAAATGAAAACAATGGAGAAAGGTAGAAAATGTTTGCCTCTTGAGCTTCAAGAAGTAATACAAGTATAAGTCAGGAAGATTTTGTAAAAATAAATGATCAAATTGTACTTTGTCCAGACCAAGAAAATACTCTCTGCCTGAGATAGATAAGGCTAGAACAAGTAAGAAAAGATGGGTCTAAGTATCACAAATTATTAGTCCAAAGAACCCTCCAGCAGAGAATTAGGTCAATAACTTCAGATGGTCTATTTTTTATACCCATAATTTATGTGCATCACCTGGCTTGAGCATCATCTTAGTTTTCTTTTCATATTAGTATTCCTTTCAGTGATCGCCCATTTGTTTTCTAAGACCTTTTAGTTCTCTAATACCATGTGTTCTCTATTACCTACTTTTATCACACATATTTAGTGACCAGGACACCAGCACAAGCAATTTACAAGGGTGATAGTACATCAAAAAGGGAAAAAAAATTGTCTCCGATTCTTGCAGATGTTTCTTAATAGAAACAGGAGGAAATCTTCCACTAAACCATGGCAGTGTAGTTAATCTGTATTTGCCATGTTCTAATAATTGGCATTTCATATGTAACTATGAAATTCCCCTACAAGTTTTCACTATCCACCACCCGAAAACTTTGACTAATTGTAATGATTATGATAAACTTAAGGTCATAAAGTCACTGACCACACTTTCTTTGACAAAAAACTTCTTATCTTGGATAAAATAAATAAGCAATGTGTAAAACGCTGGGTCAAGATCAATAATCATGTGTGAAAACTTACAAGTAGCATGCTTTTTGAGACAATTGTCTATAAGATTTCACCTAAATATGCAGGCATAAATATAGTATTTATGGAGGGTCATCTATGAACTTGTAAATAAACTTCAAGTAAAGAAAGTGAGAAAAAATTTTCTGATTCAGATAAAGTTCAAAAATAGTTAAGTCCTAAGGGACATTTTATTTGTAAGTTGCAACTATCCCCTTTTCCTCTTCTTCACATTATAAATTCATTCATCTTAACTTATATGTGATTTTCCGAAATGGTTAGTTTTTTTTCCAAGAGATATTTTATCCATGTCAAAGGACAAAAGGAATAAGAGGGTCATATCCGGTACAGCAATCTTTTCATCACCAGTACTTAGCCAAAGGAAGTGCACAGTAAACATTTGATGATAAAGGAATGAACCATCTATTTATAATATCAGAGTCACTGAGCTGTTAAGTAAGATAATTATAAACCTTAAGTTAGGGTTTGATTTGGTGTTATTGTGTTCACAACTTGACTTTTTTGAAGAGCAACAGATGAAGGAAGGAATTCTTTCTGATGCTGAATTTAAGTATTACAATAGATAGCAATTAGCACAGACATCAAAGGGGTAGAGAAAATTTCATCATTAAGCAGATAAGGATGTTATTATTATAACCAAAGAAAGATGATCAGATAAAAACCTATTATAGCAGCTGCTAATAAAATAAAGCTTCCCAAAATGGGTTAAACTACCTCCTTAATATTAAACAAATTATTTTAAAGAGATTTCACGCTGGCACTAAATATGAGGGTAAATCGTGGCATATTATTTCCCCTGTTTTTACCTTGCATGACAAAGACAAAATAAACAAATAAATGTAACCATGATCATAACAATGATTATGTGCTGTCTCACTTACCAATACCTTTCAAACACATTCCAATCGTATATGTGAGGGGCTGGAGCAATAGCACAGTGGTAGAGCATTTGCCTTGCACTCGGCCAACCCTAGGGGCCTTGGTTTGATTTCTGGCTTCCCATATGGTTCCTTGAGTCTGCCAGGAGCGACTTCTAAGTGCAGAACCAGGATTAAGCACTAAGTGCTGCTGGGTGTGCCCCCAAAGACCCCAAAGCAATCCTTTATGTGATTAAAAGATATATCTAATAAGAACAAAATATATAAGAACCAAATATAGAAAACAGTTGAATACATATTTCTGTTGAAAAGACAATATAAGTGGTGGCACCTGACAAGTTTTAGCATCAAAGACCATGTCTATAAGAGGGAAAGTTCAAATTTTTATTGCATTATAGTCTTATTTCATAAATACATTGATCAATTACTGTGACTGAATTTTAAATCTCAGTGTCATTCTTTAGCATTGAAGGACAAAATATATATTGTTCTAAAATAGTTTTAATATAATGTTCAGGAACAGCTTTTCCTCCATGGAAATTACCTGAAGTTATACAATGCCAAAATTTTAACTGACCAAAATTGTATTAAACCACAGCAAAAAGATCATAGGCCTTCCAAGTAAAAAAGAAAAATGGCTTACAAATGAGGTGACATCTCTGTTTAATAGCTAAAGACAGCAGTGCAAAATAATTTGAGACAGGAAGCGAAGCCTACCTTATTTAATTGAAGAGTCCAGGGGAACTTTAAGTTGTCAGAAGGCAATAATCCTTGCTGGAATTTGGATAGGCCAGTATCTGACACTTCCAAGCCATGCCGTAGGCCTTTTTAATGAACATGAGGCCTCCAGATTGGATTTCATATTAATTCAAGTATTAAACTGTACTCTGAGTCTATAGAGTGCAGAGATGTTAATTAGTTCACTTCTGTCAAGTTCAGAATAGCCCTCCCATAATAGTAGATCTAGCATCTTCATTTAACAGAAGAAACCTGAGGTTGAAGAAGACATCACACACTAAAGAGATGAGTTAATGATTTTGCTCCGTGTGTGCGCGCACACATCACACACACGCTCCCATCTTTTCCCCCTGAGATAGCAGTTTTCTCACATCAATTTAATTCAACAGTTATTGATTTATTAGCTCCTGTTCTCTGTCTGCTGTTTTGCTGGGGTTCTGGGAGTTTAGAGATAAAGTATAGATGGTCTCTCTTTTTAAAAACTCTTGCTTCAGGTGGAGGGACAGGTGTAAACAACCGTGATTCTATTGCATGCAGGGTATACTCTGGGTTAGAGCAGAGTTTCCAGCTTACTTGGTCTTAAGCCCCCTTTGTTAATAATAAAAAAAATAATAATAACCATAATCACTCAGCACCAAGTCCTGGAAGCCTATCTTCCTAACTTCTTTAAGAGAACAAATAGAGGGGGCCTGAGAGATAGCACAGTGATAAGGTGTTTGTCTTGAACAAGGTCAACACAGGAATGGACCCTGATTTGAATTCTGGCATCCCATATGGTTCCAGGAGCCTTGCCAGGAGCCATTTCCGAGGGAAGAGGCAGGAGTAATCCCTGAGTGCCACCAGGTGTGACCCAAAAACAAAACAAAAAAAACTAAAGAAAAGAAAAAGATAATATGCTGATGGGAAGAGTTTCTTTTCTGGAGGACTATGAGAGAAGGTTCCAAGGGACATCTGCCTTCCTTTGTTTCCTGCCACCCACTGGGTTTAACTTCTTTTTTATGTGCGGGGGGGGGGGGGTCAACTTCTTGATTGGGTTTGACTTTCTGATCAAAGTCTGTTTCACCATTTCACAGAACCATTTTTATTCGTATTGTTTCTGGAATTCATTACCTTAGGTTTTCTTAAATTTTGATTTGAAGATTAGAATGGATACAAGATTTCTTATACCTGACATGCATACAATGAAAAGGATTGCCACTTCAAAAGAGTATATACAAAATCCTCATTAAGAAAGAATAAGTTGGAGAGGATAGTACAGCAGGTAAGGCAAATATGTTCCTTAGTCCAAATAAGATATTTGTTTAGAATAAATACAGAAAGCAGAAGCACAGTATATTGTTGAAACATTAATGGATTTCTTTCTTTCTTGCTTGCTTTCTTCCTTCCTTTCTTTCTCTTTCTTCTTTCTTTCTTTCTTTCTTTCTTTCTTTCTTTCTTTCTTTCTTTCTTTCTTTCTTTCTTTCTTTCTTTCTTTCTTTCTTTCTTTCTTTCTTTCTTTCTTTTCCTTCCTTCTTTCTTTTCCTTCCTTCTTTCTTTTCCTTCCTTCTTTCCCTCCCTCCCTCCCTCCCTCCCTTCCTCCCTTCCTCCCTTCCTCCCTTCCTCCCTTCCTCCCTTCCTCCCTTCCTTCCTTCCTTTCTTTTTTTGGTTTATAGGCCACACTGGGTGTTGCTCATGGATTACACCTGACTCTGCACTCAGAAATCAATCCTGGCAAGCTCAGAGACTATACAGGATGCCAGTACCCTACCCGTTGTGCTAACACTTTGGCCCCCTGTATTCCTATATTTATTGGTCAGTTTGCTATAAATGCTTACAAAGTAATAGCATCAGACTGCTACCTGGTTTCATCTTCTACCATTCTACCTCAGTTTCTACACCCCTGAAAACACAACTCTCTCTGTCTTTGTCTCTTTGTTTCTCTCTATTTTGTCTCCCTATTGCTCTATCTCTGTCTCTGTCTGTCTCTGTCTCTCTGTCTCTCTGTCTCTCTGTCTCTCTCTCTCTGTCTCTCTCTCTCTCTCTCTCTCTCTCTCTCTCTCTCTCTCTCTCTCTCCCCAGAAGTCTGTACAAATGAGGTGCTTCAACAGCTTCACATAAAATTTGCCTTTGTTTGAGTGATGACTGGTCCAATGTCACACAGTAAATAAACTGGAAATGTATGCTCCTAGGAAGGGGACTGTTGAACTTCTCACTTCCAACACAATTAAGGACCCAAACTCCTCTCTGGGCCGGAACTTCAGCAGGCAGCATGGGGAGCAGCATGGCTTCATGCTGAAGGCTTTTTAGCCAAGCTTAGGGAAGATGTGGGCTCCAGCTGCCCGCCCCCACAGCCTTCTCTCTCCTTCCTCCTGGACTCCAGGGCTATTCCTGACCATCTGTCCAGGGGGCCAGCGAGGTCCAGGGAGGAGTTTAAAGGGGACTTCAGGCCTTTCCCAACCCCCACCCTTTACAAGAGGGGTGTGCTTGAGGAAGTCGATGGCAACTTTCCTCCCCACTAGACTTCATTCTCAAACTGTGTGGGGGCTATATAAAGTTTATATAGATTAATAGAATATCATAGAGTTTAATCTACTTTGCATTATACAGAATGTAATTTACTGTCCTTCCCCTTTGGGTCACCACCTTTAAGTGCATTTCTAGTATTTTACTCACTTATCCCACCACCTATTACCCCACATTTAACCCTTTTTATCATCAGTTCTTGGCTCCTCACAAGCAGATCATTATCCCTACTCAAGCCAGCTGCTAAACAGCTCCCAAAGTGGAAAAAATAGAGTCTCAGACTGAGAAGAAACCAATACTCTGTTGCTATTGATCTACTTTCAGTGGCCTCCTTTCCTCCACCTGCCTTCATTATGTACATTTTTTATTTCCACTCAATGTTCATACGACTGGTGATCTTGGTACCATTCTTCTCTCCCCCCCCCCAATTTATGAGGGAGAACAAGATGATTCAAGTTCTGTGATTCTTTTGGAAAAAGAAAAGAAAGAAAAATATCTGGAAGGAATCCATCTAGAGACTATAAATATCAATTTAAAAGAAGGAAAAAAAAGAAAGAGTAAAACAAACAACAAGCAATGACAAAAGTCACAACAGCAGCAACAAAAAAATCATTACCAAAACATTGTTGTTGCTGCTGTTGTGTTTTTTGTCATTGCTTGTTTTTGTTTTTCTTTCTTTCTTTTAAATGGAAGGAAATTCTACAAAAATAGAAAGCTACAGGACTGGAGAGATAGCATGGAGGTAAGGCATTTGCCTTGCATGCAGAAGGTCAGTGGTTCAAATTCCCGCATCCCATATAATCCCCTGAGCCTGCCGGCAGCGATTTCTGAGTGTAGAGCCAGGAGTAACCACTGAGCGCTGCCGGGTGTGACCCAAAAACTAAAAACCAAAACGAGAGAGAGAGAGAGAGAGAGAGAGAGAGAGAGAGAGAGAGAGAGAGAGAGAGAGAGAGAGAGAGAGAGAGAGAGAGAGAGGAGAGAGAGAGAGGAGAGAGAGAGAGAGAGAGGAGAGAGAGAGAGAGGAGAGAGAGAGAGAGGAGAGAGAGAGAGGAGAGAGAGAGGAGAGAGAGAGAAGAAAAGAAAAAGTTAGGTAATTTGATTAATTAGAGTTGCCATAATTTTATTCCACAGATTAATTTTAACCAAAGAAACTTACTTTCTCACAGCTCTGGCAGCTAAAGTTCCAGGGTTGGTTTACTTCAAGAGCTTTCTTTTTTGTTTGAATATGAACAGTATATTTCTCAATATTTAGTCCCAGGATTATGTCATATATATCTAGAAAGATACTAGTCATATTAGATCAGAACATCACATTAAAATAATCATTTTAACTTAATCACCTCTTAAAATACATATAATCTGCATTATGGGATACTAATGATTAAATATAAACACATGAATAGAGTCTCATACACATATGAAACCTAAAGCCATTATTTAAGTGGAAAAAATGAGGTCCGTAGGAAAAATATTTAGCCAAGATCAGACAGTCTCTTTGGTAATAAAGTCAAACTAAGAGGTTTTTCCCTCTCCAAACCTTTGCTCAATATATCATAAGATTCCATAACTTATATCCTTCATTACATGAGGCAGAAAACAGAAGAAAGGTAACTAAGAACTTCCCAGGGATTGAGCATAGATTCCCCCTTTTCACTTGAAATTTCAAGTTTTCACAATTTTTTTCTAAGCTTATGAGCTTCCAGCACATCTAGATCTCTGATCTGCTCATTTCTTTCGCCAGTTTTTGGCCAATATCTCTAGATTTTGAATCAGAAAATTATTAAAGAATATGATGTCCTTGTTTCTGTCTTAACATAGTTCTGTCAAGACTTTGGAACAGCTCAGCGATTTGCAAACTCAAACCCATTCTGGGACTCTGAATCATCACATTAGTGCCCCTTAATTTACAGTATACACCCCATCTTTGATGTGAAGCTCTTGAACTTCAAGAATAACCTGCGTCTTAGAAAGAAGTTGACCTAATGCTCTGTTTAAACTTCTGGGAGCATTTTTACCTTCTTAGATGAAGGTAGGAAAAGGAGAAATGTTAAGCAAGGTTTAAACTTTCCAAGATGTTTTAAAAGCTTTTCAATACTCATCTTAGATTCCATTCCATGATTTTCATGCTGTACAAATTTTTAAAAACAAATTTTCTTAGTGATAAAAGAGCAATTTAATTCCACTTCAAGAAATAAACTTACATTAAGATTGAATGAACAATAATGTCAGGGGTATATCATTTTATTCAGACCTACATATTGTTTTTTTTTAAATTACTTTACAAAACAATAAGAAATGAGAAAGAGAAGGAAGGAAAATATATGGTGGAAACGCTGAAAATATTAAGCTTTCAGTTCAACTAGAGCACTTTTAAGTGGGAAAGTTAATTTTATTCCTAACATTTTATTCCTAACTACCACATTGTTAGGAAAATTAAAACAAAAAATGTAACATCCTCGACACACGATTTTTCATAGAGTTAGTGCCAAATAGATGACAGTAATAATTTTAACCTGTCTACCTATGTGTCTCTGAGAATTAAGTGACCCAGACTTTTGATCTCCCCCAGAGTATATTATAAGACTGTATTTCCTCATTTTTCCTATCTAGTGACTCCTTCATATATGCCTTGCTCATACCAGAACATCACCTTGCTTCTGCATTAACCAATCATCAAGTTCTATGATTTGCCTCCAAAATATATTTCACATTTATCCACTATAATATCTCACCTACCACCTGTAAAATGCTATTTGAAAACCATACTGTACCTTCTCTAATTCAGGGAAGCAGTAGTAATTGTTCAAAAATATAAAACTAATCATATAACTTACTTGACTTAATGGTTTTCCAAATCTCTGAGAATAAAAATAAAGTTGTCCTACAGGTCTTGTCTAACCTACCCCATATGCTCATGCTTCCAGTCTCATCTTGTATTCTGCTATGGCCCAGTTACATTTCCCTTTTTTGGTACATTATATACTTGAAATTTTTCCTAGCCCTATGGTGGTGGTTTCTGTTATGTAAAATAATAAAATTATTTAACAATACTCCAATAATGGGTGAAATATAATTATATTTTCTTGGATATGGGCCAAACCTAATAACTCATCATTTGAAGTTTTACACATCAAATGTTGCAGAATAAAAGTAATTTGACTTCTGAGGCCAGTTATTATAAACATAACTTCTGCCTGACTATTTCTTGAAAAAAAAAGGACTTCTCTTAAAATCCAGATATTACATTGTGAAGACATTCAAACCATTTTTAAAGAAAATTATAGATTCTACTTAATGAAAAAATTTTACATCCATATGAATAATTTAGAAATGGATTTCCTAATTTTCTAATGTAAGATTTCAGTCCTGGTCAAAATTTCCCAATCTCTCTAATGTTTACAGATTTCGGTCCTGGACAAAATTCTTTTAAGACACTGTGATTTACAACTTTAGGATACTGTTAATAGTAAAGTTTTATGCATACAACATTCCAACAGTCCAACCTCTGACCCTCTACTGTAATGCCCATTTTCCTCCACTATTGTCTCAGTGTTTGTAACCCTAGACCCCATTTCTTGTCACCTCATTCCTACATTACTCCACTGTCCTGACAAGCTCAGTAGATCAGTTCTTAGATTATGTAGCTTTGGACTGTTTGTTGTTCCAATACTATGACTTCCATATCTACTCATGTTTGAGACCTTGACTACTATGTAGTTCAAGTGGTAACAGCACGTGTTCTAAATATGTAAGGCCCTGAAATTTGTTTTTACTGTTTCCTGCATTCCCCAAATAAGGACCACAAGGAGTGGCTCTGGTAGGCCCAAAATACCAGGAAATACAGTCCACACAGAAAATGTAGATGTAATAAATAATTGTTCTAAGTTTAAGCTACGATATTTGGAAATATTTGTTACACTGAAATAACTAGCTACAATGACAATTTAGGAGCTGAAAGGTGATACACAAACTATTCTTTTTCTTGGCATGTTCTTTTGCCTTCTTTGTTGAGATAACTCTTTCAGGATGCAGAAGTCAGGTAGTATGAAATGGAGGTAGGCAATTCTATGTTCTGCTGGTAGAGAGAAAAGCAGTTAAAGAGTTAGAGACCACAGTAATATATAAATACATACATATATTCATCATTTATTTCTAAGAAATCAAAGAGAACTGACTCATTAGACAATAGACAATAGACTGAGAGCACCTACAACAGGAGACCTTGAGCATGTCCTCCCAAGGTGCTATCTTACTAAGAAGGTACAGAGATGACAATAAATTTTGACAGATGACTCGTGCTCTGAGTTAACTTCTGGTATGACTGTTATTTTCCACATAGTTCACTGAGCAAATTTTTTAAGTTTCTGGGAAATGTATATATCCCAACACCTTATAGGGAAAAAACTACAATATTACCAGTTCTATGAACTCTATACTAGAATGTTGCAAAATGTTGAATTGACCAGATTAATTTATATAATTTCACATATCCCTGATATTTCAGGATCAGATAAAGCCACTATTAGGATCTCATATGCAAAGTCACAGACAATGCTTTCCTAGCAACTGAAAAAGTACTTTTACTAATGTGAAGAAAGTAAGGTGGGAAGCTGCATGTTATAACCAACTGTGTATACTTCTTTGCTGAACAAAATAGAAAAACATCATTTTGTGGTGAAAAAGCAGTAGTGTGACATGTTCTAGAATTAATGAGCTTAAGAGAAATGGGGGAGGGTAAAATGTATTAAAAACACCATGTATTCTATAGAATTCTTAAATGTCCACTTGAATACATTTCAAAGAATGGATGTATTGGGTCCATGTCTCCCTTTCTTTTTCTCATTAATTTCCTGGTCTAAATCCAATATTCTCTCCTCATTTTGTGGCTGAGTGGGATTTTGCAAGAAGGAACACAGATGAGGCCCTTTACAAAAACTAAAACCATTCTTCTGGCCCTTATTTCTTGCCAGTATCCTTTTACTCTTGTTTCTATAGGTACTCTTGTCATATCCTATTACTTCCACTACTTTTAGAATGATGTCACTTCAGTGAGGTACCATCTTTTCTTGCCTAACAAAAGAAAACAGACCTAGTTTCTTTAACCTTTCAGCAGAAGCAAATTCCCCAAATCCCTCTGTCATTCTGGTTGCCTTCTGCTATGTCTTCTCTAGTTCCAAAATAGCCTATTTTTAGAAAAGGACCCAAAGTAAGCTCAGGACTCATAACATGACCTAACCAATTCTTTTTACATGATTAGAATAATTTTTCATGACTCATTTTCAGCTTTTTACATGCCCCCATATAGGCTGATTTCTTCTTACATTCCATCACAAACAAAAGGAAAAGTGTTCAAACTATGACTAACATTATTGATATGAGGAGTTTTGTGTATGTGGTGTTCAGGAATTTTCTAGAGTTAATATGTTCAGGAGGAAGCTTGTGATTTGTGTAACTTTATATTTAGGTTAAAGGAACAGGTCTCTTCCTATATTTATTTATTTATTTATTTATCATGCACTTCAGAGAATAAAGACAAACTAAATAGCCAAGAATTTAGTCCATTCCAACAATTGGGAATTTGTTATAAATGACAAAGCTTGGATCCAGAGAAATAGTACAGTGCACATAGAGCTAGCATTGCTCTCAGCAGGTCTGGTTTTATTCCAGTCACTATATAGAGTTTCTTGAGTCCACCAGGAATGATCCCTGAGCACAGACCCAGGAGTAAACCCTAAGCACAGCTTTATGTGGTCTAAAGTAGCCCCCCCCAATAATAACAACAACAATAACAATTAAACTTAAAATGTCAAATATAAGGCCAGAGCGATGACACAAGCACTAGGGCGTTTGCCTTGCTACGTGCTAACCCAGGACCAATCCCCTGGTGTCCCATATGGTCCCCCAAGCCAGGAGTGATTTCTGAGTGTATATCCAGGAATAACCCCTGAGCATCACTAGGTGTGCCCCCCCCCCCAAAATGTCAAATCTGATCACCAAACAGATCCTGCACTCAAACTAGTTTCTCAGTAGTCGTGCTTATATTAAACTGTGAGAAGTATAATTGGCACCTGTGAAAGTTTCCCTTTAGAAATAAGTATCATGTAGATTTCAAACATATTTCAAATATGTTTCAAAATGCATATTTCAAAATGTCATATGCTTTATAACTTTAACATGTTTTTCCACAGTCCTGAGCTAAGTTATTTCTTAGTAATATATTTCTCATTTTATTCAGTTCCTAATATATTTTATTTAACTACACATATTATAGGATATGATTTGACATATTCTTCTTTTCTTTTTTTTTGGTTTTAGGGTCACACCTAGCAGTGCTCAGGGGTTACTCCTGGCTCTATGCTCAGAAATCACTCTTAGCAGGCTTGGGAGACCATAAGAGATGCCGGGATTCGAACAACCATCCTTTTGCATACAAGGAAACTGTCCTACCTCCATTCTATCTCTCTGGCCCCATGACATATTCTTGACATATTCTTGACCTGTGTTAATCTCCTGTCAACTTTTCTTATTAATAACATAACTTCTTGCCATTCATACTTCCTCTTATTTATCTTGAATATAAGTTGGTTGAAAATCATTCAGTTCTTCCTCAATCTTCCATGAGGTCTTGCTTCAGCCTCATTATGGGGGTGTCTGGTTTTCCTGAAATTGAGTTAAGTCATGTACAGATCTTCTGTCTCTTGCGTACTTGTCAGACTCAAGAATGGACAGAGGTTACTGTAACTGAATCACATTTCCATGAGTTACTCTTGCAAGCTTCTTTTGATATTTTGATTCCTTTTAAACCAAACTAGATTTGTAGATGGAAGATTCCTTGAGTTCTTTTTAAATACAAGCACAACACCAGGTTCTTGGCAACCATTGCCTATTCTTGTTTTCAGAAAGCTTTCCAAGTTGTGCATCGTGATTTTTTGCCTCTCCCTCTATTGCCTGTGGAGAACCATTAGAGATCAGGAAGTGACTAAGAGAGACAATCTTTCTTTCTACCTGGTAAAATCACTTCACATATATAAACAAAACTCTCATGCTACCTAGCTTAATTGTTTGTTGTTTTTGTTTCTGTTGGAAGGTTGTTTTCTTTTTAGCTTCCAAAACAGCATTAATATCACCATTTGAAGCCTCTCTGTGAACACTCTATGTTGATTACAAGCACTCCTGAGGTGATGACTGAGAAAGGCATTCTGATGTCTTAGTAATAACTAACCATTCTTCAGCTTTATATATTAGATGTTAGGTCTTTGAGGTTCCGAGAGTCTTGAAGGTAGTAAATTATTCAATGTAGTGCCAGCCCCTTTCAAAACAGAGTGAGTCCTAAAAGAGAGAAACCCCTTTCTGACATAGAGTAAATACTAAAAGAGAAGAAACAGAAATAAAATAAATAAAAAAGAAAGAATCCAACACAAAGTGATGTGAAGAGATGGGCAATTAACACCCACCCATTTGGGGAAAAATGGTTGGGCAAGAAAAATGAAAGTTCTATCTCATACTTCTGCTCTTATATGTGGCAAAGAGTACCGAAACCATGTTTTAATGTGACTTGATAAATGTCCTTGTAAAATTTAAAAGGGTTTCCAGTGTGATTCTAAACCTATTAATTCCTTAGAAAAAAAAGCTATCCTCTTTATTTTCTTATTTTTGTTAATTTATCATACTCTTTCTAGCTACCTAATGATTTTTTGCCTCCTAGGACTAAATCTAGGGGGCGCAAATTAGCAAACTGATTATTGTTGTTATTACTCATATTACTAAAGGCACAGGTAAATAAAAATTGTATAACTGGTTTTGGTAGAAAATTACATGTGAACATCAGGCAATATATATAAAGAATTACAATAGTCATAGTTAAAATTATAAACAAGCCTTCCTTTATGTTGTTTTAATACACATTGCTTAAGTCTGATGGCATTGTTGGGTAGTGATCTTTAAGGGATATGATTTGTTTACAGGGTAGCTTGAAATGTTATTATTACTAAAATGGATGAGGTTAGATTACACTAGAGAAGTGTAATATTCATATCACTGCTGACTAGGATTGTGAGGAGAAAATTAAATGACCTCAGGAGTAAGTGCTCCCAAGGTTAAAACTGTGGCAGGTATAGTACTTGGTATCTATCTTAGCAAATGAAATGACTGCAACCTTTGCTGATATTAAACACTGGATTTCTGCAGTTGTTAAAAAAAAAGAAAATGCAAAAATGAGTGTATAGAGATTTAAAACATAGTGGTAATGCACTCAGGAAATAGAATTTCCCTTATGTCACTGAGAAATCAAGAGATAGCAATGTCAAATAAGTTCTCATCATTCCTCTCCCCAGATCTCTATAGCAAGTTATATAGAAAATCTTCCCTTTCCCTTGGTCTTGAGTTGTAGATTCTTGTAGTAGCTCCAAGAGAGCAACAGCCAAAATATTTCTTGGTATATACTTTCAATACAGCATGTATTTTCTAAATCATTTAATCATTCACTTTTGGAAGTTCTGGATACCTCAGTCAACAATTCAATGTATTACACTATTTATTTTAAAAAAATGGCATGAATATCTAGAATAGCTGGGAATCTCCTCTATACAGAAATGCAGACAAAGAAATCAGAGCAATATATCACATAGATGAAAATGAGGAATAACTATGTTTATATAGTTATCATCTTCTGATGTTGCCTTAAAATTCAGGTCTGTATGCTTGAGACACCAAAGAGGCAAAGGAACTTGACTACAGTATTATGAATTGTATTCTCAGAAAACCAGTTTTGTCCACAAAAACTGTACCCCAAGACCTCTGAGAATGGTATGTGCCAGCTGTCCCAGTCTTAGGGCAGCATCTGCTGGCTAATTCATGGATTGACAAAAAGTGGCAGTTTATGGACAATCTGAGCAATCCTTTTAATTGGAGAAAACTGTTGCATTGTTGATCACGAAGGTGTCTGGCAACCTTTTATGATGTTCTACTCAAAGTCTTCAGGAGCCTGGAAAGTCTACAACTATCCCAAATGATGAATGGTGTCACATTAAAGATCTTGTATTTTGCCTGGAGTCTAACAAAAAGATGGATTGGCTCTGGAAAACGCTCTAGAGCGCTCTCAACACTAGACTTATTTCTAGGAACAATAACCATATAGCGAAGGGGACTCCATTCGACAGAAGTTCGTATAGGAAAGTGGAAAGTAAAGCCCACTTTTCAGTAAAGAAATCAGTTTTAGGATGGGAAGAAATCAGGGGAAGAGTTGCACTTGGGAAGCATCTACTGAGTGCCAATGTTCTATCCTTTTTAGTAAAGCTATTCTGTTATGAAGCTTTTCACTTATAGAGAATGACAACTAACATTCAAATACATCACTTTGGATAGGCATACATTAACTAGAATTTGGAAAGCGATGAATGGGGTTGAAATTTAAGATACATCCACCATCTTCTTCACCATTCTCCCTGTAGCCAGTCCATAGCGCCATGGTCAGGTCCAGTGCGCTGTTGGTGGGTTCTCCTTCTTGGGAACACTAGGTGAAGAGTCAAATTATGGTGTCAAATCTGCCCAAACGACGAAATTAGAAATGTGTGCGGGAACTTCCCCGGGCATTTACGCTCCTGAGAGCGACAGGCATCTCCATAACAACTGGTTAACAGGTTCGTCTGCTAGGTCTTGCGGGCACTCCCTCGCTGAGGGCAGGCCAGGCGCAGGAGCATCATTGGAAAGACACCTGGAGTTAGCGCCTCTCGAGATTGGGGGGCGGAAGGTGGAGAGGGGAAGGGATTGACTTAGAGCCAAGATTGACTTAGAGCTTGTTGCTGAGATTCCCCGAGTTCTCCCCAGGCCATCAGTACACACCCCGGGAGCCTGTCCCCTCCGCCCCCAGCCTGGGATGGTGTTTTACCCCCAAGAAAGAGCTGGGCAAGTGTGGAGGGTTTGGGGGTGGGGCGTGCGGAGGCGGGTGGTCTTTCTCGTGTGTTTGATCTTCGCCTTCAAGTTCCACGTCGTCCTTCTAAGTTACTTTCTGCAGACACGTGACCACCCCACTTGCCACCAGGCGTAGCAGCCACTGGCGGGGTGGCCTGGGAGCGCCCCCCCCCCCAACTCCTCTGCCCTACGCACCCCGCCCCGACTCCTCTGAACGCGGTGGTTCCGGTTCCTTGCAGCGTGCGCAATGGGGCCCACTCCAAAACCCGGTAGCCGCGGGAGCCCCCCAGCTACCGCGGATGGCGAGTCCCGGGAAGAAACCCCCAGGTCCTGGACGCCGTGCGCCCAAGCGGACGCTGCAAGGGCTTGCTCCAGGGCAGGCCAAGCCAGGCCGAGCTCGCTGCGCACCCGGGCTGTGAACTCACACCCGAGACGCCGCCTTAACCCCTGCGAGCACACGCAGTCGCAACTTCATTCAACTCTGCCGCTCCTGGAGTCGCTGACACCGGCTCCGGTGGGCAACTAGTGGCTCACCGAGTCTCTCTCTCTCTCTCTCTCTCTCTCTCTCTCTCTCTCTCTCTCTCTCTCTCTCTCTCTCTCTCTCTCTCTCTCTCTCTCTCTCTCCTTTCTCCTTTCTCTCTTCTCTCTCCTCTCTCTTTCTCTCTCTGCTCTCTCTCTCTCTTTCTCTCTCTCTCTTTCTCTCGCCTAGTCATCGGTCCCTAAGAGGGAAAAAGGGAAAGTTGCCCAGCTGATGCGCGTTTCGACGCATGTTCCCGAGGAGGACAAGTCACTAACCCACCCACCCCACCCCCCGCCACGCACACACATAAACACACACACACGCAAGGACACACACACACACACACACACACACTCGCCGAAGCCCACACCCCGCCCCACCGCCGTGAGTTAGCATCACTCACGACCTCATCAGCTGGAGACCCTTAGTCATGATGGCCAGGGGGAGGGGCTTGAACTTTTCGGAGAAGTTTCCTTTTTACCAAGGGAGTGACTGTGACTTGGTCACGTAAACAGCAGGGAGAATCGTCGTCGTCGTCGCCGCCCCCCAACTCCAGCCGCCTTCCTCCCCCCCTACGCTTTTTTCTGGGATTTTTATTAAAGCCGTAGCCTGCTAGCGCAGATAAGCAACAAGTTCCCCAGCGGTCTTCCCGCCCTAGCCTGGCAAGACGAAGAAGGCTTTCTTTCTTACCTGGCGACAGGGAAATCTCCCGAGCCGGACTCACTCCGCTTGGCCAGAGCCCCAAAGGTGTGACCTGAGCAGTGAAGCCAGGGAGCGGGGTGCCGGCTGGGTGATTGGATTTATTTTGGAACGAGGGAACCCTGCCATTCCTCACTTTTTTCACGGGGGAACTTTCTGTGCCAGGACCCAGGGACGGGGCGATTGCCAGGCAGTCCCCAGACATCCCCCGCGCTGTAGCAGGGCAGTTGGGCGGCCGGTGGTAACCTCGCTCATTCATTAGAATCACGTAAGAACTCCAAAGAGAAACGTGTCTCTCGGAGTGAGGGCGTTTGCGTAAATCTATAGGTTTTTCCACACCGATGCCAGTTGCTTTGTCTTCTGTAGTCGCCAAGGTGGTTGAGAGTTTAAGCTTGCGGATATTGCAAAGGGTTATTAGATTCATAAGTCACACCAAGTGGTGGGCGATCCACTGAGCAAAGCCGAACTTCTCACATGATGACTTCAAACAAGACACATTACCTTCCAGCATCTGTTGGGGAGACGGGATTTTAAGACACTTGAGTCTCCAGGACAGCAAAGGCACAATGGTGAGTAGCAATAAACCCTGCATTATAATTGAAGAATCTTGACATGCTGCTTAACGACGGGCATATCACAGCTCTTCCTAGCACTTCACACGCCAAAGAGCAGCAGCTACTCAGGCCAGGAGAACCGGGTTTTTCCACAGTGCAACTTTAATTGGAATCATTTGAGATTTAACACGGCAATGTGGCACTGCGTGGAACAAACTTAGAGCTGGATGATGTGTGTGTGTGTGTGTGTGTGTGATATTGGTTGTTCAAGGCGAATGCTTCTCTCCAAGCCTTCTTGCATTCCATTCTTTGCCTCTATGTGTGTGGTGTATGAGCATATTCTATGATTTATATGTGGGCATGTAACTGACATTCGCAAGGGGGTTAATTTCCATCTTAAAACAATATGCTTTTAAAGTTGGGATTAGGGGGTGGAGAGGGGGAAGACTGGGGTAGAGACTGGGAGTTTGGGTGCAGAGGGGTGGGGTTGGTGGGAGAGAAATAAGTCAGAAGGGCATATACATGGTAATGAAATAGGTAATCCTCTAATAGATGAAAAGGGTCACATCAACATGTGATCAACTGTTAACTAGATGGCTTTGCCAAAGCCACACACACGTGACAAAGCGTAAGGAAGTGGAAGAAATCGTCTAGAGCACTATCAAGTGTCACTTAATTAGAGGGATTTTTTTTTTCCGCCTTTTCCCCCTCCGTTCTGCGCTGTGTGTGTAATCAGGGCGAGCAGAGTCCATTCAGTACCTTGGACAGAGCCAACGGATTTGTCCGTGATAGTGGTACCCCAGGTAGCACTCTTGGTCCCGCAATAAAGCCACCCCCGTGTCGCCCTTAAGAAGCTTCTTTTCTGAGGTTTGGGTCACACTGAGATCGGGGCTGGAGAGTCAGATTTTGGAGCGGAACGTTCGGAAAAGCGAGCCCCAGTTTGGTCCCCTCATTGAGCTCACTGAAGTTGGCTTCCTAGCGGTGTAGACTGGAATAGACTCTTGGCAAGCTCCGGGTTGGTATACTGGGTTAACTTTGGGAAATGCAAGTGTTTATCTCCAGGATCTAGCCACCGGGGTGGTGTAAGCCGCAAAGAAGGTAAGCACCAGGGCGGGGACCCCCTGCCTCCCCAATTCTTGAGCTATTTTGATACTCAATCTACTGAAGAGATCGCGTGTGGTGGGGAGGAAGTCTAAGGAGAGCGTGAGATGGGGGTGGGGGGTTGTTTCTTGGTATTTGTCCAGTTTGAATTGCCCTAGGTGAGAGCCTTGGGAGAAAGGGAGGAAGGGGGGGGGGTTTGATGCTGTCTTTCTGCGGATATAAGGAGTTTAGTTAAGTTGGACCTGAAATGTCTGAATCAAATGTAAGATATCTTCTTTTTTCTCCCCTTCACCCTCCTTTTCCATCCTCTTTGCGTGTGTATGTGTATGTGTGTGTGTACAGTAGATTCATTACTAATTATGAAAGCTTTTACTCAACATATAATTTCCTAAATATTTCACTTTGTATCATTTTGGAATCTGGTGGTGGTGTGCGGTGAGGAAAAAGGGGAGAGGCGGAGGTTTGGGGAGAGGGGAGGAGGTAACGCTAAATTCCCAACACAAAAATGAATCAAGGTAATTTCAGCTCTTCTAGTGAGAAGGATTCATTCTGTCTTCCTCCCTCCCTGGCTCTCCCTCCCTCCTCCTCCCCCTCCCTCCCTCCTTCCCGCCCCCCTTCTTCCACCCCGCCCCCTCCTCCTGCCTCCATCCCTCCCTCTTCTTCTCTCTCTTCCCCTCGCTCGCCCTCGCGTCTCGCTGGAGGTTTCTTCCCGGGGTTTTCTTTTTCTTTTTCTTTTTCTTTTTCTTTTTCTCTCCTCCTTCCCCACGAGTTTCCATCGCTGGCTTCTTGGGCTCCCGCTTACTCAAGGGAAGGGGAGCATCCGAGACCGCGCTCTGCTTCCCGGGCTGGGCCGGCTGCCTTACAGAACCTAGGTCCAATTTGGGGTAACTAAAGAAAGGGGTGGGAAGTAGGGGCGCTGCTTGGAAGGAGACGGTGCCTTCCGGGCCCGCGGACCGAGGGGGAGAATAGAGGGGCCTGGGCTGCTTGCTGGACGTGGCGGAGAACACTCGCTGTCCCTCCCGGCGTCTGGACCGAGTCGCCCCAACCTACGTGGCGTGCCGCCACCGCGAGGCTTCACCCGGAGGCGCGGGGCCGGGAGCGGCCGGGTGGCCCCGGGGGCGGGAGCTCGGCGGCGGCGGCGCTCTGAGCCTCCCAGCCTTCCGTTCCACCTCCCCCGCCTCCGCCCTCGGGGGACCCCGAGTGGCCCGAGCGCGCGGCGCCGCTGTCCGCCCGCTGCTCCGCTGGGAGCCTGGGGACTAGCACGCTCCAGCTCGGGGGCCACCGTGCAGACCCGGCTCTCCACCCACCCGCTTCGCCTTTGTTCCGGTCGCTGAGCCCAGCTGGATGGCAGGCAGCTCGTGCCTCGGGGCTCGGGCATCTTGAGCAACTCCACTCCCCCTCCAGGCGTTGGGCTTTCATTGAGAGGCCAGGGTTTGGGAGTGGGATGGGATGGGGGGAAAACCTATTCCTGCAACTCCTAGGGTTCGCGCCCAGGAGAAAGAGAAAAAAAAACAAAACTCTGCCCAAGTAGCCAGGAGGGAGTGAGTCACTGGCAAGGCGAAGATATTGGGGGGCGATTTGGCAGGGGGAAAATAAAAGCAAAAGCACTAGGCACTAGGCTCCGATGACGGTGATAGGCTGCTCGGTACACAAAGGGAGAGTAGGGCAGGGTTGAGCGAGCTAGCTCGCAGCGAATGGGGCACAGATTGTTCCGTTATCCAGTCGTTTTCTCAGTCGGATCTACGCGCAGGGGAGGGGCGGGGAGGGGAGAGGAGGAGCTGGGAGGGGAGCGAGGCGGGAGCGGCGGGGTTTGTGGGCGGGGGGATTTCTGATCAGTCTGATGCAATTCCAAGCGTGCTGCAAAGGAACTCCAAGGAGTCCGCAGCACCATCGCCACCCACCCTTCCCAGATGGTGCTGTTTTAAATACGGATCTGCAGGGCTGAACGCAGAACTAGGAGATTTATTGCAAAAAGCCCGAGAAGGGGGAGAAAAGGGGAATGTTAGGGCAGAATTTAAAGGTGCAACGTTTGCTTTCTCCCCCCATAATCAAGTGGCAACCAACCGGTCGGATTTCTCCCCCGCCCACCCCCCCTGCCTGCCTGTCTCTGGATTTTAATTCACCAAGGAAGACGTGTAAATATTGTGACATTTTGAGGCGGCTTGAGAGATGAAAAAAAATCATCTGTCACTCTAAATTGCAGTTTCCTTCTCTCGACGAGATGCCTCGCTTGCAAATGCTCGCTGCTGCCTAATACAGTTGCTAGGGTTTCAAATGAATGCATCGTTAAGGGAATATTATCCTTTTAGTCGACTTGCCAATTTATCTGACAGTCGAACCGAGAAAATTGTAGACCTGGGGTCCCAGGGAGACTGGATGAAAAAGTGCCTAACAGTCTAATTCTTGTAATCTCGAGATCTTTAACAACTTGAAATAACCCTGAAAAGTGTCACGTCACTTCACACACACACACACACACACACACACACACACACACACACACACACACACCATCCTCGACTAGCGAGATGAAATGGTCTCGCCTAATATGTCAGGAAAATGAATGTCACTTTTAAGAATGGTGCACCTGGTATTCACTGTTTATGTGTATTTACATAGAACTGCCCAGCCTGAAGGCATATTTTTCAATTGTCCTATTTGGAGTCAGACCACAGATTAGAAGGTGATAAAGAGGAAAGGGAAAAATAGGGAATGCGAAGGGGTATTTTTATCTTTAAAAATTTAGCAGCAACCTAGCCTACTTTTTCCGCCCTCTGGCCTTGAATATTAATATTTCTGTGCGTGAGATTTTAGCTTAGTCGAGCTCCCCCAATGGAATATATCAGTATTGATTCAGATGAAAATATATTCATCCTGCCTGTAGCTTTTTCAGTGTCATTGATAGTAAGACCTACAACACAGCAATTTTTGGAGGATAGACGAGTGTCTGGAAGCGCTTTGCAAATTGGCAAGGAGACACTCCATAAATGGGAGGGATCGCCTTAACATTCTCTTTGCATACAACATTTCATCTGATTGAACCAGAGTACTAGCTTTTTAACTGTCAGCTTCAAGCAGTGAAAGGTAATTCTTTTTTTCAAAGGCAAGTGATTTGTTGGCTCATAATATATTATTTATTAATTGCCTGTCAACGTATATGGGAAAGACAATGTTTTAAAATATCTAAAATAAAAGAGATCCCAGCTTCTTCATTCATTTGCCAGGCCTTCCCCCACCCCACCCCCACCCCCGTCAAATCTGAATTCTTAATAAAAAGAAAAGCTGGTGAATATAGTTTCTTTCCTTTTCCTGGTCTGTCCTCTAGGGGAAGCTTTAGTAAGAAACAACATTCTAAAATCAGACAATGTGAGAAGCACAAAAATAGATAATTTGGCATGAAACCAGCAAATAGAAACGAGGGGAAATGAACATTAAAGCATGATTTACAATGTATTTTCATTCTTAATTCTGTCGTTTATAACCCAGGCTCCAACCTTATCAAACAACATTCATTTGATTTAATTGCTACAATCTTTCAATGAAAATAGTGACTAACTAAACATACTTTGTGGTAAATATCCTTCTACCAAAGGCCAGTAAAGATAATTCTTGCTTTTAGTTAAGACAAACTATTCTAACCATTTAAATGAATCCAATGAATATGAACTGATATCATCTGATCCTAAGATTCTGCTTAAAACTAAATGTGTTCTGAAAAGTACTTCCTTGCCAGAAAAATATCTATTTTTGTAGTTTTCTTTTCACTCTATGGATAATTTAATGAGTTGCCTATTTTAATTTTACAACTGCTACCTCAGAAGTAGCTCAAATTATCTTTCTCTGGTTAATGTCTTTTTCTGCTGATCTCCTTCTGCTGTGTGTGTGTGTGTGTGTGTGTGTGTGTGTGTGTGTGTGCATGTTCCTCTCTATGTTTTCTAGTGAATTTAATAAGCACTAAGTCTCAGTTTACATGGAATGAGCTACATAAAGAACAGCACTGAGAGTTTACCATTATTCAATCCTGTGGAAAGGACTTATACCTTTAAGGAAAGAAGGTTTGAATTCTTATAACACTGCAAATCATTTTTCTCACCTATTTGACATAATAGTGAGATATTTCAATATAAAATCTTTCCTAACTAAAAAAATGTTATCTACAAATACTTGAATAAATTCTGCAGGCCTAAAAAAGTTTTAACGTGCCTTTGACCTTTTCCTAAGCAATTCCTAAGCAATTGTGGCTCAAAGAAAGCAGAATCTTCTTGTAGCTGACATACCATCTTAAGCAGTCACGAATTCCAAAAAAACAAACAAACCAAAAAAAAAAAAAAAACACAAAACCCAGAATATAGGAAGAGCCAAAGCCAAGAAGCACTTTACTTTTACTCTGAGTCATAGAATCTGAGGGTTGGGAAGGTTCTTAGAGGTCACTTAGCCCAACCCATATCTGATGCATGAATTTATGCTGGCTTCTTTTTTGCTAAGCCTCTGGAATTTCATCCCAATCTTGAATGTCTGGGCTATTGCTTATCTTAGTAGATATGGGTATCCTTATGGGGACCATAAACTGTATTAATCATTTTCCACTTTCTACAGAGAATTTGTTATACATAATTTCATTCAGCAGTGCTTAAAGAATAAGCCCATCACCATATGCCAGGGATTGTGTTTGAGTCTGAAAAACCAGCAATGAGCAAGACTGAATGGTACCTTTTTGGGTAGAACTGACAGCCTAAAGATGGGTGTAAGTTTTACCCTTTTTTTTTTTTTTGAGTCCTTTTATTTGTCTCCTAGAAGAGCACAGAATACTGGTTTTTTACCTTTTTCTAAAGAGCACAGTGAGTCAAGTTAAAAGTCTAAATTAGTCTAATATTCTTTTTATTTTTTATTTATTTATTTTTTTATTTTTTGGTTTTTGGGTCACACCTGGCAGTGCTCAGGTGTTACTCCTGGCTGTCTGCTCAGAAATAGCTCCTGGCAGGCACGGGGGACCATATGGGACACCGGGATTTGAACCAACCACCTTTGGTCCTGGATCGGCTGCTTGCAAGGCAAACGCCGCTGTGCTATCTCTCCGGGCCCCTAATATTCTTTTTAGATATAAATTACTGGAAGAGACAAATTAGTCCATCATAATTTCTGTTCCATATACATAAAACAAGACCATTCTTAGGACAAACTAAAATTCACCTTGGCTCCAAATTTGAATACTAAGATGGATAACTATTGGAATGAAGGGCCTAAGGTCACCCAACTTTAGGTGATTTGTAATTTTTAGTTCTACCAATTTTTAATTTGCTTGTTAGGAAACACATTATGGAAATGATAAAAAAACTTATTTGAACCCCACACAGAAGGAATATAGGTACAAAATCAAAACTTCTAAGAAATTAATTTGAACAATGATTTCCAACTTTTGTAAACTAAGAGGATGGGACTATCAAATCAACTGCAAGTGTTGATTTTCTTTGTAAAACCAGAAGTTCTAATATATCAGGTAATTTCCTTTCAAAATCAAAGACCATAGATCCTGAATTGTCTGAATCTCATGCATAATGCATTATAAACACATGATAATAGATAATGAGATGGGCCAAGTGGGAGAAACAAGAAAGGGAGCTGGTAGCCCAAAGACTGCAGAAGGTGTGTGGGCATTTTGACATCCAGGAAATGCTATAGATCTGTCCTTAGCTAACTCAGCCTGGTGGAGATAATTAAGAAAAAATGTGGGTGTAGAAAGGCTGCAAGCCATTCCTTAGGATTGGCTAGATTGCTGCAGTAGTTCAAAAACAATTGGCACAGCCACCCACACTGGACATGATTGCCCTTTGATGAGGCAGCTATTGACTTTTATAAAGATGCCATATTTAAAATAACTTCTGATGTACTAGGGATGACAGACATCATTCTTGAATTCTATTTTAGACAAATGGAAAAATATATTCTGAAGTATTAATTTAAAAATAAAAAGCTTTAACATCTAGTTTCTAAAAGCCAGCAGTTTAGCAACACGTGACCTCCAAATTTAGTCTAAAGTTAGAAGAAAACATGAGGCCCAGATGAGACATTTTGACAACTCATAAGAATATTCTGGATCACCACAGGAGGTAGGAAATATTTGGCCATTGTTTTTGACTTTTAGTTAATGTTAAATATACTCAAACACCTTCATACACTGGTTGAGGAAACTCCTATCAATTGGCCTACACAGCAGCAGAAAATAATTTGAGATCTTTTTGTTCAAAGTTCATGTTATGGTATTATATATGGAATCTAGGAATTCTTTAGTATGTTGTATCTCATACTACCAGGAGGTGTTGGAACTGGTCTATTGCATCTCCATCTTTATATATTATCAATTACTTAGTACCCTTAGGTAATAACAAAGCTATGGGAAGAAATATCAATTTGGGTGACAGTAGAAACTCTAGGAACATCTACCTAAACTTTTTGGATAAGGTGGAAGGAATATATGTGAGAAAGAGTGGGAAAGGCAATTAATGAAGAACTAAAGAAAAATAAGGTCATATAGATGATTGTGACTCTTGTGTTGTCTCTGCATTCCTCAAAGCCATTTATCCATTAAGACTGATCTTTTCATGCTTATTATTGCTTTAGTAACTTTGTTAGGAACAACAATTTCTTCTGATTTTAATTCCTCCTCTATAAAGGAGTTCTTTCTCCCAAGAAAGTTAATAATCAAAGCTTAAGAAATGGCCTTATTAATGTTTTTCAATGTTTTTCTTTGAATTAACATGGACTTTGTAGCCACTCTATTGGCAGACTGGTCAAGTCTACATGAACCTTTTGCATAATAATATTTCAAAGTGACTAAAACTTAAAAGTATGAGGTGACAAAGGAAGTCAATTATACTGAAACTAGTTATAAAATATAAAATAAGTTTTATGAGATATCTGTAACAATTGACAATATATAAACTTGTGATTTCTATTAGTGAAAATGTCTGCAAATACCACTAATTAACATTTCAAAAACATTTGAACCAAAACACTTGATGGTGTGTGCTCTTTTTTTTTTAACAAAGCATAGATTCAGAAATGTTCATTTAATTGGTAGCTACCTTTAAACATTAACAATTGAAATTTTCTTCCGATCAAAAAATTTCAAAACCACACATTTGCAGAAAACTCTTAAAATTTATTTTTACCATCAGACAAACTGTAATATAGAGAAGGAACTAACTGAAAAGATAGTTAAAATGTATTATAGATGTTTTGCTGATTAAACTTGCTATTACTCTAAATTTATCCTTAATATTACCAACAATTTCAGAAATTCATCACTTCACTAAGGAAGAGAAAATGTTCATACTCTGGTCATTAACTCAATGGATTGTTGCTTCAGAAATCTTGTGTTACTCCATTAACTTCAACATAGTAGTAAAACTTCATTTTTTTTTTACTATGCAAAAGTATATGAAAATTATGATGGATGGGAGAATATTTATTTTACATTTATTTTGTTCTGCAATTTTTGCTTTAAACTTGATACTATTACAAATATTTATGTACATATATGTATTATATTCTTTTACCTTCATAGAAATTCCTGGAGACAGAAGATATTGTAATTGTGTAAAGAGAAAAACTGGAACTCAGAGATTTTAAGTGCTCGATGTTATAATGAATTTTAATGGAGAAACTTAAATTCATATCCTTCTGGTTCCAAAGTCTAGAACTTTATTGAGTTCCCTATAATGATAGCTACTATTCTGTAGTTGGTTGAATCCACACAGCAGTCTTTTTATTTTGGGGCTATACCCAATACCCAGCAGTGCTCAGGGATCATTCCTTGTGGGGCTCAGAAGGTCATATGGAGTGCTAAGGATCAACTATAGATTGGCCATGTGCAAGGGGAGTGCCATACCCATTGTACTACATTGCTCCAATCCCGTAACAGTCTTTCTAGGCTGATAAGATTATTTCTATTTAGAGGTTTCTATTAAGGAAACTGAGACCTCAGTTATGCCTGTAGAGCTAGTAAATGATGAAATTGAACTCAAACACAGTTCTAATTTCAAGGCCCTGTCTTTTAATCAGTAAGTTAAATACTTTCGTTGATAAATGTCTAATCATGTATAACAGTCATTATTATAATTGTTGTCCTATTTAAAGATAATTGTCCAGGAAGGGATATGTAGTCACAGAAGAGAAAGATTAGTATCTGGCACTTTTCACCTGCATGTTCTTCCTTCCACTTACTTTACTTTATTAACTAAATGTGGAAATTTTAGTGAAAATTTAGTGGGAAATGTTGAACTCTTTTCTTAACTTGTTTAGGGCAGTTCTAAGTAAGTTGACTTCTGAGAGTTATTGAGTAAGAAAAGTTATAAATTGTTTAGATTAGGATTTAGAGTGTTTAGAAGCCATTCCATAAATTTGCTTTTTCAAACTCTTACTGGCTAGAGCACTGCAGATGCTGTGATGAGGAATGCCCTCTCCAGAAACACAGTGGATGACAAACCTCCAAAGCTAACATACTGTTTACAGAGAGGAGAAGAGGATAGAAAAGCACAGTCCTGAACGTAATTACAAGGCTTATAGTCCCTGTTGGGGACTAAAATGTTTATTGGCTTTCCTTGTGCAATTCAATGTTCCTATTCCAAAGACTCCACTCTAAACTTGGAACTTCTCTGGAAATAGCATCTCATTTGGGAGAGTGCCAAGAATCGGTGTCTGGGTCCTTTGTGCCTTTCACTAACTCAGAACTCACAATACTACATCTAGACTTGAAGTGGGAGATAGTCTGGATAAATGAGTAATGTATTATTACTCGTACATTTTCATGATACATTGGATTTAACATCCTCCTGGAAAGCAAGTTCTAGAAAGATGTGGTTTTAAAGATGGGATTATATATATGTGTGTGTATTTATATATACATATACATATATATACATATACATATATATACATATACATATATGAAGCCCTATGTTTGTTCCCTGACCCTTCAAAATAAATAAAAATTAAAGGGGGAATTAATAGCATTCCAGCAATTCTTAACTAGCACAAGTCAGTGGCCTACAGCATGAATAAAGTTGTGTAAAGAATCAAAGATGTAGGGACTTTCAAGGATACCTGATTCTACTCCTACTTTGTTTTTTTATGCTGCAGAGAATTGAATAAATTTAGAGTGTTTTTAATATACCTAAGAACTCAGAAACAAGCACAGAAGAAAAAGATAACATTAGATTACATTTTAGTGTATAAAAAGTCTACCCATTTTTAAGTTTGGTTAATGTAGTTTGGATTTCATGCTTCCAGTTTTGTTGATTCTGCATTATTTTTCAGATATATAGTTAAACATATCCTCTTTATCAGTTCACTTAGTGTATTTAATGTATCTAAAGGCCTTGGTCCCTACCTGTGTGCCCTGTAACAATCTGTCCATCTCTTCTTACTTTTCTTCCTTCAGTTTCTTTTCTTCCCTATCTTCAGTTCTATAGTACAGGTTCCAGGGTATTGAAAATGTGCTTGTCAAGGCACAAGAAGCCAGGCTAGGAGCTAGAAAGAAAACTAGGGACACTGGAAGAGGAAATTTGGCACCAGTAATGGGTGTTGAAAAACTGTATACCCGAAACTCAATTTTGAAAAACTTTGTAAATCAGTGTCTAGATGAAAAGAATTTCTAAAAAGTCTACCCAAACCTTCATCAGAAATGACTATGTAATATAAAGTGAAGAAAATGAATACTCCTTGGCTCAAGACTATAATTTTAGAAGAAATAATTACATATTTTTCAGTTGAATTTACCAAATTTGATTTACAGTTCCTGAAAGGATTACATATTCATATTTTAAAGTAAAGTACAGCAAAGAAGATCTAGTTCATTGGTTTCTCAAGTGCATTGAAATCTCCTGAATCATTTCTTGTTTGCGAGCTCAGATCTGAATGTGCTGCCTGGCTTCATAACCACAACTCTAGCCTTCTGCTCTCATTTTACCTCTTGATGAAGCAACTGGGTCACAGTAGTGAAGGTTTCTCAACTATTCAAGAAAGTTTCTATGCCATTTGTAGTAGTGCTGATGTGAATGAATGTAGGCTAGTAAAGATTCTTGCCTATATAGAAGCACTAGAAAGTCCTATACCTTAACTAGGACCCAGGATCTCCTGACTACTATATGAGCCTTAAAGTCATATCATATGATATATCAGCTGATCTTTCTTTTGGGAGTAAGAACATAAGAAACCAATGAATGGTCTGCACAGGATTTTATGTAATCTTGATTTCCAAAATAAAGTTTTATAATTAATCAGTATAGTTTAAATACGTCTGACTGACTAACTTGTATAAAAATGAATGTCCATATAAAATACTGATAAACAATATTCATCTTAATGGTAGGAGAAAATTTATTTTACTTTAAACTTTATAAATACTTCGTAGTGGTTAACAAGACACTAAAACAAGATTAAGTTGAAAATTCAAATTTTTATTGATTCCTAAGTTACTCTAATGTTTCCAGTGACTTTTATTTCTAGGTTTGGTAGTAATTTATTTGTATTTTAGTGACAAAATTCTTGTAGTTTCATAACCATCTGAAGAAAACAAGACAATAAAAAGCCCCTTTTTCGTTTTTCTTAAAATGGCTGGGGAAAATAAGAGGGCAATTATAAAATCAGTTATGATTATTAAAATATCAATATTTTGAAAATAAAGACCATAAAATTTGATATTTAACCCATCTCACTTTTCAAAAGTATTCTAACACTATTTCTTTGTTCTTCACATGACATTCATACATATAATTCTGTTTTTCTCATTAATTTCTATTATTGCTGTTCTGAAGTTGCACTTGTACAAGCTTCAGTTATTAGAGAGTAACTTAGGCTCTTTTTACATTTAGGAACAGAAAGAAAATCAAATAAGTAATTGATCCAAAATACCAGGAATAGTAAAAAGAAATGTTTTTTATAATGTTATAAAATACTTAATTAGCATTTAGGCAAATAATCAATAATGTGACAAAATGCTACAAATTTGTTGGATAAATTGGTGTCATGTAGGTTAGTATGATTTTTCTTTGTGGAGCTCAACTTATTTTTATTCACTTTACACTAATTAGTTTTGTGTGCAGATAGAATTTAAAATGATTGAAATTTGGCTTGCAAAGTAGTTCTAAGACGATTACATCCACAATCTGGTTGTAATGCCATAAGAATATGTTTATTATGTGAGAATAGTAATTCAAGTTGGCATTCAGTATAGACATAAAGCAATGAACAATGAAAGTTAATCAGTTGTTTATCCTGGGAATTTTTTTTAAAGGTCATAATCTGTGATAGCATTAGCTCACTCTGTAGAAGGCCTCAAGAAAGTTTACCTATGAAATAAAAGATCCTCAGTACTAACATTTTACTACTATTCGGAGACATGGAATTTTGTAATAATTTCATATAAGTTTTGAAACATCATTTTTCTTTTTCAAATTATTTATTTACTTGGGGCCAGAGCGAAAGTGCAGTGGTAGGGTGTTTGCCTTGCACGTGGCTGACCCCAGGATGGATCTTGATTAGATCCCCAGCGTCCCATCTGATTCCCCGAACCAGGAGACATCTCTGAGTGCACAGCAAGGAGTAACCCCTGAGCGTCACCGGTGTGGCCCCAAAACAAACAAACAAACAAAAATATTTATTTATTTATTTATTTGGTTGGGGGTCATACCCAGTGATGATCAGGGGTTAATATGCCTGGCAGTGCTCAGAGATGCAGGGGATTGAATCACAGTCTGCAAGTCAAGTGCTATCACTCCTCCACTTTTTTAAATATTTATGAAGACTACTCTTGAGGAATTTGCATCCAAGAATATTAAATTTGCATGGAAGAATAACCTATACTTTCGAAACTTGATTATATAACTGTAAACTCCGTCACCTCCTATATATGACTCGCTCTCTTAGTTTAGGATCATTGTCCAAGCCAAAAAAATGTTTTCGTGATTGTATGGATATCAACAATTGGTGGGAGATGTTGAAATTTATAGGCATAGCTGTTCTTTCCCATCTATTCCCTTTCTACCATCTTTCTGTCCTCAACCTTTATAAAACATTACATTTTCCTATGTATCTGTAATATCATTTTTTATTTGAGCCAGTTAGATTTACCAATGCTTGTCCTACACCAGTAGACTGAGATGTCAAGAGTATCTACAAACAGCAAATATTCTTACTAGTTTTCTGATCATGGTGTCATTCAACAATTTTTTCAAAATAATATGTTCAAAGGAACACAAGTATTCTTTTCTACTTAATTTCTTTTTTAGAGCACTAGTTTTAGTTTGTGCTGGCCTAATTTTTTTTTAGAAAATATTAGATTAATTTTTTACCCTTAATTTTATTTATTTTTTCTTTTCTTCCCTTCTTCCCTTCCTTTCTCCCTCCCTGCCTCCTTCTTCCTTCCTTCCTTCCTTCCTTCCTTCCTTCCTTCTTTTTTCTTTCCTCCCCTTCCTTCCTTCCTTCCTTCCTTCCTTCCTTCCTTCCTTCCTTCCTTCCTTCCTTCCTTCCTTCCTTCCTTCCTTCCTTCCTTCCTTCCTTCTTTCTTTCTTTCTTTCTTTCTTTCTTTCTTTCTTTCTTTCTTTCTTTCTTTCTTTCTTTCTTTCTTTCTTTCTTTCTTTCTTTCTTTCTTTCTTTCTTTCTTTCTTTCTTTCTTTCTTTCTTTCTTTCTTTCTTTCTTTCTTTCTTTCTTTCTTTCTTTCTTTCTTTCTCTCTCTCTCCCTCCCTCCCTTCCCTCCCTCCGTTCCTCCCTTCCTTCCCTCCTTCCTTCCTCCCTTCCTCCCTCCCTCCCTCCTCCTTCCTTCCTTCTTCCTTCCTTTCTTCCTTCTTCCTTCCTTCCCTTCCTTCCTTCCTTCTTCCTTCCTTCCTTCCTTCTTCCTTCCTTCCTTTTTCTTTTTGAGGGATTGAATTGTGGGCCCTGTGTATGCTACACATATGCTATATAACTTGTGCTATCTCTCTGACCCTTTAATTCAATTTTGTGTGCAAAAAAATAAATGATAAGAAACAGTTCAATTCAAGAGAAAGTTCAAGCTTCAAAACTGGGAGATTATTTTATAAATCTTACCTTTTGAGATAAATTACATCAAAATACACCCTTAAAATATGAAAGTGTTAAACAGTTAAAGGTCTACAACTTTTAAAAAAGCCTGCTTTGTCTAAAAACTAAGATGTAACTTTGACATGAAGGTTCATCTTTTTATAGAATAATCATTTCTGTCTTCAAGTCGCAGGAATGTATTTGTCAATCTGATTGAATCATCCCTTTAGTTTTATTTTCCCAACAGCTGTGTTCAGATAATTCATGACTTCCATGTTTCCGGAGACCTGGATAATTTCACACACATGTCTAGTTTGGGCTTCCACATTTTCAGAAGAATATGGAGACCTTGGAGAAGGTCCAGGGTAGACTAAGAGAAATGATTAATGGATTGGAAGTTGGAGTTTATGAATAAAGGTTGTGAGATCTGATCTCTAGCTATGAAAAGTCTGAGTGGTGACTAAACACAAGGAGGTTAGTAAGCAGCTGTTCTCCATCTCCACTAAGGTTGAATGAATTGAAATAAGATATATATATATATATATATATATATATATATATATATATATATTGCAAAAAGAACAGAAAGTATCATTTGTAAACTCCAAGGACTAGAATGGCTGGATTCTTAGGAAGTTCTCAAAGATGTGCTGACTGCTTTCCTAATCTGCAATGATAGGCCAATGAATTATGAAAAAGAAGCGAAAATCCCAAGATCCATTCTAGATCTACATTTACATAGGTTTACCAAATAATATTGAGAAAGCCCTTATCTGAACTATGTCACATTTCCTTTCTACCTCTTTCTCCATATGTCAAGTCCATGTGTCAAGTTATTTTTTTTTTTTTTACTTTCTATAGAGTTTTCTATAAAACTGCTAACCAAGGATAGTGAGAGTACTGATCAATCATGGTGCATCCTTCCTTCCTCTTTCAACTTTGAAAACAAGTTTCTACCCATCATTACTACTTTTCATCACTGCCACTAGTATTATGTTAATGGTCTTTTTTTCTTGTATAACAATTCTTTAGCAAGAAAAAATTGAAAAAATATATAAATTCTAGCCTTTAATGTATGAATGATTCGTGGATTAAAAGACAAACTCATGACCTAGAATGTCAGTAGTTAATGAACTAAGATATTTACCATCTACCTTTATCATTCAGACAGCAACATATGGCAGTAGGTATTTAGCACATTTTTATCAACTAAGTAAATTTAACTGTGATATGAAGATCAACTCAAAGTAAACTGAACTTGAAAAAGTCAAGTATTTCTGATGTTTCCAGATAATTTTGTAGGGCAAGCAAACCTAAGCCCTTACCCTTGCTGACACAGGTGTTGCCATTGTGGATTTTCTTTTATGTTATTGCATGTGCTAACTAAAGACTTTGGACAAAAAAAAAATCAGTTGCTCAATTGCACATCCTGTCTAGGTACTTCATCAAAAGACCACTAAAGACAAGTACTACGTAACTTTAAAATTGTGGGGAAAATATTAGATTTTAGTGTGGTATTTAAATATGACTTTGAAAGTTAGTGGTTTCTTTTTCCTAACTTACCTGTTTGCATTTTCTTTATAAAGAATATCTGAATTGGGCCAGAGAGATAGCATGGAGGTAAGGCGTTTGCCTTTCATGCAGAAGGTCCATGGTTCAAATCCCGGTGTCCTATATGGTCCCCCGTGCCTGCCAGGAGCTATTTTTGAGCATAAAGCCAGGAGTAACCCCTGAGCACTGTTGGGTGTGACCCAAAAACTGAAAAAAAAAAAAAAGATCTGTATTATCAGTAATAAAAAAATCCTCATACCAAAACAACTTAAATTGTCGAATCTTAAAAATAAGGCAATCCGTTCCTTGAATCTGATTTAAAGTAAAACACTATGGTTTAAACCTGTTGAATTGCTTCATGGCTCTTCTTTGTAAACCCAAAATATATCAGAGTCACCTACCACTGTCAGTTTTATCTTTTGCAAAAAGTCCACAATTACATTACTTTTGACCATTTTCATACAAAGATTACAAAGAATAAATCAACTTGTTCTTCATTATTAAATTTTAAATGTCTTCAGGGAAATCTGAGAGGATTGCAAGGTAATGATTCCCTTATATTTGGGGAATTAATCTCAATTGTTCTATACATTTTTTTGGTGCTGCTTTTCTTGATCCAACTTAATATTTTCAGATGAGATCAATTTTTTACCTTTTTATTATATACTGTTAATCTTGATACATCTGAAATACTCACACTGCAGTTTTTTTTCTTTGTTACTAATGAGCAAGCCTGATTTTGTAATTCCTATAACAGGAGTAGACTTATTCGGACACATTTAATTATGGCATAGTGCTAGCCTTATGGTTCATAAAAAGCTTAAAAGGAATATACCTCACATTAAAATATAGGCTCATAAACAGAGAAATTGTTTCTCCCATAAGATTTTTCTGAAAAAAAAAAATAGGCCTTACTTTTAACTTGGAGGATTTTAAGTGATACAGTTAGATAAACTGGACCCAGAAATTGTGCCTTTGAAATAATTCAGCATAAATTTGAAAGCACCTATGCCAATCTGTTCAGAAGGAAAGTTTTCTGTTCATGTATCGATTCCCAATGCTAATTACTGACTCCAATTTTCAGTAATTTATGAGGTCAATTCATTTTATTCTAGACTAGACCATTTCTTTTCATAAAAATGATTGAAGGAGTAACCAGAAAACTTAAATAAACATAACTAAAGATAAAATCCACACAGTGATAGTTAAATTGACCGCAGCCAATTAAAATTTTAATAGAAAAATATGTCAGTGTCAAAGTGGAGTCTAATGCCTCTATTCCCATTTTTTAAACAGGATTCGTTTATATTTCCTGACAAAAATAGATGGAACTTACATTTCCCCCTGAACTTTGTACTTGTAGAACATTGGGTTAGGATAGTATGAAGCCATTATCAAAAATAAAGATGTTAAATAATTAAAAATTAAATTTTATATGTAGGTAGGTGCTTTTTTTTTCTTCAAATGGAAGTCTTTTCCTCTTTCTGATTATTGGGAAAATGCACAGATCCTAAAGTTACATGACAATTATACCAGATACTAGTTGTTAAGAAGAGTCAGAAATCCCTGGTCTGTATTCTCGGCATTTCCCTTGATCATAGAGTTTTATAAAGAATTTGACATCAGACAACTGACCCTTTCTTTGAATTCCATCAGAATTAGATCTGAAAATTAGTCAGAATTCTATACAAGACATTGCCAATTTAATTAATCTTGACTTTATTGTTTTAAAAAGTAAGGTGTATTTTTGTTTCATTTTATTTAGGAAACTCACCCTCCTATGCTGAGGGCATACTCTTGGCTCTGTACTAAGGGGTCACTCCTGATGGTGCTAATGGTAATGGGGGTGAGATGGGGAGGGTGGAATCATATGTGATACCAGGAATTGAACCCATCTCTCCAGTCCAAGGTTTTTTTTTTATTTTTTAAGGCAAAATAGGGAAGCGTTCTTAAGTCTGCACTTGTATTGATTTGGTGACACTATACACCACAAATCATAAAATGCTGGGATTCTCATAAGTGTCAAAAAGTCTGATTCATCAGTTTTATTTAAATTTGATTTATTATTATTTGGCATTTGATTTTTTATTTCTAAATATTTCTGCCATTCTGCTCCCATCCTCCTTTCTTCAGTAAAACTGTTTCACACACAGGAGTAAGGATACAAACATTTACTTGCATAATGTCAAGGGAGAGTGGGAAAAAAGGAGACTGACTACAGAAACAGACTTGGAACTAAGAATACTTTCCTTCAGCAGAAATGCTGATGTGGCAATGTGAATTTAGCAGGTAGATTTGCCATTACTTCAAACTGAGTAACATGGAGAATGGTAAGATTCTTGACATCCACTTGCTAAATTGTTTCCATGAAGAAAATAAATTACAAATGAGCTTAAAATCTGGGGAAATAACTTTCAAGCAAATTTAAATTTGGAAAGTAAGACTGAATTTGAAGTTGTGTATGTTTAAAAATAGTTTATAATAGTCTTCTCTGGTACATCTTAAAGTACAGTTTTCTTTTTAATTTATAAAACTAGTTGCTTACATTGTTTCTGCAATATTAGAAAAAGTCATGTTTACACTCAGCCTACAACCCCTGGGAACCAAAGAGGTTCTTTGAGGTGGCTAAGTCTAGTTTCATGCCCTCTTGTCCTCTATTGCTTCTAACTTGTCTGCATATTTCACATACATTAAATATTCCACAATAAAATTCACCATCTGTGCAGTAGGGTAGTTTGTATTGGTCATGTGTTCTGTCAAGTTGACAGAGGTGCAAAGCTAAATGTGTGACACTCTAAGAATATGCATATATTTGAATAATTTGACTATTCAGTTCAACAATTTGCAAAGAAGCTCCGAATGATCACACATCCTGATAACACTTCCAAGGAACAGATAGCTTTGTTTATTTGGGGGTTGGGGTGTGGGGAAAGGCAGGGCTATTTCTATGTTTCTAATTCAAGAACTCCTAATTTCATTGAAGTCTTATTTCTGGCACTTAGCTACATAAACTTAGGTAAAATATGTTATGGCATTGACTTTAGGTTTTTCATGTTTGTAAAATGAGACTAATAATGCTTCTACTAGTCCTAAGTAACTCTAAGCTGCAATATATGTGAACTCAGTGTTAACTACAAACTTTTAGGTAAACTAAAATGAATATGATAATATTAGATAGTCAGCTTAACAGCACATTCTTGCTAACCACAAGAGGGTCCAGGGCAGGAAACTGTTTATAAATCTTTCGCTTTCCCCAAATTAACATCGAAATGTTTAGGCAAAATCTTACAGAAATGAGTATGAGCAATTATTAGGTCAAACCCCTTTGAGATTACGGAAAAAGGAATGTATATATAAAACTGTATACCAAATTGGGGTGGATAAGGAGATTTTTTTCAGAGGTCCATTTACTCGGAATTTAAGAATGTTTCTTCAAGAGCATACTCAGATATATTTTAGAGGTGCTTGAGGTGCATCAATCATGCATGTGGTGCTTGCAAAAATACTAAATCCTGAACACTATCTCACTAGTACTAAATCACTATTTTGGGATAAGAAAGCTGCACAATTTAAGAGGTACCCGGAGGGGGCGGGGCAAAGAGGTGGTAGAGGCATCAAGGTATTTGCCTAGCACGTGGCAGATCTGGGTTCGCCCATAGAACCCATCACCCCCACCTGAGAGGTGAAAATCTCTGGGTGGGAGCTGGAAGTAAGCCACGAGCATCCTGGGGTGTGACCCCAAACAAAACAAAACAAAAACAAACAGAAAGAGGCACCTCGGTTACTTTTCTACTCAGAGGAAAACCACGATTCCAAAACTGCTGTTTTGTTCCTTGTTTTAAATAGTAAATGTGCACTGGGGCATATAGATGGGTTGACCGAATGGGAAGAAATTCAGCTTTCAAACAGGAACGTAGTTGGACTAGACGGCAGCCCTTTACCCAGTGAGTGACGCGTTTGGAAATGGTTCTCTTCATCCCCAGTTAGGCTAGAGGCAAATAAGAACTGTGTGTTCTTCTTCTGGAGGGGTTTTGGGGGTGCAAGAAAGAGAAGTAACGGAGCCTACTGTAACACCCCTCCACTACTCCTTTAAAGCCAGAAGCTTTTTTTTTCTTTTTCTTTTTCTTTTTTTTTTTTTTAATCTTTTGGGTCGGCTAATCACTGTGTGTAAGTTTGCAAGGAAGAGAAGCGAAAAAAAAAATCTGCAAAAAACATGCAATGCCCTGGAACGGAACTCTTCTAATAAAAGATGTATCATTTTAAATGCGCTGAATTTTGAATTCTGGTAATTCGTGCACTAGAGTGTCTATTTCGAGGCAGCGGAGGTATCATATGACAGCGCACGTCAAGGCACCGTGGAGCCCTCTCGTGGACTCCCACCCACTTTCCCATTCACCGATCAGAGGGCTGCTTGCGCTCCCCCCCCCCCCCCAGCTACACCCCACCCCCGGCGAGCTAACATGAAATCTCCCTTCCTCTACCGAGATCAAATGGTGCTCCTCGCTCAGGGGGGGTGCGAGTATTACCTCCGCCATGCAATTTCCACTATCAATAATTTAACCTCTTTGCTGCAGACCAGGAGGAGTCCCAATCGGGCACCTAAAGCCTCGCACCGCCCCCTTTCCCCTCTTTGAAACCAAAAGGGAACTTGGAAGAAAAAAAAAAAGAATTTTTTTTTCATAATAAAATAAGAGTCTGGGAGTTTAGAAGTCGAAGTCTTTCCCCCCCACCCCCCAACAGAGCAGCTGCCTTGATGTTGACTTTGACAAGTAGTGGCTGAAAAGGTGGGTTTCTTTTTTTCTTGTTCTTTCTCTGTTCGTTTTTTTTATTTTTGTTTGTTTGTTTATTTATTTTGCTCTGGTCTGCTGGAAAAGCTTGTGGCTTTTTGCTGAGGTCTGTCATTGCATCTTCTTCGGCTTCCCAGGCTAGATGGAGCAAGTAACTTGGTGTAACGTTATCGGGGGGGGGGGGCGTTCATGAATAAAGAATGCTGTTATTATCTTGATTGAATTCCTATTAGGCAAACTCCTATTAGGCGAGCTCCGTACACGAACTCTGTTTAAGCCGGAGTGTTTAAGGCACCCAAGTAAAAGCCATCTAGCCAGCAAGCCCCCTTGTGCTCTGGGCCATTTCAGTGGTATGTGTGTGTGTGTGTGTGTGTGTGTGTGTGTGTGTGTGTGTGTGTGTGTGTGTGTGTGTGTGTGTCGGTGGTACCAGTCTGCAAGCTCCGTGGGTGCGGGAAGGTGCGGGAAGGTGCGGGAAGGTGTGTCTCCGGCCCGGGAAACCAACGACCGACGCACGCCCTCCCTCCCTCCCTCCCTCCCTCTCCCACCAAACTTGAGTGCTGGGAAGCAAGAAGGGATGGGAGTTGCCGGGAAGAGGAGCTAGACCTCGGGGAGTCGGAGCCCCGCAACGTTGCACCCCGGGTTTCTCCGGACGGGGGCCGGACGCGGGGTTCCCTCTTGCCTGGGACGGACTGGGGTCGCCCCTCGAAGAGACTGGGTGGGCTCGCGCGACTTGCGTGGATGGAGCTCCCTCGCGGGGCGGGTGGGTCTCTGTCGCTGTCCCCCCAGATCCAGAGGGAAGCGGAGACGCCGATCCCCGGGGAGTCCCGGCCGCAGCTCCCCCCCAGGAGTCCCAGGGGGCTGCGCCCGGGGCGCGTAAAAGGCGCGGCGTTCCCTTTAAGCGGCCGCCCCGCGCGGGTCTCGGAGCGCGGGCGACTGGGGGCGGGGGGCGGGGGGCGGCGCCGTTTGACCAATCGAAGCGCAACCGATGAGCTAAATAATGTCTGACCCGGAGCTCCCAGGCATAGGCTGGAGCTTCTTCGGGTCCCCGCCGGCGCCGCCGCAACCACCCCGAAGCCCCGGGCGCACCGCACCGGCGCGGCTCGCCCGCTGTCCCGCACACCCCGCTCCGACGCTCGGCGGCGGGGTTCGGGCCCCCCGCGCGCGCCCTCCGCCGCCGCCGCCGCTGCCTCCTTCCCGGGGGGACGCTTCTTCCATGAGACGCTCGGATCGCAGTGGGCACCGCTGCTGGGGGTCGGTTCCACGACGGGGCCCGGCGGGGCTGGCAGCCGGCACCTGGAGCGGGACAACGATGTGACTCCGCCGCTGGGGACCCGTTGAGCTGTGTGTGGACCCCGAGGTAGGCGGGGAGCTCCGGGCCGTGGAACTGGCTGGGCACGGCAGAGGCGCCTGCAAGTTGGCGCGCGGGAGCTTGGGGGGTGCGAGCCCAAGTTGGGAGAAGAAGCCACAACTTCTGTCCTGCCCGTTGGGAGTAGCTCCGGGGGAACTTTCCTCCTGCCTTGGCACCGTCCCTAGAGCCAGCTGGGACCCCCAGGGGGAGAGAAAGGGAAAGGAGAGAGAGAGAGAGAGAGAGAGGGCGCGATTCTGGGAACCTCCGAGGTAAGAGAGAGAAGAGAAAGCCGCGATGGGCGACGCGGCGCGGCTTTGGGGAGGAGCCCAGACGGCGCTTTGGGGATCCCCCTCTTTCAAGACCTTCCCCATCCGAGGAGGGGTCCCTTAGGCTGCCCACTGTCGGGGACCCCTTCTAAGGAGAGGGTACCGAGGCTGGGCTGGAAATTGTTCCCCGCTGGGGCATCCATTCATCTCTCTTACCCGACTCCCCCCGAGTTCGAGGGGGGCTTCGCGCGCGCGATCACCTGCTTTCCCCCCGTTGGGGCGACCCACCGGGACTCGAACGCGTCCGGTGTCAAGGAAGAGGGCGCACTGGGGGGACCCTGCCGCCCTCCGACCCACGGTGAGAGGCTCGCGGGGCTCCGGTGTGGTGCCCATCTGTGCACCCTTTCCTTTATTTTTGACACTTTGCTTGGAAGGGCAGATTTAGACCTCCGGAGGCAATAGTGGAAGGTGCTTGCGCGCGGGCGCGCGTTTTGGTGTGCGGGGTGGGGTTGGGGGGCGTTGGGGGTGTCTTGACTCTGGGGTCTGTGTCTTAGAGAGCAAGTGGTGAAGGGACAGGGACTGTCCGACGGCAGAGACTCCCGGATCTGCTGCGGGCACCCCCTTCCCAAGCCGTGGTGGTGGGGACGCGTGGCGAGCGTCGGGGCTGCTGGAGTGAACTGGAGGCGCAGTCGGTGGATGCCGGGTTTTGGGGGTGGGGGTGGAGCGGGGTGGAGGGACCGTGCTGGAGGGATGAGGAGGAGGAGGCGGTGGATGGGGGGGGGGGGGCAGGGCGAGCCGCTCTATGGAAGGTAGAGGGTGCCCTCTGCCGACCGAGCTGTCCAGCACAGCCGCGGGGGGGCACTCGAGCGAGCGACGGGGGGCTGGGGAAGTGCGAAGCTGCCAAGAGTGGTTTTGCGGGAACCCTCCGGGAGCTGATAGGAGGGACTTGTTGCTAGATGATGCTTCTGTCTCCAGACTCAAGTGGACTTTTTTCTTTCCTTTTTTTGGACTCCTTGTTCCTCTTTGGCCCGATTGCAGACAAGGTTTCCACACACCGGGAGTGCTTTGACAGGCTTAGGTGGGTGGCATTCAGACTTTCCTAGATGTTATTTTATGAAGGGGCCGCCAGGTATCTTTAATATTTACTCCTTACAGGCTGAAGTAACCAGTGAACTTCTATTTTTTTTTCTCCCAAGAATGTAGGAATGTTCTTGGCCGGAAGCAAAGAAAAGCATATTTCAGAGTGTTTATTAATTCTCCCAGTACAGTTGTCTTTTAAAGCAAAGCACTATATAATTAGGAACGTTGGTTTTTCAACGACAAATATAATGTGTTGTGCTATTAAAAGAGACTTTCCAACTAGCTCTACTTCTTGGAAAATACCCCTCACTTTCTATCGAAATTTTGATTTGGAGATGGATTTGTGATACTGTCCAAAGCCACTTGTGGGTTAAAATTCGATTTATATAGACTTTAACATTTTATTTATTGAGATCAAACCACAGGTTTAATTCATCTGTACATGGGAGTCCTTAATGTTTACCTCATGATACCTCATTATCATTTTTAAGTTGGAAGTTTCTCCTGTAGTGCTTCAAGTTCTTACACCTAATAGATCACATGGCACATAGAAATTGCATTTCGAAGTTTTGGCCCTAAGAACAACTCCCCTTTAAAGCGATCACTGTCACCTCTTCTTCTAATTTTGTAACTGTCTGGTTTAAGAATATTCTTTTGTGAGTTTCCCTAGTGACTAAGAGCAGAGGTAAAAGAAAGGAAAAAGACAATTGTTGGGGTGCAACAATGACTTCTTGGAATTTTAAGCACGTTGAGCCCCATTACTAGAATTCCAGGGCTAAAGGGTTGCTGTGTCCTTTCTGTTGCAAAATAAGATTATTCTTGGTAAATACAGAAGGTTGATGCTTTTTTTTTTTTTTTTTTTTTTGGTTTTTGGGCCACACCCTGTGATGCTCAGGGGTTACTCCTGGCTATGCGCTCAGAAGTTGCTCCTGGCTTCTTGGGGGACCATATGGGATGCCGGGGGATCGAACCGTGGTCCGTCCTAGGCTAGAGCAGGCACCTTACCTCCAGCGCCACCGCCCGGCCCCAGGTTGATGCTTCTTATGCCAGGAAAAGCTTTATGTGTGTAAAGCTATTTTAAGTTATTACAAAATATTTTCTGCTTATAAATGAGATAAGCAGAAAGCCATGATTTCCAGATCAACAAGACTTATGTACATGTTTTAAAGCATTAAAACATTGCAGACACACTTACACATCACTTAAAAAAAAAAAAAAAAAAAAAGCAAAGTAGCAGACTGATTTTTCACATGCCTTTGGAGCGTTTCATCGCCCAGAGCTGACTTAATAGCTGGAAGTCTTGTTTAAGAGGATATTTTAAGATCTTAAGGTCAATTTAAATCAACAGGCAGGACAACATTTGAATATTCAGACAAGAACGCATTTAGGAAGTCTGTTTTGGGGTTGGCTTTTTATTCCCCCCCCCCCCCCAGTGAGCAAAAGCTTACCTTGGAAAAGGAAACCCAGAAACATTGGCTTTGAATGCAATTATCACCTCAAGTGACTGACTTATATAGACAAGAATTAATTGCCTGAATCTCTTAATGGTCAAAGGAGGGGTGGGTAGGAAGGGGCAGGGATATTAGTGGTTCTTTCAGACTCCCTGGAAGGTGTGATGGAAGCTAGTAAATAATGCAAACTTCAAAGATCCTAGCTCCTTGTTCTTGTTTTTTTTCCTGGAATCTTTAAGAATTCCAGCTTTTCAGTGGCCAAGATATTGGTGATTGATAACTCGTTTCTTTCAAACATGAATAGCCGTAGTCTAATAGCACTGGGAGCAAAATGAGTACGCCCGATCGTATATAGCAACAGCATGGTTACATTAAAACAATCTTTTTTATCTTCAAACCTCCGCTGGAAATGCTCCCTCCCCTCCCCCTTCCCCATCCCCATCTCCGCTCAGTATCCAGGTATTGAACTTGAGGAGTCTAAGAACAAGCTGCTTTAGATTTCAATGAAAGACTTAATCTACTATTCTGCTTCTAGACTATTGAGGACATACACAATGGAAAGATGATATAAAAGTAGTTCATTAACATTTTCAAATTTAAGACGTAGGGCCCAGAGTATAGAGGCAACTTTTAGACTTCCAGAATAAACATAGAATACATGGAAAACTGCACAGTAGCTAAACTCTGAATATCTTTTCAAAGGAAAGGCACTCCATTTCAACTGTCCATAATACTTCATTTAGTTTAATGAGTAAAACACAATTTTCAACTTCTATCTCGGAGTGTGGAAGATCTCTTTGCTTGAGGGGACTAGCCCAGCCTAGCCCATTGCAATAGAGAATATCCCTTTAATAGGGTAATTGCTAACTTGTCTCAACTTGTTTTCAAGCTACTGTTATGAAGCACTCAGTTTCCACTAATTGCAAAATTGCTGCTTAATTGAAGGACTCTCAGCCATCTAGTGCAGCCGCTCAGCCACTGGCAGGCTTTGTGATCTCAAGCTGTGAATTGCATTTTAAAGAGGAAAGGAGGAGAGAATTCCGGGGAATTCTATGTAAATGCTAGCTGTTGTTCATTGGAGGGAAAAATCGTCTGAACAAGAGTCACATTAAGCTGCATTGTGATAAATTTTCTTTATTGGGATGAATAACATACCCAGATGGGCTTCAAAAGTGAATGAGCAAACTTACTGGTTACACTCTGCGTTCACTTACTGTTTAGTTTGGAGTAATGCTAAGCAGTAAACGATGTTGGCAAATGAAATCCGTATGTCATTTGTATGTGGGGTTTAACCCTAGGGAATAGAAAGGGCTGGTATTCTTAAGCTTAGGCACATATGTCCTCAAAGTCCCCCCCGAAACTTCTACTTCAGGCATAGACTTGCTTAATTCTAAATGTTTCTATTCGAAATGCACCTAGCACTAGAAGAGTCATGTACCAAGTAGTAAATAATCGTATGCTGATAGCATTCAAAACTAAGATGTCACTAATGCAATGACTTTGAAAAGCTTCTGGGGGCTGAGGGAATGATCAGTGTGTTCTTCAGGTGAAATGGGGAAGGTACTCATTCTTATTTCTGTAGAAAAATGGAACAAGAGGATATTCTTATTTCTGTAGAAAAATAACTGATGTCTTTACTGATAAGAAGTAGGGGAGTTTTAATTGAGATATAAATACTACCATTGACTACAACTTATGGAGCCTTAATGCTCTTGATAAACAAATACAACCAAAACACCAGGGACTAAGTGACTCTTTGCTCTGTCTCATCTATAAATCATCTCAGGTAGAAAGAAGAATATGTAGACCCCTGTTTTCCATGTGGCGCTGCAAAGGGAGGAGGAGCCAAAAAGTGGGTAGAGCTTTGGGCAGGAATTGGAGGCACTTTTCATTTGTACCCTTAAGAGGGTAGTTTCTGGGGGATGGGGAGTGGAGATGGTAGGTCAATCTGCTCTAACTGGGTTGGGGAACTGGGATGGGGAGCATTTAGGGGGAGCAACATGTAGTTACAAGCTTCAGTGACAACCATAATAAAATCAATTTATTTCCAAAGCGCTCAGAAAGAAACAAAAGTTAGGCAGTTTTCCCTCAAGGTTCACTTAAAAGACTTCTCATTGGTTGTCATGGTTGTAATGTCCTGATTTTGAAAGCTCACAGAACCTAGTAGCTCTTAAATGTGCTTTCATCTTGCTTCCTTTGGTCTGACTACAGCTTTATGATGACCTTCTGTTTTTGACATGCCTCTGCATTTGCAGGGCTGGGAGGGAAAAAAGCTAGCAAAAGAGTATTCCCTAATACTCCATTAGACATGATAACTAGGAAATGTAACTCCATTAGGCATTATAACTAGGAAATGTAAAATTTAGGGATTAAAAACAAAATCAGTTAGCTTCTAATTGGCTTTTTAAAATAAAACTAGGAGGCAGCCTGTCATTTACTTACAGTGAGTGTGCCTGAAAATACAGTTTATATAATTCAGAGAAAATAAATGGGGTGCTTCTATTAATTTAAGGCAATTCAACAAAAGTGACTGTAATGCTACCACTTTGAGAATAAAATCATCAGCTTTACCATCCAGATGACTTATTTGCCATATGAAGTATATTCCCAAGGCTGTAGTTAACTAGGATTTTCTGGCTACCCAGCTCTGACTTGGTGTGTGATGTGTTGGCATCCCAGTGGTTTAGGATGCCTATGAGAATGGAGATGAGGTTTTTAAAAAAGGCATATCTACAACTCAATACCTCTGCTAAAATTGGGGTGGATGATTCTATTCCTTGTGAAGTAGAAAGGGACTACTCCCTGCTATGTGCTCTGGGGTTCATGTGTCAGGGATTATCAACTCAGGGTTGAATGCCAAGTAGGTACTTTAACACGCCCCACTACTATCTCTCTGGCCACTATGGTGGGGCTTTATTTTTTCAATTTATTATTATTATTGTTGTTTAGTTGGTTTTTGGACTACACCTGGTTGTGTGTAGGTATCCTTCTGTCTCTGAGCTCAGGAATCTCTCCTGTTGGGCTCAGGGACCATTTGGGGTACCAAAGACCTGGATTAGCAATATGCAAGAAAACAATTCACATCATTATTTATCTCTCCCGCCATTCTGTAAAGTCTTTAACATATTACCCAAATGTAGAATAGCCTGTCAGAAATGAGGATTGACTTCCCTTATGAAACCTATTTTTCACAAGAATCCACACTGACAAATTATTGAGTACAAAGGTCTGATTTTATTCACTCTAGCTGTAGGTGATACATCACCCTTTCTGAGCTATACAAAACACCAAATAAATTAAATAGGGAGACCCTTATAAAGTCTTTGATCTGTTTTCAAATTTTAACTTAGTTTGAGAAGACTGGAGGAAAAATAAAGGGTCATATGTTGTAGTAAGACTTCAGACACCAAAACTGCAAGAAAAGAAAAAAGATATGAAGACAAATTATAAGAAATGGCTCTAGAACATAAGAGGTAGTACAGTAGAAAAACACTTGCCTTGTGTATAACCAATGGGTTCTATCCCCAGCACTACATCTGAGCACCTTCCTAAGTACCACCTGAGGAGTAATATTTGTGTGCATAACCGAAGTAAGCACTAAGCACAGCATGATGTAGCCTCACCATACTCCCAAAATTATTGGCTCAAGTTTAAACTAGAAAAAGATATACATACATACATATGTATATATTTATATCTGAGCCAGCACTAAACCAATAATCGAATCAGGAGTCAATAATTTCATATTAGCTTCAAATTATTTAATGATAAAAATCTACATTTTATTTATTTATATATTTGGATACTCACAATTGTATTCAAAATAGTGCTTGTAGCATAGGATACATTTGAACAAATATTGTTGAATTAATAAGTACATTGATCTGTTGATAGTTGCTTCAGATTTTGATTAGTAATTCAGAAGGCAATGAAGAAAGTCTAATTATTGAAAAATGCTTATTTTTCTGGAAGAGAGGCAGATATTAAAATAAAATATAATAAGTCTTTTTCTTAATATCTATTATAAATGCACTTTAGCTCACTCATTCTAAAATTTCCTATACACTATTTAATTTTCTTATAAAGCTATCATGTTTGGAATATAGGAAATATTAAAAGTTGATTGAGATGCAGTTACTATAATCTGAATGGTGAATTTTTATTTAAGTGTTTTTTGGTTTTTGTATGCCTATTATTCAGTTACTGTGCTTCAGGAAATGGAAAATAGAATCTGTTTGGTTTGTGCCTGCTTCTGGTAAACACATTACCAAAGAAAGGCATTATTATCTGGACTTTGTGTTGTCTGTAGAAGCAATAAAGTATCTAAAACATAACTTTTTATGGAAAAATTTGCCTAAGACAAAGAAAGGTATATAAAGGACCTCTATAGAGATGGGGGTGGAGTGTATATGTGTGAGGGAATGAGGGAGGAGTGAGAAAAAGTGTTAGCAATGTCGGGGGTGGGGGGGAAGAATTTCTCAAATAAAAATTTTTCACACGGGATTTAGTCTAATCAGTACTGCTTTAGGAGTGGCTTCCATCATTATTTGTTACACTTTCTAATGTTTGCTTTCTGTCTCCAGGTGCTTTTGACCAAACTTTTGAAACATACTTCTCTTTTTTTCACATGTTCATAGATTCTTAAATTATGGAGAGCATTATTACAGTACAGATAATGTTCTTTTACATCATATGGACTATGAAGGTCAAAATTTTTGTTTGAAGCTACTTCGAAGAGATGCTTGGCAGAGTCCCAAGCCACATTCCTAGAATAAAGAGTTGAAGGTGTTCACTCTTAGGCAATGTTGGGAAAGTACATTCTCCACCTAAATGTTGGCTGGTGATGTGTCTGAAATCAGAGCTAATATGTTATCATGTCGAAACATAAAGTCAGCATTCTGTTCAGTGATAGAATTTGCAGTGTTTACATTTGTCAAAATGTCCATTATATGACTAAATTAAAAATCAATTGTGTTTAAGTAGGATGCAGTTGGTCATGATTTAAGGCATGACCCAAATGATGCATATGAGAATATGTATGCACACAAGAAATATAGAAAAGAGACTTGAGTATTTTAAGTAACTACAGGCTCAGTGTGATTCAGTGGTATGACTAAGGGCCATAAGTTAGCAGAGCTTCTTCCATTTTGGTTTCCACTAATAGAAGCATAATATTCAAATGGCAATGTTAATAATTCTCTACTTTTAATATAGACAGTAGATTATGATTTATCTTGGGTTCATAAAACTGAAATAGGTCAATTTATCAGTTATTCACAAAATGGTGTATATTAAAATCATTACGATCAGGTAGAATGCAGATAGAATTTGAAATCCTTGCATGAGAGGAATAGCTGAGGGAACTTGGAATGGGTGGTTCTGGGAAAAGAAAACTAAGCTTGGAATGGCAAATGGTTTTCGTCTCCCTTAGCAACTAAGTACATGATGGAAGCTACCTGGAATGCTGGGTTAAGAAGAATTCCGAAGATGTCCCAGCTCAAGGAAAAAGAATGTTCTAACTGATTGTTGATGCCTGAGTGGCTAAGGGATTAGGGTGGTAGCTGGGAAGGTATGTGTTTTTACTTTCTCGTTTAAGGATAGACTTCACAAATGTGAAGTACTGGCATATGGAGGAAGGAGGAATAAAAGGTTTATTTCATGTTACATGGAGCAAATCTGGGGCCAGAGGCATATATAAGGTTATAGATATTAAGAAGAACTTTTAGTTGCATCTGATTAAGTAAATATTGAATGTTTGCTACATACAAAGGACTTAAGTAGGAAGATAAATAATTTTAATGAAGAAAAAAAGAGGCTTCCTGATCAGTTCCTTCAGAACCAAAAGCTGAAACCCATTTAAAAAAAGGGAGCATGTTAAAATGAGAAGTTGGAAGTGGATATATTCTGAAGAGTCTTTGTACTCCTAAGTGTGTCAAGTGTATTGTCTGTATATACTCTCCTTATATAGTAAACATAGGGCTCTAATAGCGATAATCAGATTTCTGTCTTTGAATCTGTGATATATGCAACATCATGACGTATGTAGCAGAAATCTTTCCCCGTTGCAAAAAATGCTCTACTTTCCCCCTCCCACTACTTAAAGGAGGATTCTCAAAAGTGATTGTGGATTAGATAGAATGGGATGCTTTAAAAAGTTTGATCACATTCATATCCCCAAGTTTCTTAAGAAATTAGTTTTTGCCATCAGATTTTTTAGCTTAATCACCGTACTAAACTCTTCAATTAACACTCACCTTTCTTGCCTTTCTGTGAGTTTTAACATCCTTATATTTATTTTCTCAATTTTATAGAGCTAATTTTTTTAAGTAAATTTTGTCAAAGAAACTGACTCTCCTCCAATGCCCTGCAACTTTCAATGTGGTCACACATGGCAGTACTTGGCACTCTGTGCTTGAAGTCACTTACTGTTACCTTAAGAAATATTTAGGGGCTGGAGCAATAGCACAGCACATAGGCTATTTGCCTTGCATATGGTGGACCCAGGTTTGATCTCTGGCATCCCGTATGGTCCCCCAAGCTTGCCAGAGGTAATATCTGAGCATAGTGACAGGAGTAATAGCTGAATGCCACCAGATGTGGCCCACCAAAACAAAACAAAACAAAACAAAAAGTTTATACATTAATTTTCACTTCTGTAGAATTTTGGAGGTTAACTAACATCTCCATGTCATTAGCATGCAAGTTATACCATAGGATTCATAGTTCAACCAAGAATGTTTGTTTATTCTTCTTGTTGTTGGTATGGTGGTATTGGGCATCACACTTATTGTGGTTCTGGGGATGGGGGTATCAAACTTAGTTGCAATGAGGCAACCTGTGTAGCTAATCTTGGTTTCCTGAGGGGGTAAGGAGTGAGTGTGGAGATAGCGGTTACACTTGTGGCTCTAGAGATCACACCTAGAAGTGACAGGGATTATACTTCTGTATATGGGATAGTGCCAAAGATGTAACTCAAACTTCCTGCATACAAGGCAATTATTTTACCAGTGGACACATCTCTGTGGTCTTTATTTATATTACTTTCAAGCATTAATATTAAGTTAGCAAAGCAGTTTGTACCTCTTTTATATTTTATCTCTTCATTCAAAGAATGTGATAATAACTTTTCTTTCATTATTCTCATATTCATTAACTAATCATAGATTAATTGAGTGTGCAGTGGGTGTCAGGGCACTAAAGAGCATGAAGTGTCTTTTCATATATTGACCCATCCATTTTCAGGTGCTATTTGATATAAGGAACTTCCTTGATTCTGCTATTTAAGCCTTCCATTCATGTACTCACATCAAAAGAGGTCCGGTCATTTAAAAAAAAAAAAAAAGGTTCATTGACCTGATTTTAAATTATTTCAGAGTTTCCTGGCCATAGTATATTTTTGTTTAAGGGTGGAAACATTTTGAATGGGCTTCTCATTTGACAAGTTGATCTTTGTTATCCTTGAGATTTTCAGGTATAAGCTTATGTTCAAATTAATATAATAAAAATATTTATTAGACATTGGCCTCAACATTCTACTATTTAAATATATTCCCCAAGGAACACTTATAAATAATGCCTTTAGAAACCATCATATGAGAATTTCTGAACCAACAATGCTATTCATTTTCACTGACCGTAGGATGAATTTTCCTTTATATACAAGGGTGTGTTAGGGCCTCTGTATTCAGTAATTTGTCTTTCATTTGACAGTGTTTATAAATTTTGTGTGTGTTTTTCCCCAAAAGAAACTTAAGTTGTGAGAATGCTTCCATTTCCTAGAAGCTAGTTTCATGACTATGCTAACTAAAGAAAGCAAGATGGAAAAATAAGTTTCTTCAATATTAACTTGTCTTTAAACATTGGTTCCACCAGGTATAAACTTAGTAATGACATCTTTTTACAGTTTAAAAGCTACTTTTTCAATTCATGGCTCCCTTTTACATTGACGTTAGGAGGTATATTTTGCTCAAATATGTGATATAATTAACTCTGTGGGTGGTATTCATGCATCATGTAAATATGTCACTATAACTGAACCCAGTTTGATGTCATCAACTTAGAACTGTTTCACCTCTATATACAACAGGAAAGCAAATTTAAACATAGTTCTTTTGTAATACTTTCTAGTGTTGTTTGAATACCAAAACAATTGCCCCATGTTCCAGCTGTCTTTTTTTTTTTTTTTTTTGGACCACACCTGTTTGATGCTCAGGGGTTACTCCTGGCTAAGCGCTCAGAAATTGTCCCTGGCTTGGGGGGACCATAAGGGACGCTGAGGGATCGAAGTGCAGTCCTTCCTTGGCTAGGGCTTGCAAGGCAGACACTGTACCTCTAGCGCCACCTCTCCAGCCCCTCCAGCTGCCTTTTTCAAACTCCTCTACAGATTAAGAATCAGATCAATCTGTTCTGTCTTCTTTGAAACAAAATTTGGGAAATAGTCATGTCATCTAACCTCTAAATTAGTGCTATAAATACGAATAAGTAACTTGTAGCACAGTTTTTCCCATGATGGAATCTCTTATGGACGTCAACATATATGACAAAATAAAAGCAATATTTTCTAGTTAAAGCATAAGTAGGAACATCAGTGTCCCCTTGAACTCAATCTCTCCCTCATTGATATTCTGTTTTGTTTAAATAAGTTTTAAAAAGATTGTTCTAGATCAAAAGTCATTAAGTAAAAATTCCAAAGTTCTAAAGATTCCTTGTTAAAAAAAAAATACCCTTAAACCTGTTCTATTGTGTTAAACATGTAGTCACCTGCTTCTTCAGAGTATTCACAATAGTAACTGGATAATATATTTTTTTTCTTTTTTAGTTTTTGGGTCATACCCACTGATGCTTAGGGGCTATTCCTGCCTATGCACTCAGAAATAGCTCCTGGGTTGGTGGACCATATGGGACACCGAGGGATCAGATCAAGGTCCATCCTCAGCTAGTGTGCACAAGGCAGATAGATGGCTTACCGCTTGTGCCACCGCTCTGACCCCATTTATTTAAATTACAATAGATACCTAATTGTTGAGAACAGTAAGTAAATTTTTTTTGTTTATTTGTTTTACTTCTGTTTTTGTTCTTGGGTCATACCCTGCAGTGCTCAGAGGTTACTCCTGACCTCACTTAGGAAGCACTTCTGGCAGTATTGGAGGACCATGTGGGATGCCAGGAAGGAACCTGGACAGCTGCCTGCCAGGCAAACATCTTACCCACTTTGCTGTCTTTCAAGCCCCATGGAAACCTTATTGTAAAGATTTATAGTCATTTAGCAAAACAATTTGCCTTAAAATGCTTTCTTAACACGGCATAGAACAGCTGATTTTCCAGTTTTTACATCTTTTATAATGATTTCTTAAAACTTGAAAGAGTTAATCATTCCTCAGCCTCGAATTGTTCTTCAAAGTCAGTTCATGCCAAAATTTAGGGAAATTATTCTGTCTATGTAAGAGTATCAGAGGTTATTTAGTGCCCCTGAAGACATTGTTACTGGGTCCTAAATTCAGTAGCTTTGTTTTAGTATATATGCTGCCCAAGGGAGCACAGTTTAATCACTTACCATTCTAACATGACTTTATTGACTAAAGTCATATGAGACACAATTGCACACATCACTTGTTATCCTGATAAAGGCATAGTGTTCTGTGCATTTAAAAACGTGTTCTTGTTTCCTCTTTTGCTACTACACCTATCCTTTGGGAAATATGGGACAGATAATATTTCTGTATAAGAAATGAGACAACTGAAGCTCAGAATCATTAAATATATTGATCCAAGATGCACAACCATAAAAATTCAAGGATTACAGTCAAAATTTTAACCCAAGACTTCTAACCCAGCCCTCACTCTGACTTGCAATATTTAAGAAACAAGGTTTTCAGTACACTAACTTGCTTGTCATTGATGTTGACTAGTGTCATCATCCTGGTTGTTTCCATCCTTACTTCAGAGTGGACCCTAGTATTCTTTTGTGTCAAGGAAGGGAAAGATGGCTTGAAGATTTTAAAAGGTTTTATTATTAGAAATTTTCAAACTTAGTCTACTTTTGTTATTTGAAAAAGAAGGAACCAGAGAGATAGTATAGCATGTAAGCTCAAGGAAGGAAAGGAAGGAGAGAGGGAGAGAGGACAATCCAGAAGGAGAGAGGGAGGAGGGAAGATGAGTATGAAGGAGAAAACTCTTGAAAAGGAAAGATGAATGTATGGTTTTTTTTTTATTGAAAAGCTTCTCAATTATTATTTTTACTTAAAGCTATGAACCCAGGTAAATGAACAATTGAAAAACATAATTAGACCAGAAATTCCCAAGCATAACTATCATCAGAATTAGTTTTGAAATGTAACAAAACACAGAAATTGGGTCCGTGGTCTTGGTCTTTGTTGGTTTGCGACTGGAACTAGGCATATTCATAATGTTTAGACTTTTCCACAGATGTGCAAGATGATTTGAGTTGCTGAACAGCAGCCAAATAAATCAAATATTCTGTGATTTAGGGGGATTTATCATTTATTTCATGGTCCAAATACTTAGAATAGAATACAGTTTGAATTCAGCTGTATAAATAATCAGAAATGCAGAAGTGTTGGGATGGGAAGTCTGTTAATCATGTGCATTTGACTTGAAAGTTATTTACTAATCAGAAACTTCCAGATGACAGCAAAAACCCTGGCAAAACATTCTTGAGTTTGAAGACTTTTATAGTCCAGATCTATCACTCAATAGACTTGTCACCTTGTTCAGTTACTTCAAATCTCTGTAATGGTAGGGATTAACTGTGTTAATATATCTGAAGTGCTTTACACAATGGTTGGTATTGTAAATGATCGATATACTTCTATAACTGTTATTATTATTAGCACTTTGTAGCTCCCAAAGAAGAACCTTTTATGGTGTTTTATTAACACAATAAAACGTTTGCTAAGCATGCTTTATTCTTCCTAATTTTATGTAAATTTGTCCTTATGTTGTTAAAAGTTCAGCTGTTTTATGATAATAGTTGGAGTCTAATTTGTTAATCTATAACTTTCTCCTTTTATTTTTATAGATTTTACTAATTCACTTTCTAGGCCCACCTTGAATTCTATTTCCTAGAGAAAGATACATACACACAGATACATTCATATATATGAAACACACCTGCTCTATATTAATTCCCAGATTGTCTTTAGTTTGCATCTTAGACTAATTGTATCCTACCAACTTATTAATCTTATATGTAAGCATGTATTTATTAAAAATTATTGTTTATATTCATGTCATTAGATTCAGCTCTTTCACTTTGTTACAATATTTTGATGTGGAAAATGTTCTAGATCTAGAACATCAAAGAAATATTTCTTAAATAGAAATTTCATAAGGCAGCCCAGGCCTGGTATCTGAATTTCTGGGCATGATGGTCAGTTTAATTACAGGCCCATCACTTATGAGATTTATTACCTTATGCAGATTTCTAAAGTCTCTGTGTCTAGTATAATATTAAGAGTCCTTTCACCCTACATAAAGCCCTTTCTTCCTTACATCCAGGGAATATTATTAAATGATCATTCTGGATCTTTATTTTTATCCCCATGATTTATTCCTTTTTAAAAAGTCTGGTAAATTTGACTGGAGAAATTTAATTCATCTCTCATGTTTGTCTGCTGGACTGTACAACATGTAAACTAAAGCACCAGACAGACCACCATGCTGAATTTGAGCTCATTTTTCTCTTGCTCAGTGGGACCACCATGCCAAAATCAATTGGTACTATGCATTATGTAGTAAGATATAAATGCAAAACTGACTTCTTACATTTTTTGTCTTGACCTCTATTCCTATAGTTCCTGCTTTTTTCTATATCTGTTAGTGTGGGTCTTAGAGAAAGATAGAAAATAGACCCTACAGACTTAGTATGCTGACATGAATTGACTTTCTTTCAGTTCTTAGTTGGCAGCTTGTTTCTATTCTGTCTGTGATTCAAAATCTCAAGGGAAGTATGTGGAGATATAGTTGCCCACAATATCTAATAGTAGTGAATTTAATGAACAGTATTCTTTTCCAAAGTGAATGAGACATGATCCTTGTCCCAAAGAAGTTGTTTTATAAACATGCCTGTTGCTCTTACATATTTAATTTTTATTAGGCAATGAAAAATAGTAAACTTTTTGAAAGAGACAGTGGCTTTCAAATTGTTTTAGTTTCCATAGTGGACTGACACATGTATAGGAAGGGACATTTATATTTGTTAAGAATATGAATTCCGGGGCCGGAGAGATAGCATGGAGGTAAGGCGTTTGCCTTTCATGCAGGAGGTCATCGGTTCAAATCCCGGCGTCCCATATGGTCCACCGTGTCTGCCAGGAGCAATTTCTGAGCCTGGAACCAGGAATAACCCCTGAGCACTGCCGGGTGTGACCCAAAAACAAAAACAAAAACAAACAAAAAAAAAAGAATATGAATTCCAATGTTACCATGTGTGTGTGTGTGTGTGTGTGTGTGTGTGTGTGTGTGTGTGTGTGTGTGTATATTTGGTTTTTTGGTCACACCCGGTGATGCTCAGGGGTTACTCCTGGATATTCACTCAGAAATTGCTCCTGGCTTAGGGGACCATATGGGACGCCGGGGGATCGAACCATGGTCCGTCCTAGGCTAGTGCACGCAAGGCAGACACATTACTGCTTGAGCCACCGCTCCAGCCCCACCATTGGTTTTTATTTAATACGCAATATGCCATCTCTTATGCAAAAAAGATTGCAGCATTCTTATATGTAGCTGGGAAACCATGCAAAGTCAGCTCTAAATAATTAAGTTGTTTTCCGTTTATAAGCCCAGAGGTTTTTGCATTAACTTTATTATTATTATTATTATTATTATTATTATTATTATTATTATTATTATTTGTTTTTTTGGGCCACACCAGGGGGCACTCAGGAGTTTCTCCTGGCTCTGCACTCAGAAATCACTCCTGGCATCCTCAGGAGGCCATATGGGATGCCGGGATTGAACCCAGGCCTGTCCTGTGTCTGCCATGTGCAAGGAAAACACCCTATCGCTGTGCTATCACTCTGGCCCCACAACACTAACTCTTCATGGGTATTTTTTATTACTTGAGGAATGTAGGTGCTGATAAATTAGCACATAAAATAATTTATCTTCCATTCCAATAAGTTATATTCCAATCATAAAATATGATCTACATTGAGCAAGCCTGGATCAACAGCCTCCCTGTTTTTACTTGGTTGCCTCTTCCTGTTTCAATTCTTCTTTTGGGAATGTTCTTTTGCATTCATTGATAATAGCATGTGTTACTCTGAACTGTAATTTGGCTAATTAATTTTCTCTCTCACCTTTTAACAGTGAAGTCCTCATTGCTGGGATTATAGTGTCTGAGATTTAAGTGTCTGTCCAGTCCCCTTCAGAAATTGTTTTCTTTCTGTGGCTAATCAATCTACCAGTTGGCCATCTAGTCTTATGCTCTGTCTCCCACATCCCTGTTAGTTTACAATTTACAACTTGGTTTCACCCAAAACAAAGACCATCCCTGGTTTCTTTTGCATCTTTTTGTTTTACAACTTGGTTTTACTCAAAACAGATATTCTTACTTAGCATGTATCAAGCAAATCTGGGCGGGACTGGTTCAGAATAGGCCTTCTGTCCTTCCTTCCCTGCCCAGGGGTGGTCTCTGAACTCAATAAAAACTGCAGTCTAGCAGGCAGCTCTCTCTCTCAGCTTGATAAAACAGATAGCTATTTAGGCACTGTTATTTCATTCTCAGCTTTGCTTGGATTATTTCCTGCAGTGACTCTTGTTCCAGACCCACTTTCTGAGAATGAAAATATGGTGTGTGAAGCCATTACACACCCTCACCATTAATTTGTTTTTTACCTGTGGCTCATTTGAAATGCCCTCTCTGCCAGAAAGGTATATTGTCATTGATTAAGAAATGCTGTTACAAAAACATTAATTTGAAAGGATTATGCATATTATATTAGGGTATATGCATATATTAGAATATATACACATTATATTAGGATATATGTATACCTATATGTTAATTGCTGTACTTAGTATATTAGCCAATATATGAAAACACCCCAAATTCCCAAATATAGGTGAATAGTGTTGTGGTAGACATACATAATGGAATACTATACAGTTCTATACTATACTATACAGAAAAAATATGAAATTTGCAGCAACATGGATGGAATAGAGAATAGCATGCTTAGTGGAGTCAGTCATAAGGAAAGGAATATATCCTACATACATATATATACATATATACACATATACATATATATGTACATATACATATGTGAGACTTAAAGATACCTAACAAAGTGGCAATAAAGGTTCAAAGGCAACATAATGAGGAGAATTGATCCACATAATTGCAATGAGGGAGAGTGAGAAGCAAGGGTGCTCAGATTCTTGAGATAGTGAGGAGATACACTACTGATGGGTGAAATGTTGGAATTATGTGCATGAGAAACCATTTTAAAAGCATGGTAAACTACAGAATCTAATTTTTAAAAAATACTTTACAAAATGCCAGACATACTAAATAAAAGAGAGGGAGAAAGAGGAAGAGAAATGCTTAAATGAACAAAAAGGTGAAGAGTACATTTTAGGCAAAGGTTGACATAGTAAACTGTTGTTACCTGTCGGTTTTACAAGGCACAACATCCAAATAAGAGACATTCACAGGCCATAGAAGGATGGATATCCTTTTATCTCAGGAGAAGAGAAGACGAGAAAGGGGCAGAAATAGACCTTTGAAACATGAGTGCGGATTTTGTTTCCCTTGAGGTATAAACATGGTCCACAATTGAGATTTCTTCACATGAGCAATAAAAGAAATATAGTGTATGACCCAAAGCTCAGCCAAATGACCAGAGCTCTACAAACAAAACCTAGATTTGGATTAAAAAAAATTAGGTCATACCCAACCGTGTTTAGCAGCTATTCCTGGTGGAGCTCAGGGAACCATGTGGTGGTGCCAAGGATAAAACTCTCAGCACCTTACACACACACACACACACACACACACACACACACACACACACACACACACACACACACACAGCATGACCTTAGGCTGTGGAGCTATTTCTCCAGTCAAGGCTTGGATTTATGCCCCTGATATATCTTGGAGGTAACACATTATTGTCCTGTATTCCTGTAAACATTTTTTAAAATGAAAGTGTTTCTTGTGAATATGCAAGTAACCAATTAGTGGTGTAACACTGATCACAAAGGAACACTTCCCTTAAGTGCAAATGGTAGCTAGGAATACAGCCACCTTCATAGATATTTGATTGTCATTGTAAATAATATTTGAAAAATTCTGATGTGTTAAACTTTAATATCAGACACTGAAAGAATCCCTCATGAGTTACCAAGTGAAAGGGCCATCCTTAATAAAAATAGAAAGGAGTGTTGCTTCAGTTTGTTGGTTTTGTTTTCTCTGAGTTCCTGCAGCTTTCTAGTTGTCTAAACAGACATCTAGGAACATTCCCCAATTACTTTACCTCCTTAAACTCCATTCTGTGATTTATTTTCTCCCTCTTTCCTGGAATATTACATTATAAATAAAAAGGTAGGAGAAAAAAATTAGATTTTCATGATTAATTTAACATTAGGGTGCAGCTTTGACTAATGATTTATGTGAGAGATCAGGGAGAGAAGCTTTTCAGATAACTCTACAGATGGAGATGAAACACATTATTATTAGTAAGATTTGTCTTTTTTTACGAATGGGCTTTATTCAGTTTCCAAATATAAGGATATATGGAACTTGAGGGAGTATTTTCAGAAGTGTTTGAAGTTTGCATCTGATTTTGGAAGAAATTTGGAGGTTGCCTTTTCATGGCAGATACATGACTTCAACTCCACTGATCACAAGGCATCAAGATCCTCCCTTTGGATCATTTTTTCTACCTTTCACTTGTTCTATCCTTGAAATTTGCTCTCATTTATTTCCTCTGGATTTATCTACTAAGTTTACAAAAATCGTAGTATATCCTATTGTAAATTACTTCTACAGAGACATAGCACATATCTTTCTCTTCAAGTTTGTCAGCCTGCTCTGGTTTTCTATTTATATTTTAGATTTTGTCTTAGAAGTTTCATCTCCACCATCTCAGTGTCTCATAATTAATGGATCTTGTTCCCATAGTCATCCCTCAGTCTAGTGCTGTGTTTTATACCAGTTGTTTGTAGATGCTTTTCTATCGTTTATAAAGCCCCTATCCATGTGTGGGTGACATATGATATGATGCTGTGAGTCAGGCAAGGTAGAACACTTGTTCTTCTATCACAGAGCTAAACATTGTATTGCGTTACCTGTTAAAGTTTACTATATGTGCCAAAGGGTAATACAGGTGTAAGGTGCTTGCCTTGCATATGGCTGAACCCAGTTCAAATCTCTGACACCAAATATCAGGAATATCTCAGAGCAGAGATCCAAGAGAGAGTAAGCCTGAAGCACCACCAGGTGTGACACCCCAAACAACAAAAATAAAATAAATGTCATCATAAATTTGCCCAGTTTGTTTATAAAAATAGCCAATTATCATCTATTGTGGAGGAGCAAAAATTTTTTCTGGAGTGGCCAGAGTGATAGTACAGTGGGTAGGGTACTTGTCTTGCATATGGCCAATCTGAATTCAATCTCTAGTACTCCAAATAGTCCTCAACACTACTAGGAATAAATCCTGAATGCAGAACCTGGAGTAACTCTGGGACAATACAGAGTGTGGCCCTAAAATAAAAACAAAAGTTTTTTGTTTTTCTTGGAGGGGACACACCCAAAAATGCTCAGGGGTTACTCCTAGCTATGTGCTCAGAAATCACTCCTGGCTTGGGGTACCATATGAGATGTCAGGGGATAGAACCATGGTCTATCTTAGGTTAGCATGTTCAAGACAGATGCCCTACTGCTTGTGTCACCACTCCAGCCCCCAAACAAACATTTTTTAAAAAAATGTAATATACATATTCTTTACCACCAAGGTGCCTCTCTGGTCTTGCAGGAATTAATTTATTAGCAACTAGAAAAGACATGAATAGAACTCAGATCTGCAGCCTTGACTTCAAGGATGACCTTCTGTCTTCAACTGCCCTCACTTTGTTTTGATTTCTTTTAAGAAAATGGCCAGAAACTGATATAGCATCCCCCAAATGTCATGATTATAATCACTAGCAGACCACATAGCAAAGAAACTGATGCAGATCTCTTGAATGCCTGCTGGATCCTTGAGCAGTGATAGTGAAGCCACAGATTGAACATGTTTTTAAAATAAGTTGCTTTTAATTTTTGAGAATTTCTTTGTATGATAGAAAATTTTCAAACTAGCAATATGTCTGTTATGGTGAAATATGTTACCCCATCTGTGCATTGACCATTTTCCCCCGCCCAGTACATACCATCTCCAGGTAATTATTTGTATTGGCCACATGTGAATTCTTTACAGTGTGTTTTATGTAAATATGAGTATTATTTTCCTAGATTTTACACAAAAGGTTATATATCATATATACACTTTTTGGACATTGTTTTACCCCTTATCATACATTTAAGGTAGCTGTTCATATTGTTATTAGATAGCTGATATCTTCATTACAGTTGCATGGATTCTGTTGTAAGTGGGCAGTAGGGTTTGCTTTTTTTTCTTGTAACTGGAAATTGGGTTATTTATAATACTTTTTAACATTTTTGCTACTTTGTCTCATTGCAGCTAATGACTTCTCTATATAATTTTGTACCTCTGTGCCCTACTCATATCTGTACATTATTCTCAGAAGTAGCTTGCAGAGAAACAGGAGAATATATAATTTTGAGAGTCTTTAGCTAATTGTCTTGAAAATGGCTTGAATGTTTACTTCCACTATCTGGAAGATGAACTTCCATACGAGTTCTGTCTTCTACTTTGTCACTCATTTGCAGCAAGAATATGTACAGTTCCAAGAACTAGTGCAGACATCAGTTCCAATGGAAATAATGCCTCCCCATAGCCATGGGCTTATGCCAACTCTACTGACACACATGGAATGGGCCCACGTTGCCACTTGCAGAATTTCCTGCAATGGAAAGTTCAGCTTGCATTCATTATTTAGCTAACTAGCAATGCTATACCTAAAGAGCAGCACAGAATATACTTGCACAGAAAAAGAAACTGTTCTATTACAATGAACAGTCTACCAGGTTCTCAATGCTCTTTCCCACTTATTAACTGTATTTTTAGGGACTAAATTTGAGAGGAGGTTTTGCTAAACTTGAAAATTCATATATATCCAAGGTTTATTCTTTAAAGGAATAGTTTCATACTTCCCCCATAAGAATTATAATTAAATAATTAATACTTTATGAGACAAATTAAAACTGCTAGAGTACAATGTCAGCACTGAACTTTAATACAATATTGCTAGACTTCTTTCTCCCTTAAAGTTGCCAGGTATTTTTTTTCAGCTATAGTTATAATTCCTAAAAATTTACATTAACATTAAAAAAATAAAGTTGACAGGTAATTCATTGCATTACACAGAGCGCATCCTATAAAAATGCATGATTTATAACTGAAATAGCATCTTCATATTTTGAAAAGCATATATTCTAAGTCATTCTCAAAAAACTCACCATTCTCACTGGAAAGAGTGATTCTGAGACTTGTTTTACTCCAAGAACAGCATGCTCTTCTTAGAAAGAATTATCTTTATTTCTTCTATATAGAAAAATGTAGTAAATGGAACTTGGCTGAATGATTTTTCAATCCAAACATCATTCTACCTTTTTCATAGAATGGTGTGATACAGGGCCACTTTAAAGGGAAAGCCACTCCTCTTGGATAGACTTGTTGCACTTGGGGATCTGCATTGATGACTGTATCTGGTCAACCCAGTAGATAATTTCTGTTCACAGGGTGGACTGCTAGATGCAAGCTGACACATCACTGACAAATACTCATTTTCTTTTGGTAATAACCTGCAAAGGCTTTCACAACAGGCATTTCCAGTTTTGTTCTCAAGCTTCTTATAGTTTCTCTCCTCTAGAATCTGTCTTCTTCCTGGGGCTTTGGATGGCAAGAAGCATGATCTTACATCAATAGTTCTATCATCACCTAACCTTCAGGAAGCCATCCTGGTTTATATTTTGTATCAACTCACTGTGAATGTGGAGTCCTTTTTGCCTTCATCATTCAGGCCAAAATGCCAGAAGGTGCAGAGCTCCTGCATCATGTCACCATGCCATGACCCTTTTTCTTTGCTTGTTTGACTCCATAGTTCTTGATTCATTCTGAGTGTCTACTGCTCTGTTCATGCTGTTTCAATGATTATTTTCTTTTTGTGATTCTACCTATTTTTCAAAAACTACATGAAAATAAGTTTGAGATCATTTTACTATATCTTTTTTTAATTTTTTCACCCAAGTGATCTTTGTCCTTCTCTCTCTCTCCTCTCTCTCCTCTCTCTCTCTCCTCTCTCTCTCCTCTCTCTCTCTCTCTCTCTCTCTCTCTCTCTCTCTCTCTCTCTCTCTCTCTCTCTCTCTCCTTTGGAGGAAGCAAACCTGGCAGTGCTCAGGGTTATGCTTGGCTCTCTGCTCAGAAGCTACACCCGACAGGCTCAGGAATCATATGGGATACCTGAGATCCAACCCCTGGTCAGCCACATGCAAAGCAAATGCTACTGGCTGTGCTATTGCTCTGGCCCCTCAGCTCTTTTCTTTAGTAACAGGACATACAGGAAAGTGGCCCAAGTTATCAGACTTTGAGAAAGTTAGATTGAAGTACCAAGAAGAAAGATTTTATGTTATAAATCCTTTTGGGTAGGAGGAATGTCATCCAGCTGTGCTGTGGCCCTGAACTCAGAAATGTAAGCTTGGAAGACCCTATATAGTGCCAGTGAAGGAATCTAGGTTGGCTACATGTTAGGCAAGTTCCCTCCCCACTGTACTATCACTTCAGCCCATGACAATATTTTTTTAAAGACAGTTTGGCTCTTAGATCTTGATTGACACTATTCTTAACTCAAATGGAACTATAACTGGGGAATTTAGCAGTTGTGAGTACTGATTGCTGTTCTATTTCAGTGCCCAAGAAGTCTGTTTATTATTATTATTATTATTATTATTATTATTATTATTATTATTATTATTATTATTATTATTATTGTTTTGTTTTGGGTGGAAAGCACACACAGTGATTCTCCAGTTTCACCACTGGCTCTTGCACTCAGGGATCACTCCTGGCAGGCTCAGGTGACCATATGAGATGCCAGAATTTGAAGCCTGGTTGGTTGCATGTAACGCAAAACCCCTACCCACCGAACAATCATTCAGGCCCCGCAAGGAGATCCTTTGGGGGGAGAAATATTATGATATTTCTAACAGACTACCTTCATGCATAATTTTGACATGATGCCTTTAAGAGACAAACTCAATATGGGAAAGAAGGTGGGAAAAAAGAAACATTAGGGTTCTGTTTAGTCTCTGTGAAATTGTACTCTAAATAAATTGTTTATAATGATGATCATATGGATATATGCTTATAGAAAGTTTTTAATGGTACATAGAATCTAAAGGATATCTCTGCCAAGTAGACATTTGTCAAAATCCCACATTCACCCCAAGGGGGGGGGAGAAAGAGGGAGAAGAAGGGGTCAGCGAGAGAGGAGAGAGAGAGAGAAGCCTGCCCTGGTTTAAATTTCATTTCTACAAATGCTGAGCGTATGATTGTAGGCAATTTATAGTACCTATCTAAAATTCAAACTTCTCAACTGTAAACTATGGATGATTAGATGATCTGCCTCACAGCTAATAAATGTAAGCTATGATCTTTAATCATTCTTAATAGAAGGAGAAACATTATTACTTATTTCCCAGTTGCCAAGAGCACCTTCCCCAAACTGCCCCCATCTCTACCAACATCAAATACTGGATTTACTTATAGCTACTATGTAGAAACATGGCCCCTAGCTTATTAGAGTAAATATTTTGGTGATAAGTTTGCATATCTTCTTCCATGATTTATAATTTAGTATAAAGGGATGGAGTCCCACAGATGTTCTCACAGTTCTGATACTCCTGGAAGCAGAAAATTAAATGTTTCCATATAGGTATATCTTAGTGGTTTAAGTGTTGAAGATGTTTTCTGCTCAACCATACAGACCATTTGTCATCTGAAATGTCACAATTTTCCTTGTAATTTATAGTAGTTTTGGAAAACGGCCAGTTTTGAATGGGGTCCACATGGCTAATTATGCCTAGGGCCCAGAATCTGGTTTAATTTGTATTATTCAGATATGCAGTGAATACCTAGAAGACCTGGATACTAGAATAGGGCAGGGAGCACATTATATTGTTTTCCCTCCTGTATTAATCTATAGGTAATGAGCACTTTCCTATGCTTTGCAGTAAGCAATTAAAAGAAATTATAGAGTTGGATGCAAAAATAACCCGAAGGGAAACTGGATGTGTGGAGTCACCAGTTCTTTCCATGTGTGCAGAACGTTAATCTGCATTAGCGCTCAGAACACTGAGTTGCTACAGAAAGGGTTGCATGTCTATACATGTTCTGGCATCCACCTCACGCTTCAGTACGGTATGACTGTGCATCCCAGAAGGGCTGTGTTGTGTGTGTTTGTGCTTCAGTGGACTCCAACAACCTGATTCCTGAAAATGGTCTCATAAAGGTAAGCAGCTGAGAGCTAATCAAATTTCCTAGCTCATTTTGTCTTCCTTAGGTTTTCATATAGTAGTTTTAAAGAGAATGCTGTTTTATTTTTTTCAAAAGGTAGCTTATCTTTCCAATTTCTTCACCCACCCATTTTCCTCTTTTATAAAACATAGCACTCTGTGTTCACTATAGCAGCATTTCTCAGTCAGGAACCTAATGCCCTACTGGGGAATACCAAGGAGGCCACAGGTGAAAGTGGAGTAAATGGGAAGCCACAGCATAAAACAAGGAGGTCAGAGAAAGGAAAGTAGGCAAGGGGGGCCATGGGTGAAAAAAGATGATAAACCTGCTCTAGAGGATGGGGGTCTAATCAAGAGTGTCCCCTTCAATAGGTATAATTTTTTTTCTGCCATTCTTGCTTTTGCCATTCTGATTTTAATGACATTAAAACATTCCAATTTGAACCTAAGATGAATATAATTATGCACAGATATTCTTTCTATAATGGAAATTGCCCAGATAACTAATTAACCACAGGAATATGTTGGCCATGGAAAATTTCAGACGTACCACCTGTGGAAAAATTGAGAAGGGCATGCCTTTACCACAACTCTGGGGTCCATTAAAGGTGTTTGTGTGGCGATGGTGTCTAGTGGGTGTTGGCTCACAGCTGTCAGATTTCCCGTCACACCTCATGGCAAGAACTCAAGAGTGTCCAGGAACTCCCTAAAAGCAATGATGAATTAAAGTAGCTCACTCTGAAAAAGAAAACATGACTGCTCTTAATATTCTGAGTTTTGTTTTCTGTTTTTGTTGTTTTTGATTGTTTTTAAATTTGTTTTGGCACGTTCCCAAGTTCTGCTTCATACAAGCTTCTTTTCATCAATGGGGGAGTCCCTTCATCTTTTGTTCCGAGGGACAAAGAGTGAATCATTCTGCATGATGTAGAACATGCTTGTTCTTGGAACCAAGCACTTGGAGCAGAGTACTCTGTCACCTTTCATAATATCCCCTGGTAGTAGTAGTAGTAGGTGTGCCGTGCTTATAATTTGGAGGAGACCTTCCCTTTGGTGTGTTGACATTTGTACAATGTGGTGTTCAAGGAAGAACCTAATAATACTTGGGATACTGCCTGGGAAAATAGAGTTTTGTGTCATCTCAGCCCCACCCATTTGCAACTAACTTAGCTGCAATGCTCTCATGGTTCCCTATGCCAGTCGTTTGCCTTGATCCTGGTGAACTGGGTGACTTCACAGGAATTTAGAAAGGTATTGTCTTTGCAATGCTTTATAAAGAACTGGGCTGGTTTCCATTTCCATTTGTGACACTCTCTCTATCACATCAAGTCCCTGACAATTTTATTTATTTAAAAAAATTATGCTTTCCTATGGGCATTTAACATGTGGTAGAACTATATTCCTTTCTTTAATTGAAGTTCAGTTTATTCATGCAAAGGTTTTTTTGTTTGTTTGTTTTTAATTAATATCTTTATTTAAATACCTTGATTACAAATATGATTGTAGTTGGGTTTCAGTCATGTAAAGAATACCCCCCTTCACCAGTGCAACATTCCCACCACCAATGTCCCAAGGGTCTATATTCCTAAGGTATAAATGATCCCTCATTTCTTTTAAATGTCCTCATGTAAAGTAAGTGATCCTAACTGAGAAACTGGGCTACCTGCTAGGTAACTCATCGAATATATAAGTTTGAGAACAATTTTTTCTTCTTTATGGGGGTATAAAGTTTCCCCAGTGGTTGCTATGGAGGCCTCCTAACCTTTACATCAATTCTTGACCAATCTCAACCTGCAATAGAAATGTCTAATGGACATGGTGCTTCTCATACCCTGTGGTGGCAGGGAAAGCATCCAGGCTTACCCCAGAGATAGTAGAGGTCAGGGACAATTGGGGCCCTTAATTGAACCCAGATTGGCCACTGAAAGGCTTAAGAAGATATTTTGATGCTTGATATTTAGATGTTAAGGTTTTGCTGCTTTAATTTGAGTTTTTAAGAAATTTGACAGCAATTGATAAGAGATAGCTGGATCTTCTAGTTCTTTTAATTATTATTACTGAATACTCATCTGTGTTCAGGACTTTCTCCTGGCTAGTCATTCAGGAATCAATGGCTCTACTCTGGAGGCTATCTGAGCTACCAAGGAAAGAACCTTGGTCAGCCACATGCATGGTAAATGCCATCCTAATTGTACTCTCTCTCGAATTCGGATCTTCTAGTTTTAAATAAATGATAGAAATTAAGAAATTCTTTGAGATCAGAGATAAAGTGGGGAAAGCAGTTACTTGCATACAGCCAACCTCCTCTATTTTCTATGCCATACTGCATAGGGTCCCCGTTCTCCCAATCACTCCCAGAATAATGCCCGAGTACAGATCAGAGCTAAAAGTAAGCCCAGGACACAGCCAGGTATTCCCCTTCCTCATAAAAAATCTCCACTAAAAAGGTGAGTAGGTAAGTCAATTATCTTCTTTCCTCTATCTCTCCTTCACTGTTTCAGGGGAAAGAGCTAACTCACAAAGATCAAAACAATATTATCTAGTTATAATATTATATTATAATTTATTAATTTAATTAATTTATTTTTATATTTTATTTTTGTATATTTTAATATATTTATATTTATTTATTCCAGGTGCCTAGAAGTCTACCACCTACCACATTCACTAGCCATATTTCTAATATGATTCTGAGTGACTAGAGGATGTGTTGGGCTGTGTATAAGATCAAAGAAATTAGTTATGCTTATACTTTCATATACCTTTGAGATAAAAAAAATGATTGCATGCCAGTCCAGATTTAGATTATCAGGCTTATTCAACCAGAAAGATTCTTATCCAGCCAATCATATTTTTGTCTCTTATACTTTATCATATAAACACAATAGTGGAAAAGCCAGTTGACATCAAGAGAACCCAGATTTTATTTAATACCTCTACAAAAACAAGCATTTTTTCATACATGATAAATGTCCAAATAAAACAAGCTTAATCAAGGAAGAAAAAAGACAGGAAAACCAGTGGTATGCTTAGAATATTCACAACAATGATGTGCTCTTTAACTCTTGTTTTCTTAAGTAGCTTCCTTCCACTTTGTCATTTGTTCAATTTTTTTTTTCAAAAGTACAGGATGTGGTTGAAATGCTGATTCTAAGCTTCTAGAAGATGCTAATACTGCTGATCTATGGATCACACTTTAAAAATAAAAGATAATTTAATTTTAACTTATTAAAGTTTATTTCATTATATATTTCCTAAAAAATATTTTAGGCCTAATACATTTATCTTTTGTTATAGGATACTTGCTAACAAATTTGAGATGCTTCATTACTTGATTTCTAAATCTAACATGCAGAGACTAGGAAGATAGAATAGCATATGTCCAACCTCAGGCCCAATCCTCAGCATCACATAACTTCACCAGTGTTCAGGAAGTTCTGAACACTACAAGGTGTTTCTGTTACTACAGGGCCTGAGTGTCCCTGGGAGTCCTGAAAGACTTCCCTAAGGTAAAATAAATTTAACACTCAAAATATCATCTAAAGTTTGGGACATAGGGTTGCACAAATTGAATTTATACATGAACTTTTTTATCAATTCCAATTTCAATTCTTAAATGCCTGTGATCACAAAGATATTTGTACCTCCCTGCTCAATATTTCCATAGTCATTGACTCTTAACAGGAACACTGTCCCCATGACTTTACAGTAGTTGTAAAGATCAACATCTGTCATTAAGCATGATTATTTTTTTATAATTTGCTGGCCTTTCTTTACCAAGTGGGTCTCACTTAACTTAATGGAGCCAAGTGTTGTATTTTTTTTTAATATTAAAAAATACACCAAAAAATTTTTAAAAAATGGGGGCCGAAGAGATAGCATGGAGGTAGGGCGTTATCTCTCATGCAGAAGGACAGTGGTTCAAATCCCGGCATCCCATATTGTCCCTAGAGCCTGCCAGGAGCAATTTCTGAGCATGGAACCAGGAGTGACCCCTGAGCGCTGCTGGGTGTGACCCCCAAAAAATAAAAAAAACATACATAGTGACATTGAATCTGGGGCATTCCTACCACCAATGTTGTCCTCCCTCCTCACCTGTTCCCACCATGCATCCCATATCCCCCTCCTTTGCCCCCCCCAAACTGCTAGTATAAGTGGTCTAGCTTGTTGTAGATTGGGTATGTATATTTTTTTTAATTCTTCATTGGTTTCACTGGTTCTGGGAATTGAATCCAGTGCTTCACACATGTAAGGCAAGTAAGTGCTTTAATACATATCCTACCTAGATAATATCTTCTTAATTAACATTCCTGTCTGCATGTGTGAAATTTGATAAAAAGTGGATTGTTTTTCCTGAAAAAACATTTAGAATAGTTGATTATAACAAATTCCACCTGAAATTCTGAAAAAAGAATCCTATTTTAAAGGTGAGGCCTCTTAATTGAGTATTAACTGCCATTTAGACCTTGTTGTCTAAAATATAGTAATAGCTTTCAAATAAATAGACTTGAGTATTCAGAGAATGTTCCCCAGACATACAATCAATTAATCTTTGATAAATGGACAATAAATGCAAAATGGAGCAAGGAAAGCCTCTTCACAAGTAGTGTTGGGACAACTGGTCAGCCGCATGCAAAATAGTGCCTCTAACACCATGCACAAAGGTCAAATCCAATGAATTAAAGCCTTGATATCAGACCTGAAACCTTAAAAGCATTTTTAAACTGCATACTCATTTAACATGAAAGTAACATGTCTGCTTGATGCTAAACCAATTATACAGACTATAGGTACATGTGTTTGGACAGTGTTATTCTGGGAAGATGAAAAAAGGAGGACTTAGCATCAATTGTCAATTCTAGAGAGACCTGGCTCTCAGTTTCATCCTTGATTACAGTAGATTAGGCTTCCTATGACAACTATAGATGCAGGAAGATCAGGTGTCGTGTGCGCTCTGATCCTCATGTCAGACATTTTCTTTCTTTATTCCAAAAATAGTCTCAATTCACAACCCACTTTAAGCTTTTCTGTTCATCTCATTGCACCTCCCTAAATTCTATACTAATATTCCTAACACAAGGAAAACACTCATTCAGTGTGTGAGGAATCCTAGTTTGTGCAAGGTACTATATAAATTATAAGTTGGGATGAATATTCAATCCGTACTTTAATGGAAAATAGACTCTTACTCTTGGGTAAGGTCTCCAACCAATTGAAAAATCCTTCCATTCCAGGAACTGGATGAGGTATATAGAGATGAACAGAGTTAATAGAGAATCAGAGTTTATAATGGTTTCTATCAAAGATATATGTACGTTAATCTATCAAGTGAGGTTTCAAGGGTATATGTTTTTACCCATTAAAACGCTGTGAATTTTGTGAAGGTTTTGTGAATATAGAATTCTGGGTTTGAACTAAGAAAATTCATTTCCCTGGCACTTTTAGAGAGGCTGATAATGACACTTAAGACTTACCTCTGGAATATTAGAGAATCAGAGAGTCCTTTGGAAAGATGGAGTATATTTTGTAGATGTGTAATTGAATATTCTTTGACATCAACTATATTACACTTGAAAGCTAGAGGATTTATTTATTTATTTATTTGTTTATTTATTTTAGTTTTGGGGTCACACCTGGTGTCGCTCAGGGGTTACTCCTGGCTCTATGCTCAGAAATCGCTTCTGGCAGGCTCAAGGGACCATATGGGATGCTGGGTTTGAACCACCATCCTTCTACATGCAAGGCAAATGCCTTACTTCCATGCTATCTCTCCGGCCCCCGAAAGCTACAGTTTTAAAGGCACTCTCTTAAAGTGTTGGAATATCTGTATTATCCAAATTCATCTATTAACATTTTTTAGTTATGGTTTTGGGCCACACCTGGTAGTGCTCAGGGCTTTCTATAGGGGGTGCCAGGGATCAAACCCAGGTCAGAAGTATACAAAGCAAGTACCCTATCCACTAATATGTTTATTAGCTTCTATTGAATGGTCATTCAAGTAAGAAGGTGGGCATCTGTAATGCTCATTAATTCAATTTTCCCACTTAATTTATGGATTTCACCTATCATTAGATAAGTTTTTGCTGTTTCAGTCTTCTTGGCTAAGCAGTATGTACTTCATAGAGAAATAATGCAACAATAATCTGGAGGGGGTAGCAGAAACTAGTTCCTTTATCTTAAGGCCTAGTTTTCCTTTGGAATCTGAGGTACTGACCTTGTTTTATCAAGGGAACCACAGCAAGAGGATGAGTTGATTAAAAACTCTGGTCCTCTTTCCTCCTGTGTGAAATGGGGATAATTATAGTTACCTATATCTCTAGAGTCCTATGAGTCTTAATTACTTAATATTTGCAAAGTGTTTGGAGATCTTTGAATTAAAAGTGCTGAATGGTGGAATCTAAGTTCAGTGTAATTATAATTGAAATGAGAGTTTATATTTATGCCTCTTCTTTCTCTCCTATCCTGTCCTTTTGGCCAACTCAGATATTACTGATGTGGTATTCTTCAGCTCTGCTAAACTCTATTTCTTTTTTTTTAATTCTCTTCAGCCTCAAAATAAGTTGATTAATTAAGTGATATGCCCACACCCTTAACCCAGGCTCGTACATAAGTAGCTGTTTAAGTATTTTGGAAGCTTACTCAGAATAAAATCAGTGAATTAATTTGTCTCCCTGTATATCATTCTTTCAGAAATTTCTACATCTGATGATAAACAGAGCTTCTAAAGCAGCTTCCCTTCTTCAGCCAACACACTCAGAAACTGTCATTGACTTTTCTGTGCTTGAAAGAAAGCAGGGTCTAACTCTTTAGCATATCCTAGGAAACTTTAACAATCATTGCTCTGAGGCAGGCCAATAGCACAGTAGGTAGGACATTTGCCTTGCATGTGGTCTATCAGGGTTCAATCTCCAGCATTTCATATGGTTCCTCCTGAGCCTGCCAGGAGTGATTCCTGAGTATAGAGCCAGGAGTAACTCTTGAGCACCATTGAATGTGGTCCCCAAACAAAAAACAAACAATAACAAGAAAAGAACACAAAAATAATCATTTGGCCTTGTTATCTATTTTTCCTATTTTAGAACTCCTCCTCAGAAATTAACTGTGCCTTCCCATCTTTGTGCTTTTTACCAAGCTTCCATCCATCCACTGGAGTTTCTTCTGATTATATATAAATCCTGCATTTCTTGGCAGTTTTCTTTTGCAGTCTTCACAAACTGTTCTTCATTATCAAATTGAAAGTAACCTCTTTCTGTTCATTGAATTTTATTCATATTTTGTCTATAATTTCTACCCTTATATTTCAGTTACTATTTAGTACACCCTCCTAGCATTAAGTAGATTCTCTGTCTGATGAATGAATAGGTGAGGGTAAGACTATAATAAAATCATGAAAGAATCCAAATTAAAGATTTTTACAAGGTTTCATTGAGGTTATCACAATAAATTTGCATTGTGAACATTAGGTAAATATTAATTGGCAATTCATTCTGTATTATCATTGTCCATAATGTTTATAGGAATTAGATGAATAGTCATCTTTAAACTATGTATTTTACAGCCAGGAATGTGGCTCAGTGGTAAACCCTATCCTTGCAAGTATGAGACCCTTGGGTCAATTCCCATACTACTTTAAAAAAATATAACCTGTTTTCCCCCCATTAAATTGTTTTTTATTAATATACAAACAAAACCCAAAGTCACTAAGAACATTCAATTATTTTGTTGTTTGCATTTATTTATTTATTTGGTTTGGAGGCCACACCTGGGATCACTCCTGGCAGTGTGAAAGACAATCTGAGATGCAGAGGATCAAATCTGGTCAGTTGTGTGAAAGAAAGTGTCCAGCTGGCTGTACTCTCTCTCCAGTCCTAATTTTTTTCTTTTGTATATCTAAATTGTTTTTATTATTTGGTGCCCTTTCTTAGCTTAGATTATGAACACATGGCTCTAATATGCCTGAGATTTTGCACTGCTTTCTTTTAGAAGAATATTGCATTGTCTGCAATTCCATTCACTGAAATTGACCTTAAAGTTGGAAGAGTTTTAGGAGTGATGATTCATCTAACCCTTTTAGTACTAAGTACTACCCTAATGATGCTACTTTTGGGGGATGGCAGGGACCATACTCAGTGGTGCTCAGGGCTTATTCCTTGCTCCCTGCTCAGGGATCACTTCTGATAGGCTCGGGAATCCTATGGAATATCAGTAATTGAACCTGGGTTTGGCCTCATGCACAGAAAATGCCCTATTTACTGTACTACAACTTCAATCCCAAATGATGCTATTTTTAGAAACTTGGGTTCCAGGATGCACAGGAATACAGAAAAATAATGTCTACATTCTATAAGCTCCTTCTTTGGACACTTTCCTAGCATAGTCTCTACTTTCTGTAATTGCTCTAAAACTAGCTGCATGTTGTGGTCCAGAGTAATAGTAGGGTACTTGCATTGTGCAAGGTCAACCTGGGTTCAATCCCTGGCATCTCATAGGTCCCTTACTCTGAGCCTTCCAGGAGTGATCTTTGAGTGCAGATCCAGGAGCAAGTCCTGAGCATTTCTGAGTATAACCCAAAAGCCAAAACAAATAATAGAATAAAATTAAACTAACAGCCTGTCCTAAGCATAAGACTTGCACAAGAAGGCAGGTAGCCTATTAGTCTTGTTGTATATGATATGCTAACTTTTCTGAACTGTAATTGCCTCCTCTGTGTAATTGGGATAATAATACCTGTCCTACCTCCATCAAATTATATGATACTTGTGTGTGTTCTATAGCCTGTTCTAGTCATTACTTTGGCATCAGAGTAATATCTGTTCATCAGGATAGACTTTTAGGATTTGTGATTCATGATGAAATAGTTTTCTTTTACTTTGATTTTCTTTAGCCCTATTATTTCATCTTTGCAAAATAGTACTACAAACATCTTTTTTGTACTTATTGATGTGATTGATTTAAGCCTCAGAGTAGAACTGCACAGCAATAGTAAGTATGTCTGCTTATTATATGCAAATGGGCATCTAGACTAATATTTTACTTATCAGATACCTCAGAGCCTTTATACCTTTTATGGAATGCCCAAAATTTACATAATAATTGTCATGGAAATTATTATCTATTATTTCTTTATACAGTATGTAAAATTATTAATTTGCATAGGTTAATTAGAAAAGAAAGTCAAAAAGTTAGAAATTTTAAACTTTTGCTGTTAAGATTATCATAGACTACTTTTAAACCTTTTATTGATCTGTTGGAAGCAGAACTCCATAGAAAATAGTAGACTATTAATCTGTTGTAATATTCTTTTTTAATTATTCAAATAAATTGTTGCTGTACAAAACATCTCAAGAGATTTTTTATGGCTGATGATTTCCATCCATAAAATCCCTTAGAACTTATAATTTGAGTTTAGCACAGTTTGAACTTGCTAGAGTAGTTCTAGTGAATTCACTGGTACTTTTCATATAGAAAGACCTCTATAAAAATTATGTCTGAAATCTCTTTTCTTGTGGTTTAATAAATTCTTGAAATTACTAAGTTTTGACTGAATACTCTTATATTATTTTTTAAACATTATGGGGATCAGCCATGGTTTATTCTTGGAGAGAACTTACCATCCCACTGAGAACTGACCATTGCCTGAAGATGAAGTTACAATTAGCAAATGAGTACAGAATGTAGTCTTTTTTGTTTTTTGTTTTTTTGGGCCACACCCATTTGATGCTCAGGGGTTACTCCTGGCTAAGTGCTCAGAAATCACCCCTGGCTTGGGGGGACCATGTGGGACGCCGGGGGATCGAACTGTGGTCGCGATCTTTACTTGGCTAGTGCTTGCAAGGCAGACACCTTACCTCTAGTGCCACCTCGCCAGCCCCCAGAATGTAGTCTTAAAGAAAATGTAATGTGAAATTTTAGAGGAGTGCAGTAAGTGCTGGAACTTTAAGAGATAGTAGCATGTAGGATTTGGTGCTAGAACTGGATTACTAAAGACATATTTAAAGAGAAAGGACTTTGCCTCAGACTGGGGAAGTTATATGTAGCCAATAAATGAATGTGTGTGAACCTTCACAGATTCTGGCATGATCGGAGCAGATGTGAAGAAACATTTTCTAATGTGAGAAAGTTAGTTCAGAAAAGTGAGAGTGAGTTATGGTGGATGTTTAATACTGAGTAAAAGAGATTGGATTTGATCTTGTGTTACAAATCAGATATTGTTAGATTTTGTAGAAGAAAATGAGGTGAAAATGGTGGACTTTCAGCATAATTATTAGAATAGATGGAGCAGAGAGCATGTCAGACTCATCCGGAGAACATTGTGTAACCAGAAAATCAGGTGTTGAGGGGTAAGCCAGAATTAGAGATGGGGAAAAAGAGATGAATAAACACTTTGAAGGAAATCTGGTAGGACTTTCTCATTGACTGGAGTTGAAGGCAACCCGAGAAACATATTGTCAAACTTCATTCCTAGATTTTCAGCTTGCAGTCTGGATTGCCTCAAATTTTGAAATAAATGTCAGAGAAAAGTTGAGAATTAATATTTTTATTAGAAAGTATATAAGTTTAGTGCTGAATGCACTGACTTCAAGACCTTGTAAGCGGTAAAGCAATTAGGTTTACAGAATATATTCAGGGTTTGACTTTATCACCAGAATAAAGCTTGGAAATATTTATTCAGCTCTCATTTATTTCTCTGAAATATTCACTTGTAGACCTGCTGGAGAAAATATGAAAAATAAAATACCCCTAACCAAAATAGTATTAATACGGAGATAAGTGAAACCCAATGAAAGGTAACTTTTATGCCAAGTATAGAAAAAGGAACCTTTAAAACCTCATTACTGCTGTAATGATTAATAGAGCACCTTTTGATCTTTCCAGTTTTATAATTTAAAGTTTCAGGGAAATTTTGTACATACATTTTAAAATTTATTTCATTGGGGCTGGAGAGATAGCGTGAAGGTAAGGCATTTGACTTACATACAGAAGGATGGTGGTTCGAATCCCAGCATCCCATATGGTCCCCCGAGCCTACCAGGGGTGATTTCTGAACATAGAACCAGGAGTAACTCCTGAGTGCTGCTGGGTGTGACCCAAAAACAAAAAAAAATTATTTCATTGACTCTAAGATGCTCTTTTCTCATATTTTTACTACTTCTGAAAGTAAGTTGTGTCTTACCATTGATAGCATCTACTTGTTGATTATACAACAACCATGGCAGAATTGTCATTGACTTTATTTTGCTTAATTGATCAGAGATGTGACTCCATGATCATGTGATCCTTGTGTGCCTGAGACCTAGGTTAGAGACCTGACATTGCCTCAGAATAAATCATTAGAATCAAAGTGTTTTGCTTAACTTTACTTTTGTAGAGGGAAAAAATGTTTTTTTAATTTAAAAATTTAAAATAACTATTTTCAACATACAAAAGTGTTAATAGTTGGTTTTGCTGCATTTTTATCATTGTTGATCACAGCAAATCTTTACCAGTGTGCTAAAGATGGCTGGGGTAAATATATCAAATTTGCCATCTTTCTTAGCCCTACATTTGAAGTGGTTTTATTTTGGACTAGAAACATTAGGAGAAAGGATTTTCATTCAGTGGAGTTAAGTAAATACTGCCAGCCAGGAATAGAAACCTCTTTGGTGGATCCCTGTTTTTGATGGTGCAGAAACCAGAATATTCATAAAGTTTGAATCCTGGCAGAACAAATATCTGCATTTTGTTAAAATTATGGCACTCTTCCTAATTTCAGATGGTGTGCCCTCCAAGCAGTGAGAATGAATCAATCAACAAATCAAGGATATTTGGTCTGTTAGTGACAGAAAATGATGTGATCTCTTTTAAAAAGTAGAAAAGAGAGCATTTGATTCTCAGTACCAGTTTCCTGTCATTTTTCAGTCTGACCTATTGATTTGAAGGTAGGCCACTTCTGTAGTGATCCTTCATGAATAGAAATAGTCTCTTGCCTATTCACTTGGCATACTACAACAACTTTGGCAAATATCTGTCTTTTTTATGTTCATGCTTCAAAAGTGAAAAAGAAGGAATAAAGCTTGATTGTCAGGGCTGGGGGCTAGTTCTTGTTCTCAGGGACACAGTACTTCAGGTAAGTTCTCTAGAGTTCTTCACCATCCAAAGATAACCTTGGGTTGGTCTCTAGGTACGTTTTCATTTTACTTGTTCAACATTCTAATTGGCTTCCCAGAACATATTTGTGGAACCAAATTTAGAGTTTAGCAACCCTCTGGCAAACAGGAAAAGATTAATTTTGTAGTTTTCTGTCAGGGGACTTCCCAGGAAACTTCAAAAGCATGCAAAATGCTACTCAGCTTTTTAAAGCTATGATAAATTCAAAGCTCACCTCACCCAGGACCATATTTCCAATAAAAAGTGAAGCTGAGATTTCTTAGATAGATGTGTAGTTGAACTGGAAAAGACACCGAGGGAACAGGGGAGAATTAGTTTGAGATAAACCTGGATCCACATATGGGAGACATTTTACATCAACTTTAGTGCCTTTTTAATGTTTTAATGCTGACTGTTCCACTTCTCCCTTAAGCAGACACATTGTTTTCATGATATCAGCCTCAGGCATAGACACTTCATTAAAATCAACGTGTATAAAATGATTTCTGTTTGGAAATAAGCAAAACATGTTCAGTTATGACCACCCAGGTATCGTAGAAAGAACATCAGTCCGGGAATTGGGAGCCTAGAGTTGTAATATAAACTTTGTTCATGAAAGTCCAGTGGTCTTTGGTTTCCCTATCTACAAGACAGGATGGCTTGAGAAAAATCATCTTTCTTTTTTCCCCTTAATAGATTATTTCTGTGGAAGACCAAAACAATGATGTCAAATCTCCTTCTACCTCCCTGACTGTTTCACTGTGCTATTCCAACCCAGATAACACATTGCTAAGGAGGCACATTCAGGCCCCTCAGGCCACTATTGTTCCTGACACACATTCCTACAATAGGACCACATTGCTAAGTTGAAAAAAAATTACTATTACATTTTGCAGTTGTTGCTTAGTAACATATCTGATTTTGTGTTTCATGTGACAGCCTGAGCAGAGATCATTAAAAATTAAACTTACAAAGCTGCTAAAGTGGGAGGCAGAATGCAAGCTCGAAGCCACATTTTTTTCACGTACTTAGAAGACATCTAATCTTGGGTTTATATGCTAGATCTAGGGGGCTTTAGGGGGAAGCCCTGCATGTCTCTGGTTTATATTAAACAGTATATAGCAGACTACTGACATTAATTTGTGTCTGGTGCAGCTGGAGTTTATCACCAGTATATATATATACATATATATATATATATATATATATATATATATATATATATATATATATATATATATATATAAAAACCTTGACCCTTCAGGATGGCCTGGAATTACAATCAGGTGGGTTGCACTATTTCATTATGATAAAAAAAGCCCTAACCGGTCCTATGTCCTGTGTGTGCTTTCTCCCTACAGTTCCACCAGGTGAGAAGAGTGATGACCATCCTTTTCCTTACTATGGTTATTTCATACTTTGGTTGCATGAAAGCTGCCCCCATGAAAGAAGCAAACATCCGAGGACAAGGCAGCTTGGCCTACCCAGGAGTGCGGACCCATGGGACTCTGGAGAGCGTGAATGGGCCCAAGGCAGGTTCACGAGGCCTGACATCATTGGCTGACACTTTTGAACACGTGATCGAAGAGCTGTTGGATGAGGACCAGAAAGCTCGGCCCCATGAAGAAAACAATAAGGACGCGGACTTGTACACTTCCCGAGTGATGCTCAGTAGTCAAGTGCCTTTGGAGCCTCCTCTTCTCTTTCTGCTGGAGGAATACAAAAATTACCTGGATGCTGCGAACATGTCGATGAGGGTCCGGCGCCACTCTGACCCTGCCCGCCGTGGGGAGCTGAGCGTGTGTGACAGCATCAGCGAGTGGGTGACAGCAGCAGATAAAAAGACTGCAGTGGACATGTCAGGCGGGACAGTCACTGTCCTTGAAAAAGTTCCTGTATCAAAAGGCCAACTGAAGCAGTACTTCTATGAAACCAAATGCAATCCCATGGGTTACACAAAGGAGGGCTGCAGGGGCATAGACAAGAGGCATTGGAATTCCCAGTGCCGAACTACCCAGTCGTATGTGCGGGCCCTTACCATGGATAGCAAAAAGAGAATTGGCTGGCGATTCATAAGGATAGACACTTCCTGTGTATGTACATTGACCATTAAAAGGGGAAGATAGTGGATTTATGTTGTATAGATTATATTGAGACAAAAATTATCTATTTGTATATATACATAACAGGGTAAATTATTCAGTTAAGAAAAGATAATTTTATGAACTGCATGTATAAATGAAGTTTATACAGTACAGTGGTTCTACAATCTATTTATTGGACATATCCATGACCAGAAGGGAAACAGTCATTTTGCGCACAACTTAAAAAAAAAAACAACAAAAAGTCTGCATTACATTCCTCAATAATGTTGTGGTTTGTTGCCGTTGCCAAGAATTGAAAACGTAAAAAGTTTAAAAATAATAATAAATTGCATGCTGCTTTAATTGTGAATTGATAATAAACTGTCCTCTTTCAGAAAACAGATAAAAAAAATCAAAAATTTGAACCAAAACATTCCGTTTACATTTTAGACAGTAAGTATCTTCGTTCTTGTTAGTACTATATCTGTTTTACTGCTTTTAACTTCTGATAGCGTTGGAATTAAAACAATGTCAAGGTGCTGTTGTCATCGCTTTACTGGCTTAGGGGATGGGGATGGGAGGGGTATATTTTTGTTTGTTTTGTGGTTTTTTTTGTTTGTTTTGTTTTGTTTTGTTTTGTTTTAGTTCCCACAGGGAGTAGGGCTGGGGAAAGAATTCCTACAGTATATATTCTGGTTTATAAAAGATTTATTTGTATGTTGTAAAGATGTTTGCAGTATCAATCAGAGGACTGAAAAAAATGAATAAAAATTAAGGCAACCGAACCCAGTTCTCACTCCACTTCCCATGATGCACCTCCTAGCTCCCACTCACATGTTGAACCTGGGTGGGGGGAAGCCTTATTCTTTATTTTGGAAAGACGTCATATACATAGAGCACATTCTTTCCCCCCCTCACCCTTTGGTTCCCTCTTTGTTTGTTTTCTCATGGAAAAAAAAGTCAGTTACACATTCTGAAATATTTTACAATAGCTATGAACAAGTAAATTTTGTCATGTGGTGACACTCATCTAAGCATGGAGAAAAATAAATTGATTTGATTTAAACTTTTAGAGGAGAAAAAGAATAAACTCAAGATTCTTTTTTTATGTCAGGGGCATTTGGGTAAATTATATGGCTTTAAAAAAATTATGGGTATATTATTATATGGCTTTAAAAAAAGAAAAGGTCTTGCAAGCAAAAGGCAACATTTTGGAGGACCCAGAAACACCTAGATCAGAATAGGAGTCCACATTGCCAGTGAAATGAGACTGAACAGCTCTATGGAGGCTGTGTGGAACTGATAAATCATTTCCGGGCAGTTCAAGAGGAATTTTTGAGAGGCCATCCTGAGGTCTAAAGTTGGGGTGGGGAATGATACTTGATACATTCCAAAAAGGAGGCCTCTGAAGGGCCCTTCAGAGGTAGCCCTGGAATTACACCTGTCACATTGCTTGGACCTCATGCTTTAAGTGCCTACATTATCTAACTGTGCTAAGAGGTTCTCGCTGGAGGACCACACTCAAGCCGAATTACACCCTCCACCCTTGTATAATTCTGCATAAAGCTGAACTAGCCTTGAGCTGGGCAGGTTCAGAACCAAATGTGACATTGTGATCACAAGATCCATGTAATAAGATATAAGAGGTTTGCTACATGAACACTTTTTGCTTTGAAATTAGACTTGAGGAAACCAGGGTTTTTTCCTATGAGATCTGTTGGCGAGAGGGAAAAAGAACAGGAAAAGGCCCCAAACTCAGCTGATGAAGGCTACCGACAGGAAGAAGTCTTATCTAAAGATAAGACTTGGGGAAGGTGTCTGTGCATCCAGGACACCCAAGGCTTGAAGGTGCCTTGTTCAGTAGTGAAGTCCAGAACAGAATTGACCAAGTTGTAGTCTTCAGTAAAGGCAATAAAAACCTCCTGCCCATCCTGTTTATTCATGGAGCAGGTTTTTGCCTCACCTCTGCATCTTCATTCGAAGTAAAGTTGGAAGTTTGGAACAATGATCCTAAGGGAAACAAAAGACCTTATGAAAAGTTATGCTACCCATTCAGCACACTGTGAAAATAGAATGGGTGTCCAGGTGTATCAAAAAGACTCAAGAAATTGTTCTGTTTGAGTGTTGAGAGAGGAATGAGCAAAAGGATGATCTAGGGAAAGAAGATACCATCAGCAAATACTTTCTATTTGTTTAGTCTTTATTTAGAACAAATCTGTCATAATACCATCTGAATACCTATCCTTAAGAGAAAGAAGATTTTATTTAGTGTAGGTTTTTTTTTTTTTTTTGTGCTGTTTGAAAAAATACTCATTGTAATTATTTTCAACATATAAAAATACCTGGAATATCTGCGGTATGTCAAGCTTTTGCAGCCTTCTTTCAAGGGTCAAAAATTAAAAAGAAAAAGGTGGGGGGCAACACAATCGCAAAGTACTGCAAATTCTTCAGATCTATTAAGTGACAGAGTAGGAGACATTCAGCAATTGTGTGGGCAATGGTTCTTTCTTACCCAACTAAAAACATCAGTCACATGCTTGGTGGTTTATGTTGACTTAAAGTTTATTTTGTTAAAATCTTTCTCTGTTGCTGTTCATTTTTGTTCTGTTCTGTTCTGTTTTGTTTTTGTTTTGTTTTAAGTCTTGCTGTGGTCTCTTTGTGGCAGAAGTGTTTCATGCATGGCAGCAGGCCTGTTGCTTTTTTATGGTGGTTCCCATTGAAAATGTAAGTAAATGTCTGTGGCCTTGTTCTCTCTATGGTAAAGATATTATTCACCATGTAAAACAAAAAATATTTATTGTATTTTAGTATATTTATATAATTATGTTATTGAAAAAATTGGCATTAAAACTTAACCGCATCAGAAGCCTATTGTAAATATAAGTTCTATTTAAGTGTACTAATTAACATATAATATATGTTTTAAATATAGAATTTTTAATGTTTTTAAATATATTTTCAAAGAACATAAAATCTGGGGGTTCTGGGTTTTTTTCTCTTCACTGTAAAACAAACATGAAAACGTGTTTTATTATAAATACGTGTGTTCCTTGCTTTAAGACCAACTTGACTAGTTTTAGCCTTTGCACAGCCCTTGAAAAAGGTTGCTTATTTCAAAGCACAAGAGACCAATCCTAGTCTGTGAGCTCCAAGAAGCTTTGGGATTGGGCCTGTTTTCCACAGTGGAAGATAGGAGTGTCATTTTCTAGGATACTTAAAAATGTTCCCCTTACAAGTGATATACTTTCATCAAGTACCAAACCGTGTATTCTAGCCATCATCAGATCCATGAATCAGAGCTGGCTAGTTCTATTTGATTATAAAATGAAATAACTTTAAAAAAAATCAAAGTAGGTTTACTTAGAGATAATGAGAATAAATTGGCCCAAATTTAGAAAGTCAATGACTGAAAAAAAACCAACCAAATTCAATACTTAGAGGCAGGTCATGTACCCTCAGTTTAGAAGTGGCACCATTTGCATTATGTATTTGTATCCATTGCACTGATTTAATATTTGTATGTGGAGCATGCAGATTTTATATCACAGTACCCACAATCTAACAGATTGCTAGGATTTCTAAAAAGATTTGCCTCTGTGATGGCTGCCAAGCCGCTGGGTAATTTAGTTAAAGTGTTTAAAGTTATCACTAAATCTTAGGGAAATAAATGGAAGGGTTTTAAATTAGAGAAAGGGCCATTAAGGAAAAAAAGCATCTGTTCCTACTCTTTATCCTCCCCATTTGAACACTGACAACCCATCTCAGAACGTGGTGAACTATATCTGTGCAATGTATCATTTCTATTTCAAACATACACACATGGTTTCCTCTTGTATTGTCTCATAAATAAGGATCAAGAAAGTCATAACAAACATTGACTTGTGTTGTGTATATGAAAGAGCAGATCTAATGAGATGAATTGCTCTAACCTAATCTGTCCAGTAAATTTGAAAAGTACTCTATACTCTCAAGAGAAGCTTGAATGCCAGTCAAGGCATGAACCCAATTAGGACTTGGGAGAACCAGTTTTCAAAGTTTTGAGGATGATTAAGATTTGAAAGGAAGTTTGAGCTAAATGTGACAATCAAACTAACTTGAAGTTAAAGGATTTTGGTAAACATGATCAAAGTTTTCATCTAAGAGTGATGTCAGAGAGGCAAAGTAAGCAATGTTGTAAGCTACTAAATTAACCAATTTGGAGTTAAATTTTAATTCCATTCACTGGGGTAAGCAGTTAGCTACTAGGAAAAATCTAGGTTATTGCTGTGATATATTGATGTGTTTCAGTGTTCATTTGCAACATCTATGGATTCCTTATTAGCTTTCCTAAGCCTATATATACTATTACAGTTCTGAAAATATGAAATTTTAGAATGCATGAGTTTTAAATTTTCTCAGGTTTATATATAGTGATTACTGGACTCTAGATACCTTTTGAACTCAAATACCTTATGAATGACAAGAAAGGTTCCAGGCTTCACTCCAGTCACATTGGACTGAAGTTTAAGGCAAAATGTAGAAAGTCAATGTCTTTTATAAGTTCTCACACTGAGCTTGTTCTAATAAGTATATTATGGGCAAATAGTTTGGGCCAGCATTGCTAAGTGAAAAAGTTAATAATTGCACAGGAAACAGCACATATACATCAACATAGGTAAAGGATTTAGCCTGGAAAGTGTCTTCCATAAATTTCATTTGATTTCAAAATGTTGAGGAACAATATGAGTGTTAAAATCTGGGTCATGCTTAACTGTTGTTGAGACAGTTAAAATTTTTAGCAACCTATTGAGTGATTGGGGGAGGAGTGTTAAAATATATTACTCATGGGATAGAGCCATAATATAGCAGGTAGGGTATTTGCCATGCAAACAGCTAATCTGGGTTTTACTCCTGGCACTCCATATGGTCCATTGAGTTGGCCAGGAGTCATCCCTAAGCACTGAGTCAGGAGTAAGACCTGAGCACAGCCAGGTATGTATATTCCAGATAATAAATGTTATGCCCAGACCTATTTTCTCTATATTTTAAGTCTTTAGTCACCATTTCTTTGTCGGGGAAAAGTCAACCTCCTAGCTTTCTGTTATGCAATGCAATAAATTGCCTAAAGAATATTCTTTAAATATTAACAAAACATGATCTTAAAACATTATATTTCTTATCAACAAATAAAAACAATTCTCTAGCACCTGTGTAGGATATCCATAGGCCTTTTCTACACCCTTCAAGATTATTTGCTAGGATCAAAAAATCTGAGCAAGAACTTTCCAACTTGACATTTGCTTTTTAGAATAACAACAATATTGTATGCTTGGTAATACAAGTAGCATGGATTGTAAAATCTAGTCTTTATTTAATTAAATCTCATCACACACATTCAAAATAAACAGGGCTTTTGTTTTCATTATGTATTTAATGTTAACCTGCTAATTTTTATGCCTGGCAAAACAAAAATCCCTTTTCTTTGGAAAATTTAACCCTGAAATTATTCAAAAGACACAATTTAAGTCTGTAAATGACTAAAAAATGTTGGTTGAAAGCCTGAGCTTGGGGACTATGTTCCACATTTAGAAATCATCCTCAGAATGCTCTGTAACACTGCACTTCAGTACAGTATTCTGTGCCAATGGTTCCTTGGAGACCAGGAGCTGGTCTGCAAAGAATAGTGGAACTTAGAAGAAATATTTTTGTCTAGCATAAGTGCTCATATTTTGGAAAAATCTATATCAAATACTGCAGTACACGTTCGAATTTATTTACTCGATACATTTGTTATTGAGCCCCAACATTAAAAACAAAATTTTATAAACTGGGATTTAGTTCATATCATAAGGGAGAAAGAAAAAGACAAAAGAGAAATCCAGTAAACCATAGAAACCTCAAATATCTAGTAACGCTTGCTTATAGAAAGCAGAACCTAACTCTACAAATTGCCTTACTGCAGTGATTTTCAAGGTATCACTTGTAAGAAATACAGATTCTATAGGGCCTAGAGTAATAGTACAGTAGGTAAGGCACTTGTGGCTTACCTGAGTTTGATTCCTGGCATCCCATACAGTACCTGGAGTACACCAGGAGTGACCCCTGAGCGCAAAGTCAGGATAAAATCCTGAGCATAGTTATATGTGACCCCTCCAAAATACATAAGTAAATAAATGCAGATTCTCAGATCCCACTCGTATGAACAGACTGGAAACTCTGGGGGTGGGGCTCAGCCACTCTGTGTTTTCAACAGCCTTCTCTGGGATTCTGACACTACTCAAATCCATGAATCACTGGAATTATGGGAATAAACACTCAGGCTGTCATGTATTCTTCTACATAATAGGAAGAAAGCACAGTCTGAGATCTTGGAACGGTGAGTTCCTCTTCTAGTCATGCCCCTGCCTTGTTCTACAGCCCTGAAACCTCATTCAAGACATCAAGAGTTCCATTTACTAAAAAAACATGAGAGTCCTGGGTACTCAGTGTTGGATGAGTGCCCTGATGATTTAAAAGCAGCACGTAAATGTATGCTGAGAAAGCGCGCTGCAGTTTATAGTCAACAATTTTTTTTCCTTTTCAAAGCTAGCAGCAGTAGTGGATTCAGGACCCAAAGCATGTAGTCATTTGTAACACATTTGGAATGATTGTGAGAAATGAAAAGCAACATGCAGCAAATTAATCAGAAAAAGATGGTTCCATCTGGGAAGCTGGGCTCTGCACCTGCCAACTCAGCCCTCTCTCTGTAAAATCAGGCTATATTGGTCACAGATTAAGTAAACTTCCCAAATTAATTGGCTAGTAACGTCCAGCTGAGGAATTCTAGGTTCACTCCTCCAGAATGACCAGATTGTAAATGCAAATAGCTTCTCCAGTATTTGTGACAAAGCTTTTCCTAATGGAAGAAACTGTGTATAAAGTCTAAAGAATAATCTCTTCCCATCCCAACTGCATTTCTGTGTGTACATGTCTGTCTGTGTTTGTGCACATGCCTGCACTTTTTAGACAGTGCAAACTTCATTTGAAGCTTTACTTATGAGCTCAGTTGGATAGTGTTAAAAAGGTATTGCCCCTCTCATAGGCAACATAGAAACTTCAATTCTGATAAGCTCATTAAAAGGCAGGAATCCTGGTAGTTGAATCATTCACCAAGTTATTCAAAGCATTTCTGGCCCCTGAACCTCCATGTGCTTGCTTGTTGGACATAAAGAATCTGCACCATAAGATCTTGGAGGCATAGCCCAGTTTTGAGTCTACCATTCTATTCTTTCTGACATCATTTTTCCTAACAAGATATTGAAGCTGTCTCAATCATTTAATGGCCAGGAAACATTATGAAAATTCACTCTCCAGATTCTATCTCCTTCCATCATTGGTCCTCTTACTGCTTAGCATGTGCCACCAGATTAGAAAAAAAAGAGACTTGTTGAGCCAGCATGGGAGATAGTGAATGGGAGATAAAGGGGGCTTGCACCTCCAAGAATGATTTTCACTTAAAAGTTACAACTGTTTGAAAATCAAACCTCCCGAAAAACATCCTGGGTAAAACATAAGTTAAAGTGTGAACTTTTTACTTGCCTGTCTCTCTAGTTAATTTTAATTCCTATGGGGCTTGACGAGGGTTAGTCTGGTAAGAGTAGCTGAATGGCCATCAAGAAACCCTACATCAAACTGGGATTTACCAGTGTAAGTCAAGTATCTAGAACTCTGAAATGAAAGGGGCTTGATATAATGTCGTAAATCCTACTTTCTGTATGGCTGCCCCCTGCAAATATTCTTTCTTGAGACAATGAACTGGAAGATGAAATAAAACAGGGGGGAAAAAAGAAAAATACCATACCCAAATAGCAGACCTCGGGGAGGATCTCCTGAGCAGATAGTCTTTCACAGTGTCTTTCACAGACTTCCTTGTTTCAGACTCTAGGCTTGGTTTTGCAGAGCCCAATCCATGTCTGTTCCCGGTTCATCTTTTCCTCTCATTTTGGTAATATCAGGTTGCTGGGTCTAAGATAATGCTGAAAGTTTCTGACCCTGTGAGCAGTACTCAGAAGTTCCCAGCTACTCAAGAATAGGAGTTCTATTATGAGCCTGACAGCTGGGGTCGAATTTTACCCTGCTACTAGTGCTGTGTGTCTGTGGGCAAGTTTTTTAACTGCTTTCTGCCCCAGTTTCTTCACTTGTAAAATACACTTGCCTCCCTTATTGCATCATTTGAGAATCAGATGATTCTCAAATAAAACACATTAGGTACTCAAAAATGTGAGAGGCCCACCAAAAAGTCTCAAAAATGTGTTTATTTTTTTTTTTTATAGATTTTTACTCTGCTCATGGAGCAACATTAAGATAACCTAATATACAATATCAGAGCTCTTCTTTTATATCTTTCAACTTTTAGAAGGCATCACATTTTTTTTCTTGGTTTTTGGTCCACGCCTGTTTGACGCTCAGGGGTCACTCCTGGCTATGTGCTCAGAAATCGCTCCTGGCTTGGGGGACCATATGGGATGCCGGGGGATCGAACCGCAGTCCGTCCTACGCTGGTGCTTGTAAGGAAGACACCTTACCTCGAGCGCCACCTTCCCGGCCCTGGGCATCACATTTTTACCTTTATTTCATTAGCATTTGGAGCACTTTGTCATTTTTGGAGGACTCAGAATAGTGACCAGCTTTTCCACTAACAAGATTGTCTGGCAGTTAAACTGGTGATGGCCCACACTTAGACAAATGGAGAGATACACAACCATAACAGGCTTTTCCTCCTGCTAGACTCTACATTCAAATTGAAACCTGTTACCTTCCAGTATCCCTCTGAGCTAGGCAGAAATAATGGAAGTTGGATTTCAGAGCAACAGTACAGTGAGTAAAAACAAACAAACAAACAAAATACAGTGGGAGTAGGGCATTTGCCTTGTATGCAGCCTACCCAGGTTTGATTCCTAGAACTCCATATTTTCACCCAGCCTAGCATGAGTAAGTTCTGATCACAGAGCCAGAAATAAGCCCTGAGTACATCCAGGTGAGTCACAAAACCAAAAAGAAAAAGAATACAATGGGAGCTAATGGTAAATGAGTGAACATCAGATAGTCTGAAAGATAAAGAGTTGCATTTTAGAGCTTGCATTTCACAAGTGCTTTATTTAGGGGTTTAGTTTGAGTCCCTAATGGAGAGTCACTCAATGAATCCTCCTGGAAATCCATATACTAGGACATATACTATCTACTAGGAATCCATATAATAGGACATATGCCAATCCATATACTAGGAAGATGTATTAGCATTCCAGAGATGTGGAAACTAAGGTACAAAATTAAGGGAAATCAATCACGGAACATGAGCTCGAGTCTGTGCAGTCTGGATATGGAACAACTATTACTCCTGCAAAATGTTGTAAAGGTAACTGGAAAAATAAATAAGCAAAAGAAATGGAGAATGGCCCATGCTTAACAAAATTCAGGCTTGCATCAGAAATAAAGCATGAGTGATGCATGAAGATTTTAGTTTTTAGGACAATATTAGCATGTTTTTTTAAGGGTTAATCAGCAGAGAGGCTCAATGGACACAACTCACTCTATACAGAACAATGATGCCAGGGTTGCTAGGGCTTTGGACCAGCTGTTTCCAATATCTGGACACAGGACAGCTGTCATCCATTCTATCAAAAGCAGATCAGAGGGACTTACTGTGAGTTATCAGGATTGGGTAGGCACTGGCAGTGTTAAGGAGCCACTTGCTATACTCAGAAAGCCCAAATCCTCCCTAGATTAAAATAAAAGGTTACATAAGTTAGTTGTGATTGGTGGAAGAGAAAAGGAATGGTGGCTTAGACCTTCTGAGTCTGTAACAGTCTTGACCATCAGCATCAATGAGGACAAACTAAATGCTCTCCATGCTCACCCCATGTATCTGTGCCTCAGTATCATCACACATACATTCTAGCTGAGCTGAGTTTAAGGTTCAGAATCTGTCTCAAGGTTATACTCGCTAGAATCACTGAATTGAATGGAACTTCCCAAAAGCTAAACTTCTTTTGCTATTTGATTTCCTGGTTTCTCTAGAACAAATCCCATGGCTAATAAAATATCAGGTAGCAAAGTCCTAGATATGGCTATTAGATTAGAGCAGTGTTTAGGGCATGGAAGAGCAAAGAATATTATACAGCATGTCTATAGAGTATTATTCATGAACTGCAGTTAAGGAATTCATATATAAAAACCCCAGGACTTGTGGCCAGAGGAATAGGAACAGCAAATAGGATATTTGCCTTGCGCATGGCCAACTCAGATTTGATTTCCTGCACCCCATCTCAGCCCTGGAATCTGCCAAAAGTGATCACTGAGTGCAGAGTCAGGAGTAAGCCCTGAGTATCTCAGGGTGTGCACTCGTCCTCCAAATTCCATGACTTGGTTGAATATTAGGGAAAGATCTTGATGATAGGCATTAATATTACAATCCCTGTTCTGCGTCATCTTGTACCAGATACTTTACTAGACAGTTTGCATGCTATCTACACTTGATCTTAGCCAAAAGACTCAAGAGCAATACGTGCTATCTAAAATGCAGATTGCCATTGATAGCAGTATAATTTTAGAGACAAGGAAATTGATAACACACAAGTCTAAATTACATGCCCTAAGGTCACAAAACAAATATATATTAGGCTCACATTTAGTTTTCTTTCTTTTTTTTAATCTTTTTTCTTTTTCTCTTTTTTCTTTTTCTCCTCTTCTTTCTTTTTTCTTTCTTTCTTCTTTCTTTTCTTTTATTTCCTTTTTTTTTTTGTCTGCAGAACTTTCCTAGTATTACTCATGGGGCTTCTCCAGATGATTTTATTTTTTCTTGGCTGGGAATTCAATACACTCATTCCCTGTATGCAGTGCTAACTATTGCCCAGGCAACTCCAGTGATACTCTACAGTTATGCCTAGTAATTCTTGGGGACCTTGTGGTACTGTGGTTCAAACTATAGTTCGTTGTAAAGAAGACAATAGCCTTAACCAGTGTATTATCTCTCAGGTCCAAAAATTTATATTTAAAGTCATATCTGTAGAATCTCGAGGCCACTATTTTTCTTCAAATCAGTAATATTTCTTTGCACTGCAGAAGTACACAAAAAATCTAAGTAAATTATAATAACCTTTGTTATTATAATAACCTTTCTTGTATTCTCAGTATAACTTTCAATTTTCTTGCATTTTATCTTCTGCCCCAATTGAGTTAATTAGCAGATAGCTTTGTATACATTTTGGACTAAACAAGATACTGCTTTGATAAATTTAAAAATACTTTTACAGAAATATATAATATATTCTATATTACAAATTAAAGATACATTTCTTAGCAGCTTCTAAATATATGATGCAATATTGTTAACTATAGTTACTGTGCTGTCATTTGATTTCCAAAAGTTACTTGTCCTATTAGTTTGTATTCTTTCACAAATATCTCACCAATGCCCCTAGTGGTCACCACTCTTAATAGATTCTACCTATTAATTAGATTGTTTGCCTTTGACTTATTTCACAAAACATAATGTCATTAAGATTTGTGCCACAAATACCACAGTCCTTACACATCCACACAGTGGCTCTTAACAGCTTGTGATAATTTGAATTATTTAAGAAAAAAAATTGTATGTGTGTGTGTTTGGGCCACACCCGACGGTGCTCAGGGGTTATTCCTGGCTGTCTGCTCAGAAATAGCTCCTGGCAGGCACGGGGGACCATATGGGACACCGGGATTCGAACCAACCACCTTTGGTCCTAGATCGGCTGCTTGCAAGGCAAACACTGCTGTGCTATCTCTCCGGGCCCTTAAGAAAAATTTTAAAGAAAATGTCTATACCTATGATGAGTTGAATTAGAATCTCTAGGAATGATACCCAAATATCTGTATGTTTTTTAAAGCCTCTCAGTGATTTTGTTGACTTACTAGGTTAAAACCTAGTTAGTTTGTGCCTCAGGTAAGACTGACTAAGAGATATAGAAGAAAGATAGTTAAGACTTGGGCAAGGAACTCTAATGCCTGAAGATTAGTGAAAGAAGAAATCAACTACAAGTAGGAATCTGATACAGAATTCTAAAAAAAAAATCTCAACATACAAAATCAATGTTCAGAGTCAGAATAGGTTTACTAGAGAGCTTTATACTAATACTGAAGCCTAAACCAGGGTCCTCAATTCCTTCAAATTCCCTGTGATCAGGACAAGAGAAACACTGATTCATTCATAAAGGAGAACTGAATCTGCAGATGTGATTAAGTGAGCCAGCCCCAAAGAAAAGAGAGTTCCACTAAATTGTAGCCAGGCAATTGACCATCACCTGTTTACCATTCCTGCCCCTTCTATAGCCATCTCTGATCAAGTGATAAGTTCCTGCCCATAATTTCAATAATGCTAAGCTTATTTTGCTGGACTCCCAAGAAAAGAAAAAGTAATTCATGTTGGTTACATGAAATATTTTTTCTGTTTTTGCAAGTGACGATTAGATTATTTTGGCTTTGTCTTCTGCTCCTTCCAGAAATTTTCTCTCTCACTTAAATGACCAGTCAGTCCTGATTGACACCTAGGAGGGGGAAACAAACCTCTTCTTACTGCCCCTTCCAAGAGGCTTCTTTTAGTAGCCAGGCAGGACCAAACAGGCTTAGCCAGACCGTGGGCTAATGAAACTGGCAAATGCTCTGTGTCAGCCGCTTTCAGGGTGCTAATGTCCAGGGTCAGTTGGTGGAGGTTAAGTGGGCAAGTGCCTGGCTTCTTCCCCACGTTTTCAGAACAGGAATCTGAGTCCCAGTAATCACCAGCCTTTGGGACCAGAGTCTATTTTGGGCCTTCCTTTATCCAATGGAAAGCTAGGGGTGGTGTCATCTGAAACTGCCAAGGAGCATCCAGTTTCACCCTTATCCAGGACATGTCCCTAGAGGAAATGGAAGCAATGTCAAGGAGACCAAAATGCGATTGTGAGAGGTTCCCTTTGTTTCTATTTCGGTGTAATTTCTTTTTATCTGTTCCTTCCATTTTCAGTTCACCTTTCTCCAATTCTGCTTCAGGTCTAACACACCTCACGTGGAGCATCATAACAGTCTAGTGAGCTTTTAACCTCCAAACTATTCTCACCCCAGTTTAGCCTCCTGTGCAATAGCAAAATGAGCTTCCTGATGGGCCAATGGAAATGGTGAATGTGAAAATTCTATATATTATCAAATAGCAACATTCATCTAGATACACATTTATTGGCTCAGAAGGCGAGAGGAATATGGTCCATACTCCCTGCTAAGTACACATGGATAAAGTCCAGTACGTTTGCAAAAGAATGAAATAAATAAAGGTGTATTAAGGTTAAAAGGATATGCATAAGCAGCACTTCAAATAGTTCCTCAATAAAGGCACCAAGAATTGTCTTGTCTACTCTGCAATTGTATGTCAGTGTGGCAATCCTGATAAAAAGTGGAGAATTTCCATCTAATTATGTTCATTTCTCAAAGAACTGAAGCTAAGAGAAGCTAGGTAACTGGCCAAACATCACTCAGTAATATAGAGCAGAATCAGAAGATAAACCCAGAGAACATGTGCTTTCTAATAAGCCATAATGATAGATACGATGATGGATGTGTGGATGAGCAGATGGACAAATGAAAATTTCAAGACCTTTAACTTGTTGAAGGACTCTATTGCTGATAGAACATAAATCAATCAAATTGACATTAATGGCCTTTTAGGATATGCTTTTTACTTAATTTTCCTACTTTATTCCCGAGATAACTCTAAACACTTCCACTCTGCGCTTCCTACTCTCTAAACATAGCTTTCACTCTCTCCCTCTCTCTCCCTCTCCCCCTCCCTCTCTCCTCAGTGCCTTTCTTCATTCACTTCTAGGATTATGGATAACTGCATTATATCTTAATCCATAATAGGACTGGCAGAAAGTACAAAAGTTCCAGTTATACTTAAGTTTCAAACAGATCATGAATAATTGCTTCATTTACAAAAAAACTGAATACATACTACGAGTCAGATTTAAGTTTTTAATTATGTTTTCTAAATTAACATAAACTTAATGACCTATAACCTTTGTTTTCTAAATGTTTCAATTCCCCAAAAGGTGTTGCTTTATATGTTTCTCTGTCTACCTCATAGTAGGTTTTGACACTTCTTTGTATTTTTCATACAGAATTCATACAAATTATTGGTGGCCATTTTGTATATTACTGAAGAGTTATTTATAAATATGAAAGATGGGCTTTATATTTCTTTTTTTTGCTTTGTTTTGTTTTTGTTTTTGGGTCACACCCGGCAACACTCAGGGGTTACTCCTGACTCTACACTCAGAAATCGTTCCTGGCAGGCACAGGGGACTGTGCCTTCTGCATGCAAGGCAAATGCCCTACCTCCATGCTATCTCTCCAGCCCCAGGGGTTTATATTTCTTAATACCAATTATTTTATCTTAAAAAAACTTTTTAGTAGGCCAGAGTAATAGTACTATAGAGAGTAGGGCACTTGACTTGCATGTACCCAACCTTGGTTTGATCCTTTGCATCCCAGATAGTTCCCCAATCCGCACCATGAATGATTCCTGAGTGTAAAACTAGGTTTAGCCCTGAGTACCACCAAGTGATGCCCAAGAACCAAAATTTAAAAAGAAACCTTTTAAATTTAATAAACATTACATTATATGCTTTCGATATATCAGTAATAATGAATATATGTACGTACTCTCATAAAATTTACCACTAAAAGTCCATTTATATTTCTATGTAATTGTTTCTCTACCACACTTTTGTGGAGAGAGTTAGGCCACACCAAGAAGTGACCAGAAACTATTCCTGGATCTTTGTTTAGGAGTGGTCCAAGTCATGTTTTGAAGATATTGTTTAGTATTGAGGAATCAAAAAAGGATCAGTAACACACAAAATAAGCATCTTGTACTATCTGTACTATCTCTCCAGCCCTAACTATGTCTCTTTTATTCCACTTTACCTATACCCCATATCCCTTGCTTTCTGATAACCACCAATTAGTTTTATCAGAGAAAAGCTCGTTTTTTAAAAAGTAATTTATTTTAGCACCATGATTACAAACATGTTCATAGTTGAGTTTCAATCATAGAATGTACACCACCCCCTTCACCAGTGCAACTTTCCTGCCACCAATGTCCACCATTTCCCTCCTCCCCCACTTCCACCTGTCTTTGTGACAGGCATGCTACTTCTCTCACACAATCATTGTCATGGTAGTTATTAATGCAGTTATTTCTCTAACTACACTCACCACTCTTTGTGGTAGGCTTCATATCACGGTCTGGTCCTTCTGGCCCTCATCTATTGTCTCTGGTATTATAGAAAAGCTCATTTTTGTAAAAAAATGACTTTGAGCAGAGTTTTGTTAAACTATTTGGAAAAACTGTGTTCTTCTGTTATTGTTCTGGCTCCCCACATTATTGTCTTTCATAAATCTATCTACACTTTTTTTCAAAGACTGCTCCAAAACAAGTGTCTATAATGTTAAGATAAATAGTGCCATGGTTGTGGCTATTAAAAGAAATTACTTAGAGTCAAAAAAAAAAAGTAGAGGGGTTAAGGCAATTGCCTTCCTTGTGAACAACCCTAGTTCTAATCCTGGCACTGTACCACCAGAGCCCCTGAACATCACCAGAAATGACCTCTGAGCACAGAGACAGGAGTAAGCTCTGAGTACTTGTGGGTCTGACTCAAAACAAAAGAAAACAAAAACTGAGGTTTGAAGCATAAGCTTTGCATGAAGATATATAAGTTTGATTCCTAATACACCTATAGTCTTACTGAGTATCAGAGATATAGCTCTGGGGAAACCTGAGCACACTGGATATGGTACTCTGACCCCACCACTACTGATGCTAATCTTTCCTACTAAAGAAACCGACAAACTGTCAGGCCTGCAAATCCAGGCCTATAATGATAGTAATAGCCCCAGATTCCAAACCCTGCTGGAGGGGCCCCCCACAAAAATATATGACTTTATGAGCATTGTTCTTGACCAAAAAGTTATCATATGATGCCCATTTTCTCTGAGTCTACTCAATTGTGTATGTAGAAAACCTCTGTCTTCCAAAGCCAGACATAAACCACAGGCTCCTTTGGACATACCTTGGTAGACATATCAAATCAACTTTTAAAATTAAGCAGACCTCTATAAATATATCTTCACTATTACTTTATGTTTACTAAAAAAGTTTTTAAAATTACAACAATATAAAAATTTAAAGGGTTAATTCTAGAAGGCCTTCATGATTTTTGCAGGAAAAAGTGGTTTTTCCCTTCCAAAGCAAAAGTATGTGTGTAGATGACTGAGTCTTTTTATTATCCCATGCTCTTTCTAAGGTGGCATGCATTTTCATTTAGCTATGTACCCACTGCAGTCCATGTAGCTACAAGCCAGAAAACATTCAACATCTGTCTGTTAGTTTTAGGGTAGCCCCACATTTTAGTACATTTAGCCCTATGTGGCTACAGAAAGGTTAGCAGCAGCATAAGGAATGGATTTCAGCAGTCAGAGAAAGCAGTCTAATAATCTAATTTAGTGATTGATACTCTCTCTACTATCTTTACATTAGATATCTAGGAGTTTTTTTTAAAAAAATCATGATGTGGGGCCGGGCGGTGGCGCTCGAGGTAAGGTGCCTGCCTTACCTGCGCTAGCCTAGGAGACGGACCGCGGTTCGATCCCCCGGCGTCCCATATGGTCCCCCAAGCCAGGAGCGACTTCTGAGCACATAGCCAGGAGTAACCCCTGAGCGTCACCGGGTGTGGCCCAAAAACCAAAAAAAAAAAAAAAAAAAAAATCATGATGTTTAGATACCATCCCAGGTCAAATGAATCAGAATCTCTCAGAGCTCAGACACTGATAGTGTTTTTCTAAGCTCCCAAGCGATTTTTGCTGAGAAAGCGAGGGCTGAAATCTATGAGTGAAAATTGAAAAATTGAACTGTTATTCTTCTACCTGTGATAAAGGAGACAGAAAAATAATATGAAAGAGTTATGGATTTCCTTTTTCATTTTTCCTCTTGTATGTGTGTATATAGTTTCTCCAGTGCTTTCATTCTATTGACCCACATGTTCATGCCACACCCTCAATATGGTCTATTCTTTAAGCCTTTAGCCACATGTTCACTTGGTGAGTGAGGATCCACAGGCAATAGAAGTACTGCAAGGATATGCAGTCTTGGTTTCGGTGAGATTAGTTTTCAGTTCTTTCAGTTTCATCACTTGGTTTTACTATGAAGTCAGTGTGATTTATATAAAAAAGAATGAAGTAAATGAAGTACTTGCTAAAAGCAGAACAGTGTTCCACACAACTCCCTCCTCAAACACCAACCAGAACTGATCAGAGAAAACCAAAAGAATGGCTTCTTTCCATGGTCTTGTTTCTACTGACACTCTTTAGAGCATTAAACAGCAGAATTCATTTCAGTGTAGGTGATTATAAATACATGGGTTCTTGAAATGAGGGCTGAAAATAGGGATGTGGGATATGCATGACAGGGAAAGAATTTAGGCCTGCATGTTGGTGAATTGGAATCCCTGATAGTGCTCTGCTCCTCTCTAACTGTGATTTAGATGAGTCCTCCACACCCCACCATACCCAGTTTCATTTAGTTTTGGTCATTGCCTCTACCAAAGTATAATGTTGGATTTGATTATCTTATGAATTCTCTTCCTGTTCTAAGTATTTTCAAGTATTGAGATAGCTCCTGAGAAATCTGTTGAGACTCTGAAAATCATTATAAGAAATTAAGTTATTTCCCAAGTCCTATGTGTGCTCAGATGACACACTGCAATGTACACTGAATGGGAGACAAAGAATCAACTCAGTTTGCCTTAAATTATTTCCATATTCCTGAGAAAGCCATGCTCCTTCTCTGGGATTCAGCCTTTTCAGAGGTAATATACTAACCCATATCCTCTCTATTCTTCCTTTTATTTCTGCATGAAGGACTAGAATTACCTTGATGGCTGAGAGATCATGGCACTGTGCATATGACATATGATCATAGATAACATTCACAGCATGAAGAAGAGATCAGGGTTCAAGATGAAGAGTGCCTTGCTTAAGTCAAAGGAAACAACCACAAGGAAGAAAAAAGAGGAGATAGTCAGGAAAAGGTTTCTAAATAAAACTTAAATCCTAGGTACATTTTATCCCGATAGAAAAAATAGACCTATAATAGTATTTTAATTTAAATATGGAAATTAGATCTATTTTAGAAATGAAGCTCTTCAAATGAACAAGTATGTTGTTTATAAAATCATTTTTCTGTGCTAAAAATATGCTTATTACCCCTGTAAACTTACCTAACATTTTTAGAAAATCAAACTATATAAATAAGCCCATAGCCTGCTAATTTGTATGGATAAATAACTATCATGTCTCAAGTTTTTAATTTTTGTTATTTTTCTATTTTATCTTTAAAAAACACACACTAGGAACTTATGTTTGGCTTGACATTTGAGGATCCTGATGAAATGACTTTGTCAAGGATTTTAAACTCTTCCACTTTTACTGAAAGTCCAACCACCTCATTGCTCTTCCCTCTCTTAAGTCTTCCCTAATTTTTCTTACTCTGTCTTCATAAACAAATCCTTCAAGACTTTTCTAATACTACACTATGAAGCTTCTCACTCCCCAATATAGAGCTGTCTTCCAAAGGTCCTATCCTGAAATCTCCATATCCTATTTGTTCTTCCTCTCTAGTGGTACATAGTATTTTTACCCCATAGTAACAGTTTCAGAAATGACAAGTTTGATTCAGAGGTCACTACAAGTAGGACTCTACTTAATTAGTGGTGGTGAGAGTAGGCCAGGATAATAAGCAGACCTAGATTTGAACCCAGATTTGCTAGTAGTTGCTGGTGTCCATGAAGGAGGTTCCTTGAATTCGCAGCTTCTAGAGAGATCCTGATTTGCAGAGTTTGCCATGAGTCTCAAGGAGGTATGTATATGAAATTCTATGGTATTTTTGTATTCCAGGCATAAAATTTTTATATTGTAAGCACTTAAAAGATACTTATTTTCCTCTTCAAGTTATTTATAATTTATTTACAATATTATAGAATTTCAGTTTTAAAAAACTTATTATCTTTTCATGTTTATAAGACTCACTATTCTCACCACCAAAGAAGGAGGGCCATCACACTGCCACCAAGACTCAAATGATCATTCCTTCTATAAATCCCTGTTTCCTCCAGTAACATCCATGATTTTTAGTTTAAATATTAATTTTATAGTTTTTCTAATATATTTTTAATTATTTATATTTCACATGTGTGGAGTCATCCAGTAACTGACTAATACTTTCTGATTTATTTCACATAGTATAGTAAGTGTCACTCAAATTCCATCCATTTTGTCCCAAATAGTATAATTTCATCTTTCATCTTTTTTTTTTTTTTTTGGTTTTTGGGCCACACTCAGCAGCGCTCAGGGATTACTGCTGGCTCTGTACTCAAAAATCGCTCCTGGCATGCTCAGGGGTCCATATGGGATGCTGGATATTGAACCTAAGCCCATCCTGGGTTGGCCATGTGCAAGGCAAATGCCCTACTGCTGTACTATCTCTCTGGCCCCAATTTCATCTTTATAATGGCAGAATATTGAATATATATACTAGGTTTTTTTTATCCAATTATTTGTTGGCATACATTTGAGTTGCTTCCAATTGTTGGTTTTTGCAAATAATGCTGCTCTAAACACAGAGGTTCAAATATATTTTTCAATAAATGAGTACCTGAAACATATTAAAGTGAGAAATCTTACAGAAACTATCATCAAGATGCACTTAAAATATGAGACACATGAAGGAAAAAAGAGCTCAATTATCTAGCTCTAAGTCAAACAGTATAGTAGATACTCCGATTCCATAGTTCACGCTATAAGCTAAATACCATATTACTTCTATTCTAAAATTGGTATCTATTTTTAACATTGTAACTAAATTTATTTCTTTAAGGAATCTATTGCATTAAGTAGCTGCTCAAGAAACAGTTATTTAAATAAAAGTATAATCACCAAGTTTCCCTTTCACTGTAACTCAAGGGTCAAATAGACAAGAGACATTGTGATGGGTCAAAAAAGAGCTTCATAGGCAGCACACAAATAGGGAGGAAGACGGTGGACTCATATTCTCAAAGTAACCATCTTAAAATTGCACAGTTGCAAGAAAATAATTTTTGGGGGGGATTTTGGGTTACACCTGGCAGTGCTCAGGGGTTACTCCTGGCTCTATGCTCAGAAATCATTTCTGGCAGGCTCAGGGGACCATAAGGAATGCCGGGATTAGGACCACTGACTTTCTGCATACAAGGTAAATGCCTTACCTCCATGCTATCTCTCCGCCACCCCTACTTTTTTTTTGCAAGAAAATAATTTTATAAGGAAAGAGCAGAGAAGGGATGACATACATCCCAGTATGAGCAATAAAATAACCTCTTGACTGGTCCTCTGACACACATTCCATCTTTTCTTCAAACCTAAACAAAGTCAGAGTTAGACTTTCAGGAAAAGACAAAATGAGAAAAAATTGTCCTTTTCATTCAGCTTTGGTGAAGGAGGTAAACTGAGGACATTTTGCCCTTATGTTTAGATTTTAGGGCAAGAACTGTTGTGCAGGTCAAATTGGGTCTTTGACTGGATTTCAAGGGGCATGATATTTAATCTGACAAAAATTCACCCAGCTAAGGAATAACCCTGAACATCACTGTGTGTGGTCCAAATACTGAAAATACCTGGCTAGAAGTATAGTTATTAGGACTTGAGTGGTTCCCCCAACAGACATGTGCTTTCTCCCAGCTGCATCATTCTATTTTTAAATTTTTGGGCCACATTCAGTGCTACTCAGGTGTTACTCCTGGCTGGTTTATGGATCGGGATGCTGGGGATTGAACCCAGGTAGGCCATGTGCAAGGCAAATGTCCTACCCAATGTGCTATCATTCTGACCTCAACCAACTCATTTTTTTACCATTACTACCCTAAGACACATAGGAAGATTTATTTTCAAAGTTGTTCTTTTTCCAATTAAGTGTCAATAAGACTGAAATTGATATTTCAAACATCAAAATGTTTTAGAGGAAGAATAATGAAGTAAAAAAATAGATATTTTACTGTGTGACCTTGGGCAATTCATTTCATGTCTTTTAGACTTAATCTCATCTGTAAAGTGATGGGGCTAAACATAATCATCTTAAGGCTCTAACATTTTGTGATTCTGTGTTGTCAGACATTTCTTTCTTCTTTTGATATTTCAATATGTACCTTAAGGCACACAGGATACAGAAACACAGAGATTTGACCTATATAAGAATGTATTGCCAAAAGCAAGGAACAAAACAGAAAGCATTTTTGCTTAGAGAGGCATGCTACTCATAAATTTGCATGGTATTAGTAGTAATAAAACTGCCTGTAAATTTAATAACATCTTTGCATTTATACAGGGCTTTGGGAGATTTTCAAAGGCTTTTATCCCCATTGGTAAAAGAGGTCTCCAGACTATTGAAAAATATTGCCACAAAAAGATAAAGGCAGGTGCATACAAAGATTGAATTCCATCTGTGTATCTAGTATTTATTAGACATCCATCATTTCTAACTTCTGCAAAAAAAATAGCAAAGGCACACCCTAGATTAAAAACTCCTGCCACCTAAAAAGTTAAGACTTGCAAACATATGCAGTTACAAATTAAGAGTCTGAAAATACTATGCAAACAATGGCCTGCCTAAATTATTCTGGGAACCAGGAAATAGGCCAAAATTTCATTCTAGGATTTTTCTGCTTTACTAATAATTCTTTAAAAATGTATGGTATCTTAGAATACCTAGAACACTTAAATGTGCTTCTTTTCTTTTCTTTTTTTCTTTCTTTTTTTTTTGGGGGGGGTGGGAAGTCATACCTGGCAGCACTCAGGTGTTACTCTTGGCTCTATACTCAGAAATTACTCCTAAAAGTCTCAGAGGACCAGATGAAATGCCAGGGATCAAACCCAGTCAGCCTCATTCAAGACAAATTGCTCTACCCATTGTACTATTGCTCCAGCCCCCAATAAATGTGTTTCTTAATTAAATTCTTAGAATAGACACACACACACACGAACACACACACACCCCACCACCACCACCACCACCACCACTACCACCTACACATTCACATCTCTGTAGATCTCTATTATTTTTATTTTATAAGTGGAAAAACTGTTATTCATACCTATAAGAAAACTTGACTTAAGCATTTATTCCAAGGACACACACAAAAAAACCGTAAAGGATATTTGTAGGTCTATCATCAAATAATTTTTATAATAGTTTAAATATCGAATCAACCCAAATGTCTATTGACAGAGGATTGGATTTAAAAATATATATTCTGGTACATATTCTTAATAAAATACTACTCTGACGTTTACAAAGATGACTTTGGGCTATAAAGATAATATAGGGGTTAAAGAACTTGCCTTATAAGTTGTTATCATACCGTCTGGAGTGACCCCTGAGTTCAGAGCTAGAAGAAAGCACAGTCAGTGTCACCCAAACCTTATTCCTACCCCAAAAATATTCATTCATGAATGAAAGGAATGGAAGGTGATTATTCAGCAGGGGTCCTCAAACTTTTTAAACAAGGGGCCAGTTCACTATCATTCAGACCTTTGGAGGGCCAGAATATAGTTTTTAAAAAATTATGAACAAATACCTATGCCCACTGAAAATAACAACTACAATATTTAAAATGAAGAACAAGTAAAGTTAAATCAACAAACTCACCAGTATTTCAATAGGAACTATGGGCCTGCTTTTGGCGGACTCTAGTTTGAGGAATCCTGCCCGTGACTGAGAGGAGGAGTCAAGAGACAGAGAGAAGGGAAGGAAATCGGAGTGTGCCGCACACATCCCACACTTGCGCACTGTGGGACAAGGACAAGTTAGCTGCTAAGCAGGACAGGCAGCAGTGGCAAAAACACCCAAGGAGCTGGATGTGGCCAGCGGGCCTTAGTTTGTTTACCCATAATACAGTATTAAATAAGTCAAGAAGTAAAGAAAACTCCTGGGTTTTATCACCCATAAGTGAATATAAATAGCTAGAGCAAAAAAGCTAGGCTAGTGCTTGAGAGCCCTACACAGATGACTGGGGACAATTCCTGTGTCTGAACCTTGGTACTCTCTCTCCAGCTCTTAAATGGCTCATCTTAGGGTTTCAAGAAGATTAAGGGGTGGTTTGAACACCTAGGAGTTTTAGTTCACAGTGAGGAAGAGTGAGCCCAGATATACTTTATGACTTTGAGCTTGAAAAGTATTTTTTAATCTCCTTTTACAGAAAACTAAATCTCAGAGGGATTTATTGAAAACCACATAATCTTGATTTGAAACTAGGTGTGCCTGATTCATTAATAGAGGCCTGCGGTTTGGTTTGAGCTTTGCTCTCTCCATAGATCCTGGCCCAACTTTCTCTTTCTAAGCCTTATACCATTGTCCAATAGGCTAATAACCACTGATAAAATCTTATTATCTGTTTTAAGTGAGAGAATTCCCTGTGCCAAGATCAATCTGGCTCATAAGAAATACTCAGTAACTATAGCTACCAGGATTTTTTGCTAGACCTCACTGTTTCTCTTTAAACTGTCCCTCTCCTCCTTAATGTCTCCCCAGGAAGGAACAAGTGAATGTATGAAGATGGAAAATATATGACCCAGTAGATTGGACAGGTTTATTGACCTTCTTGGACGGCTCTTATTGACCCCTGTGGACTGCTTATAATTCAACGATGCAGACCAGTGATAGGCAGAGCTTCTTGGAGCAGATATAAACACTGATCTCAGGGTAAACAATCAGGTTTTCTTCTCTGTTATTTAAAATGGATGCTGGAAGATATATAAAAAGTTTTCTGAAATTATTACAAATTAACTTGAGAATCATGAGCTGATGGTGTGCTACCCTGTATGCCAGAAGAAGAAAATTATCTGGAATGAGGCAGATAATCAAGCTAGTTTGCACAGAAAAGCAGTAACCAACGAGAGCTTCCTGTCTGTCACTTCCTAAGACCCAGATATCAACCTGTCCTTGGAGTAATTTTTCCACATACTCCTAGTGCTCAGACCTCAGACCAACTCATACAGATTCCGGCAGTGGCTATGAACCTGCAGCCTGTTACAGCCCACACTGAGTAGAAGTCCAAACCCCAAATCACTCTTGAGTCACGAGGCTGGCTTTTTTAGGAAAGAGCACATACAGAAGCTGCAGACCCAAGCACCCAGAGGAACAATTAAGCCAAAAGGTGTCAGGATTGAGGCTGCCTGATCAACTAAAATCAGGTAATTTGGGCTTTGATGACACAATAGGACATAAAATACCACCACCTAAGATCACAGGGGTCAGAACTGGACTCCGAGAAACATCTTTTACTGAGATCATTGAGTCCTGTCTTAAGAGATTAGTAAGAGTTTTTATGAAAAACTAAATTTAAGGGAAGAAGGCATTAGACATTTTTGGTACTATAATGAAATCTTAGTCATCAAAGCCAAGACTGGCAAATTTGAGCTTAGTATAGCAAGACTCCAAGCTCAGTTTTCCAGGGTATCTTCAGAACTAAGGGAGTTTGTGGAGCAAAGGAAGGGTTTATATGGAAACAGAGAGGTGCTGTGGTTATAGAACCAACTGAATTTGGGAGAGATCTTAAAAGGTTGGAATGCATGCTTGGTCTATGTAGAGACCATTGTTTTGCTTCCTCCTGGTTCCCAGAGCACCAGAGGGCCCCCAGTATAGCTGAGTTCAAGTAATATGGGGTAGTAGTTTAGGTAGAAATAGCTCCAAAGCCCTCTGAGCACAATTTGGGGAACTGCCTTAAAAAAAAAGACAAGCTAAGATTCTCTGAAACACTGCAACTATTAGAAATCTTTAATAACCATGCTAAAGCCATGCATGACAAAGAAATTCTCACTTTATCTACTGCTATATGGGACACATTATGGCCTTGACACCTCTTAGTGATGGGGTCAGACAGAGGATCAAAGGACACAGAAAAGATGACTAACTAACTAGGAGCATGAATAGAACCAGGTAGATGGCAGGTTGGAACCCAAGGGAGAAATGTCTGATATGCACACAACCTTCCCTATAGGTTCAGAAATAATTGCAAGAGGAAAGATCTAAAATAATCAAAGAATGGCAGGAACAATTAGAGGCAGTGAGAAAATGCAGCAAACGGCAGGTTAGAAATGGCAGTTACTCCTGGGACATAAATATGCATCCAGGCAACCACAAAGATTGGGACCAGGTGACCTGAAAGAATTTAATGAGGCTGAAAATTCAGTCCAGTGATGTGAAGTACAGATGGCTGCTAGAGTTGCTGGACTGAGAATCATTCAACCTCTTCATCTTAACCTCTTAACATTAATACAGATGGTAACCTCAGTGATAGAGAAACCAGTTGCTCCTCTCCTATTTGAAAATCACTGTACCTATTCTCATCAGATTTTTAGGAAGCAGAGAGGATGCCATTTTGGGGGTGGGGTGAAAAGCAAGACTTTGCATTTGGATTTTCATGGTATCAGGTACAATGATTAGTAAATTATTAACTCAGGCTCAATGGGAGGTGGCACTAATAGGGCTTCAGATGCCTTAGGAATGCAGGAACAAGTGTGCATCCTACTCATAAAGGTGAAGCAAGCTCTATGTGAGGGCTTTGTGCTGGAAGAGTGGGTGGGATTTGTGGTCACAAGATTCAGAACCAGAGGGAACCAATTATGTGACATCAAAGAAGTTCATTAACTTATTAGATGTGCCATTTTCTTAACCAGGCAGACCATCTCTCTTGAGTGGTGGTATTGGGAGCGTGGGTTCCATGGAGATGGAGAAGATAGAAGAGTATCTGATTTAGATGAAGAGATTGATTTTTCTAAAATATCTTTATTTAAGCACTATGATTACAAACATGTTTGTGGTTGGGTTTTAATTATAAAAAAGAACACTCCCTCTCACCAGTGCAACATTCCCATCACCAATGCCCCCCAACTCCCTCTTCCCCCACCCCTAGCCTGTATTCAAGACAGGCTTTCTATTTCTCTCACTTACTATCATTGTCATCATAGTTGTCAGTGTAGTTATTTGTCTAACTGGACTCACCACTCTTTGTGGTAAGCTTCATAATGTGGGCTGGTCCTTCCAGAACTCATCTTGAAGAGATGAGTTCTGATAACACTAGTCCAGAATTATCAGATGTGATTTTTTTTTTCCCAAAGAAGCTAGAATGGTGGAGTCTTGTATGTAATCCCTCACTTTAATGGTTAGAACTAACTCAATTCTTAACAAACACATTATAAGGTAAGTTCACAACAGAATGCTCTCAGACTGTTGCTTCTGCCTTGCCTCCTTTGACTATCTTGAAAAAAGGAGCTAATTGTGGGATTATCATCTTTTCTGAAAAGACCAAACTCCCTAAAATATCATTGACCTCCCTAAACAGAGTATTACAAGGGAAAGGGAACAAGACTCAGAATATTTCTGTTGCTCTATAAAGGAACTCAGACATCCATATTATAATAAGGGCCCTAAATACCATGTGAAGTTTCCGGAAGTTTCAGGAAATGGTATCTCCCCATTTTCCTGCACAGAGGCCCAGCACAATAAGGTTGAAATTCCTCTTTCCATGAGCTTCTATGTCACTTCCTGATTCTCTTCTGGGTGGCCTCCAGCTGAAGACTATTGGGAATGAGTTTCTGCCTCCTAAGAAGTATTCTAATCTCCTGGTTGTTTTCTGGATGGCTTCCACCCACAGCTCCTATGAGAGTTAGACAATAGGAGCCATCCTTCAAACAAAGCTGTGGGATTGTATATAAAGCATGTCTCTGTGGGAGGGCTTGATTGATCCTGACATTATCTCAGAATGCTCCAGCCCAAATGAGAAAAAAAAATCAACTTGGTCATCAAGTAAAGGCAGGAATGTCACTGAGAGAGACAGTCACAAACCAATGCACCTAGAGAAACCCTTGAGAGACACTGGCAGCAGAGGAAGTCAACCCATTACATTGAGGTCATGGCCTCAGTGGATTAAAAAGCTATCAAATTCACAAAGAACATGATGGTAGTTAAACAAATCCTAGCCAAGCAGTGAAGGAATAGTCTTCCAAGAATTTTATCTTTGACAAGCAGATGATTTAAAACCATACATAGGGGCTGTAGTGATAGCATAGTGGGAAGACTACTTGCCTTGCTTGCAGCCAACCAGGGTTCATTCTCTGATACTGCATAGTCTCCTGAACCCCACCAAGAAAGATCCCTGAGCACTGCAGATTGTGACCCCAAAATAAACAAAAAATAATCATCTACCTTTGCAAGTAGAGTGAAATGACATAACTCACAAGTGTTAAACATCTAAGGCACTTTCTTTGGCAATAAGACCTGGATTTGATCCCTGATATTCATATGGCCTCAAAGTTTACCTAGAGTGTGATGCCTGAGTACAGCCAGGTATAGCCCCTAAAACTAAATATATAATTCTATTTCATGCACAGTGATATGATACATAGCCTTAGGGATGGGACATAGCAGAGTTAATCACATGTCAACTCAAGTCACATCTGTAAAAGGATAGTGAAATATTCTAGGGATATTATTGTAGGAAATAAGGCAAAGTATATCAAAGACCCTGATTTTGCACATATTATACATTCAATAAAGCATATTTCAATGGTTTTTTATAATAGTTCATGAATTTTATTCAGGAATATTACAAGAGAAAAAAATAAAGTGCACAGAGTATACTTGTTACCTTAATCCAAATTCTATCTAAATTAGTTCAGGAGCTATAAGAGTTCAGGAGTTTGCGTTTGCTTTTGTTTATTTGCTTTTGATGCTTTGGTGTTTTTTTTCCTACAAGGATCTTTTCTAGTTTAGTGATATTAGCAATTCAATTTTCTAAAACTTTCTAGTCAGAGGGTTTTTTGTTCCTTTAAAATCATATTGAAGTAGCAATGTTTACCACCTGATTAAATCCTTTTAAGGCCTTTTTGGTTAATTCTTTATGACTTCCTCTTCACTTTCCCACATAGTTTTTCACTCATTTATGCCCCTGGTCAGATCCAACACAGTAAGAGACCCCTTGTTCCCCTCAACCTGTATCTTAGTTTCTGGATTTCATCCCTGGTTTGCTCACTCACATACCATGTAACAGTGTATCTAACATGGGATAGTTCCCCAGCTAGCCTTCCACCTCTACAAAGGGGTGCTTAATCACACTTTTATGCTAATTTTATTCCATTACATTCTGAACTTTGTCCCCTGTTCTTATTTATTTGCTCCTCCATCTGACTTTTTTTTTTCCTTTGTGGGCACTCAAAACTCTGTTCACTGTGGCTTCCACATACCTCTTCTGTCCCTTCCATCTGTCCCTTCCATCCCTTTCCTGTCCTGACAATCCTTGACCTGGGTAAGACTATGACCCTATGAATTCTGACAAAATTTGATCCAACATCTGTGTAAGAAGGAGGGGTGTCTGAGAGCCAAAGCATAGAGGAGGCACACATAAAGCCTGCCTTAATCTCTACAAAGAAATAAAAATTGATTCCAAGTTACCTTTACCATTGAGGTATAAACCACATACCGTCCATTTTAACAGAAGATCCCATCATTTATTGAATAATAGTTTACTCTGTGAAAGAAAGGTAGACAGGGGTGATATAACGCATTTCAGGATAAAGCTAACTCAATCTGATTTCAGAAATACTGAAAAGTGTTTATTTGTGAGTGTATTTGTGTTTCAGGGGTAAATGATGGAATATTTGTGTTAGAAAGAATGTGTACTGTTACAGTTGGGAAAAATTTCATTTACCAAGAGAGATATTTTTGTTTGGCTTGGTGTTTGGGGTGGGCCTCCTCAGCCGGAAGTTCAAGAGCCCCATTAGAAATTTTCAGCCATAATGTAGCAAGCCATTAAATGTAAGGGACTTAGGTTGCAAAGCTGCTCAAGCCCTGTTCCAGGGACAACCAGGGCCACCCCAGTGGTACTCAAATGCCTTCATGATACCAGAAATTGAATCTAAGTCAGGAGCATGCTAGGCAAACATCTAGCCACTCTAATGCCCACCCAACTCCCTGAACTAATCCCTACTTTCCCTGAATTATTCAGGGGAAGCATTTTTTTTTAATGATAAAAAGCTTGTCTGGGGCCGGAGAGATAGCATGGAGGTAAGGCGTTTGCCTTTCATGCAGAAGGTCATTGGTTCGAATCCCAGCGTCCCATATGGTCCCCCCCCCCCCGTGCCTGCTAGGAGCAATTTCTGAGCATGGAGCCAGGAGTAACCCCTGAGCACTGCCGAGTGTGACCAAAAAAACCACACACACACACACACACACACACACACACACACACACACACACAAAAGCTTGTCTGACAGAGGGGACCACTTATACTAGCAACCAGGGGGTGAAAGGAGGGGGATATGGGATGCATGCTGGGAACAGGGGTGGAAGGAGGACAATTATTGGTGGTGGAAATGCCCCTAATTCAATGTCATTCTGTACCTAAAGATTACTGTCAAAATAAAAATTAAATAAAAGAGAAACATGGGGCCAGTGAGGTGGCGCTAGAGGTAAGGTGTCTGTCTGCCTTGCAAGTGCTAGCATAGGAAGGACCATGGTTTGATCCCCCGGCATCCCATATGGTTCCCCATGCCAGGAGTGACTTCTGAGCGCATAGCCAGGAGTAACCCCTGAGCATCAAATGGGTGTGGCCCAAAAACAAAAAAAGAGAGAGAAACACTAATGAAAATTGTATCAAACTTCAAAAGTATAAATGCAATATTAATATTTAACAAGTAAATAAAATGAATTAAGATTTAGTAAAAAAAAAAATGCTTGTCTGGGAATGTGCTTATCTGTTTACAGGTCAGGCCCTGAGTAAGTTGCATAGAATACACAGTTAAGTGAGTTGTTATGGCGCCCTCCTGGAACTCGCTCTCCATAGAGAGATTAAATTTAAATGGGGGAAACCATTAAAATGGATTCAGAAAGACCCTTATCCCTTAAACCAATGTGAAGTCTCAGGGATGTTCTATCCTCAAGAAGCTCTCTCATTTTGATTTGGCAATTGAAAACGAATAAGTATAGTTACTCACATTTGTTAATGATTGGGCAGTAGAGAAGGCAAGGATCTTACCTTTCATGTAGCGGACCCAGGTTTGATCTTTGTCAACATTTGGTCTCTTGAACACCTCCAGGAGTGAGCTCCAAGCAGAGCCAGCAGTAAACCCTAAGCACAACCAAATGCAACCCAAAATTAAAAACAAACAAAAATCTTGACTCTGTTGTAGGCATTGCTTTAAGTGCTTTTCATCCATTATCATTTGGTTTCTAAGGATTTGGAAATGCAAGTAATTGAATGTTAAGGTACGAATTAGGACAAATGAGGATACAAGTGGGCATATATAAATGGTACATTTGTAAATCACACAAACAAGGATAAAACATAGAGAAATTAATTATTTGTCCAGACACAGATAGTAAATGACAGAGGCTGAAAATTGTAAGTTAATCAGAAAAAAGAATGGAAAAATGACAATATAGCAAAAAGCAAAAAAAGAAAGAAAGAAAGAAGGAAGGAAGGAAGAAAGGAAGGAAGGAAGGAAGGAAGAAAAAGAAAGAGAGAAGAAAGAAAGAAAAAGAAAGAGAAGAAAGAAAAAGAGAGAAAGGAAAGAAAGAAAGAAAAGAAAGAAAGAAAGATAGAAAGAGAAAAGAAAGAAAGAAAGAAAAGAGAGAGAGAGAGAAGAAAGAAAGAGAAAAAGAAAGAGAAGAAGAAAAAGAGAAGAAAGAAAGAAAGAAAGAAAGAAAGAAAGAAAGAAAGAAAGAAAGAAAGAAAGAAAGAAAGAGAAAGAAAAAGAAAGAAAGAAAGAAAGAAAAAAGAAGAAAGAAAGAAAGAAAGAAAGAAAGAAGAAAGAGAAAGAAAGAAGAAAGAGAAAGAAAAGAAGAAAGAAAGAAGAAAGAGAAAGAAAGAAAGAAAGAAAGAAAGAAAGAAAGAAAGAAAGAAAGAAAGAAAGAAAGAAAAAGAAAGAAAGAAAGAAAGAAAGAAAGAAAGAAAGAAAGAAAGAAGAAAGAAAGAAAAAGAAAGGAAGGAAGGAAGGATGGGAGGAAGAAAGGAAGGAAGGAAGAGGAAGAAAGGAAGGAAGGAAGAAAGAAGAAGAAAGGAAGGAAGAAAAGAAAGAGAGAAGAAAGAAAGAAAAAGAAAGAAGAAAGAAAAGAGAGAAAGGAAAGAAAGAAAGAAAGAGAGAAAGAGAAAGGAAAGAAAGAAAGAAAGAAAGAAAGAAAGAAAGAAAGAAAGAAAGAAAGAAAGAAAGAAAGAAAGAAAGAAAGAAAGAAAGAAAGAAAGAAAGAAAGAAAGAAAGAAAGAAAGAAAGAAAGAAAGAAAGAAAGAAAGAAAGAAAGACATGAGTGTGATGGATAAACTTATCACACTATGTGATTGGGAGTTAGTGTATCAACATTCCAACTCCCAGTCAGATAACTCCGAAGCATATATTTTATACTGTTTCTCAGCATTTACCTTAAGCATTAAGCTTCAAATAGCTTTGGTGGCAGTTTGCTTGAAAGCATCCATATTGGTCAAGGTGTCACTTCCCATTTTTTTTCCTCATGTATCTTGTACTTCTCAAGTATATGCTTTTGAAACTTGAGTACTTGTCCCAGGGTCTTTTCTTGTGAAAAGTACAGGGACCAGAGCGGTGGCACAAGTGGCAGCACATCTGCCTTGCAAGCGCTAGCCTAAGACGAACCACAGTTCAATCCCCCGACATCCCATATGGTCCCCTCAAGATAGGAGCAATTTCTGAGCACATAGCCAGGAGTAACCCCTGAGCGTCAATAGGTGTGACCCAACCCCCCCCAAATATGTTAGTTCAAATGGAATATATCTAAAATATAAAGGAGACTGCAGAAGAAAAGCAGGCAATAGCATTCGAAGTCTGCCCTTCAGCATTGCTCTGGAACAGTATGTGTTTATAGATTCAGAACATATAACATGGGGCCGGTGAGATATCATGGAGGTAAGGCATTTGCCTTTCATGCAGAAGGTCATTGGTTCGAATTCCCGCATCCCATATGGTCCCCCGAGCCTGCCAGGAGCGATTTCTGAGCATGGAGTCAAGAATAACCCCTGAGTGCTTCCAGGTGTGACCAAAAAAAAAAAAAAAAAAAAAAAAGAGCATATAATATGTATTATACCATGTGTATGATATTACAGTGAATAATATAACACAGGAGTAATATCATAGGGAGATCGCCTGTTTGTCCCAGATCCATTTTGTAAATGAAGTGCCTGAGCCATACCATGTAAAGTAAATTACCTGTGTTACTTAGCATTTAGTTATAAAGCCTTGTTTCCTGTTGTCTGAGTGATGAAAATTAAGTTGATGCTTAGAATCATTATTTTACCAACTGTAAAGATCTTCATAAATTTTTTAAGATTAGAATATTAGAATATTAATTTTGGAGCCAGAGAGATGATTCAAAAAGCTAAGCATATGCTTTGCATGTACCCAGATTCAATCCCCCATACCACATAGTCCTCTAAGCACTATTGGGAACAATTAGTAGAACATAGAGCCAGTAGTAGCTTCTAGTATTGATGAGTGTGACACCACAAAAGATTTAATATAAAATAAATTTATTTTAGTTTTCTTTCTTTCAAAATGTGTTTACCAACTCACCAGAGCTAATCAAAGCTCTCAATGCAGAAAAAATGGAACTATACAGCAGTTTGTAAATAAATCTAAGAACTTCAGATTCATGATCTGTCTGGTTAATCTAATCATTTCACTTCCAAAATGAGGTAGAAAAATATCAATACTAAAATTTGCTTATATGCACAATACAATATTGCTATATCCATAAGAACAAATAAATAGAAATAACTTGAATATTCCACCAATAAGACAATATCCAATGTCTTGGAAAAGATAAGTTTTCTCTAGCAAAATAACCCTGTAATACTAAGTGAAAAAGAACATTTAAATATATTGCATATATATTTATATATAGTGTTAGCTTTTAAAAAGTTATATTTAGTGTTTAGTTATATATGGTAAAAGTATATAAAAGATTTTAAAAGTTATATATAGTGTTAGTTTTAAAAAGAAAAACTTTCCTATTGATCAATCATTTGCTAGTAAGCAGAAGAAAATTCTAAAGAGATACTCATCAAACTGAACAGTATGTGGCAGTTTAGTTTTCATAATAATAATGATTTTGTCCTCCCTATGTTCTCCCATTGCAAGCAGGTAGTTAGGCCTATTTGTGATCTCTTGCCACAAGGAAGATATTTAGCCTGGGGTCAGAAGCCAAAGTTGTGTGCAGACATTTCTAATCCTAAACTTTATAAAAGTTCAATCCTGCTAGTATCCTGCTAGTGGAGCAGCAGAGAGAAGTCTTGTAATGTAGAAGCATATGAATCCTAGAACACTGAGAGAAGGAGGAAGTCCTCAGATGTTCTGATATGGAACTTGTTGGAACTGGAACAACTGATTTGAACAGAGCCATTGAGAAGCCAGAACTTATATAGTGTGCAGTCAGAGCTCAGGGAAGCTCAATAGTAAGTTTATTTTCTGTTTAGACTAAACTCAAAGCTTTAGAGGTCTCCACAAGGTTTGGAGACCTTGCCCAACCCTGACAATGACAATGGTTAAAATTGAATAGCTAAAATCAATTCCCAAGGATAATAAAACTTATACTTCTACTGCAATAGAAGTAGATTTAACTTGTATAAAATAAATAAGATGAAAAACATTATTTATCTGAGTTTGTAAAATAAGATATTTTTTTGCCCATTTGAGTTTATAAAATATATTTTTAATCTCATATTGTTCTATCCTCTCTCTTTGAAATTCTCTATTTTCTCAGAAAGGAACTCTCAATCTCTCATCTTCTATTTCATAAGTCAAATATTTCTTTCCAGGTCAAGTTGTAAATGTCACACATATTCAACCTCATTTTCCTGATTTGTTTATGAGATTGTCATTATTTATCAATTTTGGACTGGACTGATAGTAAAGAAGGGATGGGGCTTTATTTGCCTGTGGCTAATCCCAACTCGAATTCCTGGCACCACCAGAGGTCATTCCTGAACACAGATCCAAGAGTAAGCCCTCAGTAACCCACCCTCTACACACAGTCCCCCCTTAAAATCCCTACAATTTTTTTTGTAGATCTTCATCTTAGGTAATAATATACTTCTAGTTGGCTTGATAGAAAGGACAAAGGATTTGCTGTTAGCTGGGGAAAGCTGCAAACCATCAAAAGTGATTTTATTATTTTATTATAAGAAAAGATAGAGAATACAATAACAGAGAATATACACATAAAGAAGAGCATGTCTATTTATTATTTTTTTTTATTTTTATTTTTTTTTTATTTTTGGGCCACACCCAGTAACGCTCAGGGGTTACTCCTGGCTATGTGCTCAGAAGTTGCTCCTGGCTTGGGGGACCATATGGGACACCGGGGGATCGAACCGCGGTCCGTCCAAGGTTAGCGCAGGCAAGGCAGGCAAGGCAGGCACCTTACCTTTAGCGCCACCGCCCGGCCCCAGAGCATGTCTATTTAAAGAAATTTGTTCACACAACTGTGCGGCCAGCAACTCTTAAATCTTTTTATGTTGGACAAGATTGTAACCTGAAAATTCAGAGATGATGCTACAGGTCTTAAGGCTAATTTCATATCTGAAAATATACCTTCACAGCAACATCTAAGCTGGAAGAGTAGTTTGATCAAAACAGTGGGCACCAAGGGGCTGGAGCAGTGACACTAGCGGTAAGGCATTTGCCTTGCATGTGCTAAGCTAGGACGGACCAAGGTTCAATTTCCTCTGTGTCCCATATGATCCCTCAAGCCAGGAGTGATTTCTGAGCGCATAGCCAGGAGGAATCCCTGAGCATCACCATGTGTGGCCCAAAAATCAAACAAAAAAAATTGGGCACCATAACCTAACCAAGTTGATACATACAATTATCCATTACTATACTATAATTGTATTTGTTGAATTCCATTTTCTCAATAAGATTTTAAACTATTTGGGTGAGCAGGTAATAGAATGACATCATGGGTTCAGGCATAAATGTCTATTAAAATCATCAAATAGTAATCAGAATATTAAATATTAAATATATTCTCTGTGTTGAGCTTTATTATTCTAAGAGGAAAAAAATGTGAATTTCTTATTCTTCCTGCTCCTATCTTCTGGTTGCTTTATGTAAAAATATAATTTCCACTGAAGTTTAGATCAACCAGACAAAAGAAAACAACTCTCAGCTAAGACCCAAGTTTGCAATTATTGTAAACTTTTAGTATGGGGCACTAGATATAAAAATAACCATTATAACCCTTCCCCCAATAAGCTTTTCTTTGAGATGTTAATCCCACCTGGATGATCACACCTGGGATGGGGCAGACTGTTTTAAATAAAGAAAATAAAGTCTGTTGAGGAATAAGGGGAGAGGGGCAGCAAGGAGCTCAGCAGAGAAGACACATGGATAGAGAGCTCAAGGAAAAAGGGATGGCTTAGAAGCACAGATCAGGGAGAGCTTAGCAAAGAAAACAGATAGGAGAGATTCATGGCAAAGAAAAACCATGAGAAATAAAGTGAGCTGACTCCAATGAATATCTTTTCTGACTGCTGTGTATTATTTCTCCAACGCTACTACCCAGCTTCATCAGACCCATCCACATGAAGGGTAGAAACACAGTGGTTTGGGGTGGCCTCACCCATCTTGTAGATTTTATTATATCTATTTTTTATTCTATAAGCCATGACCCCCAGAATACTGTCAGGGGTCACTCAAGAAAGAGCAGAGCCAGGAATAGTCTCTGAACACCACAGGTGTTTGTCTCTCTCAAATAATAGTTAATAGAAATAAATTATTTTTATGTTATTAAATAGATTAAATCATTATCTCTTATTTCTTTGACAGGCTTATATGATTAAATCTACAAAACCAGGGGTCTCGAAACCATAAGATATATAGAACAACACGTAGGCAAAACATTCCAGGACATTGAGACTACAGGCATCTTCAAGGAGGAAACTGCACTCTCCAAGCAAGTGAAAGCAGAGATTAACAGATGGGAATATATTAAGCTGAGAAGCTTCTGCACCTCATAGGAAATAGTGCCCAGGATACAAGAGCCACCCACTGAGTGGGAGAAACTATTCACCCAATACCCATCAGATAAGGGGCTAATCTCCAAAATATACAAGGCACTGACAGAACTTTACAAGAAAAAAGCATCTAATCCCATCAAAAAATGGGGAGAAGAAATGGACAGACACTTTGACAAAGAAGAAATACAAATGGCCAAAAGACACATGAAAAAATGCTCCACATCACTAATTATCAGGGAGATGCAAATCAAAACAACTATGAGGTACCACCTCACGCCACAGAGATTGGCACACATCACAAAGAATGAGAATAGTGTTGGCGGGGATGTGGAGGAACTCTTATCCACTGCTGATGGGAATGTTGTCTAGTTCAACCTTTATGGAAAGCAATATGGAAACTGGAAATCGAGCTCCCATACTATGCAGCTATACCACTCCTAGGAATATAACCTAGGAACACAAAAATACAATACAAAAATTCCCTCTTTACACCTATATTCATTGCAGCACTATTTACCATAGCAAGAGTCTGGAAACAACCAAGATACCCTTCAACAGATGAATGGCTAAAGAAACTGTAGTACATATACACAATGGAATATTATGCAACTGTCAGGAGAGATGAAGTCATGAAATTTTCCTATACATGGATGTACACGGAATCTATTATGCTGAGTGAAATGTGAGAGAGAGAAAAATGCAGAATGGTCTCACTCATCTATGGGTTTTAAGAAAAATGAAAGACATGCTTGCAATAATAATTTTCAGACACGAAAGAGAGAAGGGCTGGAAGTTACAGCTCACCTCATGAAGCTCACCACAAACAGGGATGAGTTTTGTTAGAGAAATAACTAATTTCGAACTATCCTAATAATGAGAATGTATGAAGGAAATAGAAAGCCTGTCTAGAGTACAAGCGGGGGTTGGGTGGGGAGCAGGGAGACTTGGGACATTGGTGATGAGAATGTTGCACTGGTGATGGGTGGTGTTCTTTACATGACTGAAACCCAAACAACACAATCATGTATGTAATCAAGGTGTTTAAATAAAAATATATTAAAAAAAAACAGGGGCCTGAGCAATAAACATCACAGCAGGTAAGGCATTTGCTTTGCACTTAACTGTCCACAGCATCCCATATGGTCCCCCAAACACCACCAGGAATGATTTGAGCATAGAGACAGGAGTAACCCCTGAACACAAAGTCAGCAGTAGGAGAAACATCAAGGGCCTCCTTCCTCTCCCACCACCATCTCCAACACACACACACACACACACACACACACACACACACACACACACATAATCACACAACACACACATATCTTGATCTGACCAAAATAACTTTAACTGATATGAAATGAAGTCTGAGATTTTAACCATAGAATCTATCTTCAGGGAAGCTACTGAGAATCTGAATCAAATAAAACAATCAAAATGGGCAATAGGATGACAAACTTGTCTGCCTCACAACTTTGTTCCCACCCACTTTTAGAGTTGACAACAATTAACAGCATTATTTAAAAAGAGTCCACACTGCAGTTTCTGGTGGCCATAAACACAACCTACTTACAGACTATCTCTAGTTTGGTAGGCTTGAAATATTTTCTGTTTGTCTTTTTCTTTCCCTTGAGCTTAACATCTTCCTGAGGGATGGTATATATAATATTTTAATATTGAATATAAAACTCATATAAGTAGTACTTCATCTGTCTCTATCATATTCCTAGAAATAGATTTAGAATTTTAAGTTATGTCAGCTATTACGATTTTGCCAAATTTAGTTGTCGAGGGAGTTGTATTTAAACATCTGTAAACTACAGATGTTTGGCAGTGTGAAATATTCTTTTGAGATGCCAAAATGCAATTAAACGTCATAATATTTTTCTTAGTAACATGCCATGCTACATTAATGAAGATTCAGAAAGATAAAAACCAATGAATAATGAGTGGTAATACTTCTCTAAACGAATCAGCTGTGGCTCACAGTAGTGAAGAATTAACTTTTAACTGAATGGTTTTTTAACTACCAATGCCAATTTTTTTCAGCTCTTGAAAAAGTTGTGTGTTTTTAAATCAGGCACTTGTTAGGAGGAATAAAACATAAGAAAAGATGACTATAAAAGATGAATATAATTAGATTATAGACTTTCCACTTACTTTTTCTGGTCACAAAACCAGAAGTTTAACACATTGATATGTCAACTTTATCTTTAAATGACAATAGATATATGTTTGGCCTGAAATTCGCAGTATGGTGCATGAAAAATGACCTGGTGTATGCCTCAACCTGGGTATTACAACCTCGTCCCAAAATGGAAGAAATATAATCTAAATAATCTCTTCCTGTAGGTCCTGAAGCTACCTTGTTTTTACTGTTGGGTAAAGAAATAAGGAATAGTACTGGAGAACCCAGAAGGGAAAAGAGATTAACTCTTTAGTGTAAATTAAGCAATATCAAGAAGCTTCACAATAGAAAATCACTTTCTCATCTCTGAAATTTAAGTACCAGAGTTTTTCTTCAGGTTTTAAAACCTTGAATGTTTATTGATGTTCCTGGTAAAACAGTAAATTTATAAGAAGTTGATATCTCTCTTTGATTCCCTCATTTCAATATTTTTTTTTGGATTTGGGGCCACACCCAGTGGCTCTCAGGGGTTACTCCTGACTCTTTGCTCAGAAATTATTTCTGGAAGGCTCAGGAGACTATATGGGATGCCAGGTATCGAAACCTGGGTCAGCCATGTACAAGGCGAAAGTATTACCTGTTATGCTATCATTCCATGCTCCCCCACTCGCCTTTTAATATTAAGGTACATTTTATTTGCCTCCTAAAAATATGTTCCATATATTCATGAAGATTGGGTCTACATATGCAATTGGTTAAAATATATAAATATACTAATTAAAATTTATGTTATTGACTAAAGAGAATTTGTTCAATTGAGTAAGTGCTTATTTTTTTAATTCTTCAGCAATTTGAACTTCTGCATTGTGCCAAGTCCTATTCTAGTTCTTAGGGCAATAGGAGTGAAGACCTATCATCTTTGTTTCCAATACCTGTCATAATCTCTTGGTGATGAGGATATAGATACATAACCAAAGCATCATTAGGCATTGTGGCTAATAGTAGAAGTATGAGTAGGATACTTCTGAGTCAGAGTCACAGCCAAGACCATCCTGAAGATGTACTTATGACCATATCCTTGACTTTTCAAGTAAATTGAAAATGTGTAGTGAGAAGATATCTGGCAGTGTTTGGAAGCCAGTAGAAAGAGTCCTACAGTGCCTGGATTCAACTCAAGGTCTCATGCTACCATGTGAGGACCTACCACCATTCACCTACCACCATGCAAACTACCACATTGAACCTACATATTGCCTTTTTTTTGTAACCAGAAGATTTTCTTCCTCTTTTTGCCTTCAAAACTATGCATTACATTAATTTTGATCAATTTCATAGGATAGATTTCAGAAATGAGAAAGGGGGCCCTTTCTATGTTATAAATTTTGTTTGCTTGATTAAAAAGAGTTTTGAATGCTGACTGATACATACTCACAGAAAGCAAATAGTAGCCACAAGTTAAACTTTGACATATTTAAATCACTTCTTTACAGAGTTTTTCATCTATTTTGTCCAATGTACCTTTAACTCTATTATTCACAAAAGCATATTTTGGACATGTAGTAAAAACACTATCATGACTACAGAAGATTTAAGACCATTTCAGGTAGAGACCACCACTCCAACTAATCTACCACTTTGAATATGACTAAGCTATTTCTCAATAGTATATCTGTAGGTGATAACAGAAATAAAAGCAAATATTCTTTCAAATCTAATAAATTAAACCAAATAGAATGCTGACACTTTCCTAAGGAGGAAATAGATCAGGGAGGTTTTTCTTTTGTTTGCCTGGAACCTATATATCATAAATATTGGTTGTCTCCATTCCAGAAGCTGGTTATTGAATTCTCAGAAATGAATTGGCACCAATTCCTATGAATGAAATGACTATGAATCACTTCACTCTTGAAAATTAAACAAAGATGTGACTTAACAGGTGATGAGTTGGGTGTATGTGCAATATTTCCACAAACATTCAACCATAATACTTGCTCATATTATTGGTATGATTCGGAAACCTTTAAACATTCTTGCATCTGAGTCCTCTGAGCAAGAAGAACAGCATATCTGCTTAAACATGCTTGATTAATTATTTTTGTGAAAGCCTATCCTTTAGTGTTTTAGATTATCTGATATGTAAATTTTATGTCCCAGATAGTCAGGGTATCCTAATAAAAACAAGTTTCTGTTTCAGAATAATTCCCTCACTTGAATGAGAAATGAATATAGGACCAACGTGGACAGTCATTCTGTCAATCTTCTTTATTTCTTTACAATTTTTATTTAAAGAACCATGATTTATAAAGTTATTAATTGTTGAGTTTTAGACATATAATATTTCAGCATCAATCTCACCACCAGTGTCAAGTCAACTTCCATCACTAGTGCTCCCATACTCCCCCCCCCACCTCTTTCACTTATCCCCTGCCTGCCAAGGCAGCAGACACATTACAAGGTTTGGTAGTTGGCAGCTTATATCTCGTTTTTAATGTTGTTGAGTTTGTGCTTTAGATTTATAGCTCGACCACTCTCACACATAACCAACATAATGGAAACAAGACCCCTGATCTTGCATTACAACATTTTTTCATCTTCCTTCCCACCTTAATTTATTCTCTTCTTTACCCATTTCCGTAAGCTATAAGGTCAGGCATTTTTTACTTTACTGCATTACATTTCTTCATCCAGTTATTCTATATACCACAGATATGTGAGATCATCCTGTGTCTTTCTTCTTCTGGCTTACTTCACTCAAAATGGTATCTTCCAGTTCCAATCAGGTTGTAACAAATTGAATGATTTCATCATTCCTTGCAGCTACATAGTATTCTATTGTGTGTATATATACCACACCTTCATTATCCATTCATCTGTGATTGGATACCTAGGTTGATTCTATATCTTAGCTAGTGTAATTATTCCAGCAATGAATAATGGTGTTCATACTTCTTTTTGAATAAATATTTTTTAAGTCCTGGGGATAGATACCAAAAGTGGAATTGTTGCATCATCTGGCAGTTCAATTCTGTTTACTGAGAACTTGCCACACCATTTTCCAGAAGGATTGAATCAAGTATCTATCACTCTTCTTTTATAAATACAGAATCTCATTTATCTACACTTTTGGTTTTAAAAATAAAGAACTATGCGATGAAGCAGAGTAGCCACTAGCCACATAAAACTATTTAAATCTAAATTAACTAAGCTTAAAAAAATAAGTATTTTAACTGTCACATTTCAAATAGTCAGTAGTCTCCTGGGACTAGTGCTACCAAAATGAAGAGCTAAATTTATACTTCCATGGTTGCAAAAAGAATACAATTAAGGGCATCATTCTCATATCCCTATTACTTCAGGTTAAAGGAGCAGCAGTTAACTGCATAGCATTTAACATTAACAGAAATACAATGCAGAACTAATAAAAAAAAACTAACTGAAATTAATTTTTTTCTAAATGTGGTCTAGAAGCTGCAGATTTCATTTAAATTGTGACTACATAAAGTCTGAAATATTATCTTAAATGTCCAAATGAAAAAATTTCCGAATCTAATTGGATAGTTAGTCTGTTGCCATTTGACTCAAAAGACAACATTTGATTAAATATTGTCTGAAAATAAGGAAATAATAACATCTATATCTCTTCTACTGACTAAAAAAGAGTACACATGATGAAAAAGCATTCAAGTGATCTTTGAACTTACCCATTGTCCTTGAGCAAAGGAAGACATAGAACAGGACATAAAGTAACAAATGACAATTTCTACCTCAATGTTTTAAGTCAGTCATGACTCACTTGCTAGCAAGTTTGAAGATCAAGAACAGAAGAAAGGATCAACAAGAGCTGGAAGAACAGTACCTTTCAAAGCTTTGGAGTTAGTAGTTTATGTTCATTTCCTGGAAGACTCCTAAATCTAATTAAACTAGTGAATGCATTGTTATTTTCAAAGATATAACCAAGGATTGTTGAAATAGGGCCTGTATGTCTAGTGAAGATTAATGAAAAAGAGCACCACTGTGGAGCAATGTATTTATTCAAGAGGAAAACAACCACTAGAACTAGACTTTGTATTAAGTACTTTGAGTATTTTAGGAGAAAATGGGCAGTAAGATAAAAACAAAATAAAAAAATTAATGAGTACAGACAGCTAACAGGAAGGCTAAATCTACTCTTGGGAGTCAGATAAAGTCTTCAAGGGAAAAAAAAGGATTGTTATAAGTCATCCAGGTTAAGAGTGGGGACAAGAATATCTTGGGAGAAGTAGAGAGAGAGAGAGACTCCTTAAAACAGGGAACAGCATTTAAAACAGTGGTGTGGTCAGCTGTAGCAAGCAGGAAATAAGGGTATAATTTGAGACTAAGAAGTATGCAGGCATCAATTCATGAGGGAACTTATAGTCCATCTACCAATGATTATATAAATGAACAAAATATGCATACATTTTAATCTTTCTCTTGCTTGTATTTTTATAATAGTTATAATACAAAGGAAAAAAGCATAAAAATGCAAAAATATATAGAATATGATGTCACTTAGTTATTCAGATTTAGGAAAAGAAAGATTTCCAGATGGCAGAAGATAGTATTGTGAAAGATATGGAGGTAAGAAATATGGGAAAAGGCAAGAGAAAAATTTAAATTGTAGTTGAGGTCAGATTATCGAAATTATTCAATGTCAAGATAAGGTGAATTAATTTTACCTTTAAGGGAAAGAGCAAAATGAAAACTTTATTTAAGATTATTGATCAAGGGGCCAGAGAGATAGAATGGAGGTAAGGCATTTGCCTTCCATGCAGAAAGTCATTGGTTCAAATCCTGGCATCCCATATGGTCCCCCGTGCCTGCCAGTAGCGATTTCTGAGTGTGGAGCCAGGAGTAACCCCTGAGCACTACCAGGTGTGACCCCCAAAAAAACAAAACAAAACAAAAAAAAAGATTATTGATCAAGTGGTAGTGAATGTTTGTAGAGAAATTTTTTTAATGGATATTAAAGTTTGAGTTTACTATTGTGGCCAAAGGCGAGTTGTGTTATATTCTTGATATGAGGATGAAAACTTTAAGGAGAAACCATTATTTGATTGTTAAATTAGATAAATCTGTTGCAACAAAGAAGAAAGGAACAGTTAAAATGTGGGAGGTGGGCTGAAATTCGTGATTTTAAACAGTGCAAGTTTCTGATGGCTCTCCTACCTCCATTTTTCTCTTTTCCCTCTAGTAATATCTAGTCCTTTCTTTGAAGAATTGCCCCACCTCAGGTTCAAATTGTTTCCAGTTTCTGGTTTTAGAATTTGGTTCTCATTTTGCAGAAGAAAAGAAGAATAAATTAGCTCAGATGCCTGCTGGTGAACCTATTTGAGCCAATAAGAAATAAGGGGGCATTTGCTAATGCTTCCAGGAAAGTTTATTGTTCCCCTGAAGCTATAGTCCTTCTCTTTTAAAGAATTGAGAGTAAAGATTCAGAGCCTGTAATAACTGCAGTCTTTGTTTTTATATAAGAGAAAGAAATGATGTTGAGTTTAAAAGAAAAAAAGGAGAGAGAGGGGAGACAGAGAGAGAGGGCTTGGGAATGTCTGCCAGAAAGGCAGGCAGGGGATTGGGTGGTGGGAGGGCAGAAGAATCTGGGGATATTGGTGGTAGAAAAAGTGCGCTGGTGCAGGATGTTGTACATTGTATGACTCAAACTCAATCGTAAAAAACTTTGTAACTTTGAAAAAAAATAACCAACTATATTATGCAAAGCAATCTTGTAAACCAATGTATTTAAATAAAGTAATTAAAAAATTGTAAACAAAGAAAAAGAAATGAGGATGAGAATCCACCTTCAACAGAGAACAGAGAATGAATCCCAGAGAAGGAACTCTAGTCCCAGATGGTTGCTATATATATAATGTTAACTTCTTGTGATGGTGATTGCACCTGGACAAGCCCCATGGACATGACCTTGGAATGGGACCTGAACACGCCCCGTGAACACGCCCCATAATGGACAATGGTCTGGCAGGTTTTTAAGAAAAAAGTTTGACAGTTGGGGGACACGCTCTCTTTCCCTCCCGCCCTCCCTCCCTCTCTCTCTCTCTCTCTCTCTCTCTCCCTCTCTCTCTCTCTCTCTCTCTCCCTCTCTCCCTCTCTCTCTCTCTCTCTCTCTCTCTCTCTCTCGATTCGGTGTCTGTCTGTCTGTCTCTCTCTCTCTCTCTCTTTCTCTCTCTCACCACTCAGGAGGAGATTCCAGGTCACTGCATTTTGGTGTTCCTCGGTGGGCATCACCCCACTCCCTTGACACTTGCACCCTTGCAGTTTTGCAGCATTTGCGCCAGATGACATAAAGAATCTCACCATTCTAGCTATTGGAGCCTTTTTTTTTTTTTTTGGTATGCTCAGGTATTATTCCTGAATCTGTGCTCAGAAATCACTACTGGTGTGCTAAGGGACTATATGTGTTACCCAGAAACAAAGAAGGTCAAAAAAAATTTTTTTTTGTTTTTTGGGCCACACCCAGCGGTGCTCAGGGGTTACTCCTGGCTGTCTGCTCAGAAACAGCTCCTGGCAGGCACGGGGGACCATATGGGACACCGAGATTCGAACCAACCACCTTTGGTCCTGGATTAGTTGCTTGCAAGGCAAACGCCGCTGTGCTATCTCTCCGGGCCCGGGTCAAAATATTTTTAATAGATTAATTTGTACAGGAATGTCTATAACTTGACACTAACTTCTTAAGACTAGATGATATAGGAAAGACAGACAAAAAAAGTTTCTTGGGAAAAATACAAAATTTGACTCAGATGTGGCACAGAAATAGAGCACATATATGCTTTGCATTCCCCAAAAGTACCACCACCACCACCAAGCAGAATTATTTTTATCTCATTTACATAATAATGTGAAATTTAATTTCATAACCCAAAGGGACAATTATAATCTGTAGGTGATGCTTAACATATGGTATTAAAATAAAAAATCCCACTTATAAAAATTTATTGTGGCTTATTGCTTATTTTCTCCTAGAGCATTATCTTCATTCCATAAATAACCACAATTGAAAATGCTTCAGAGAGGGGCCAGAGCAGTGACACAAGGGGTAAGGTGTCTGCCTTGCCCCCACTAGCCTAGGACGGACCACGTTTCAATCCCCCAGTGTCCCATATGCTCCCCAAGCTAGGAGGAATTTCTAAGCGCATAGCCAGGAGTAACCCCTGAGTGTTACCGGGTGTGGTCAAAAAACAAAACAAAAAAAAATGAAAAATGCTTCAGAAAATAAATAAGATACTATTATTATCACTTTAGGCCATATTGGGATTGGAGTAGGGCACAGCAGTAGGACACAGCAGTAGGGCATTTGCCTCGATCGTGACCAGTCCAGGACAGGATAGATATTGGTTAGATTCCCAGAACCCTATATGGTTCCTGAGTCTGACAGGGACGATTTCTGAGTGTAGAGTCAGAAGTAATCTCCTGAGCGCAGCAGGCTGTGACCCAAAAACCAAAACAAATAAACAAACATTTAAGGGCATAGCTTCTTTGCAATTTGTACATACACAGATTCTTTTTGTTTTGTTTTGGTTTTTTGGGCCACACCTGGCAGTGCTCAGGGGTGACTCCTGGCTCGGTGCTCAGGAACCAGGAACCACTCCTGGTAATCTTGGGGAACCACATGGGATGCCGAGGACTGAGCATGGGTGAACTGCATACAAATGCTTTTCTCACTATTCTATTGCTCTGGCCTCTCAGATACCTTTTTTTAATAATGGATTTGATTGTGTACTGTTTTGTAACCTGAGTTTTGCAGATGACTATGTTGAAAAGACATATTTCTGTGTCAATAAATTAATATTTATATCATTTTCTTGCTAGCATAGATGTTTTTACAAACAATATGATAACGGTGGTAAAAGGAATAGGTTAAAGCCAAGTGCATACTCATATCCTGGCTCTGTGCTTGCCTCTAAGACACTGTTGTGTGTGTGTGTGTGTGTGTGTGTTTACTTCAATTTTGCCATTTTGCTGTTTAAATAAAATAATAAAGACAAGGGATGTAGGTAGAGATACAATACATATCTTGCATATTGATACCTAAAAAAATAAATAAATAAAACCTCTAGAGTCATTGACACTAAGCCTGCTGTGGGATAATAATTTTATTATCATTTTATTACTATTATCATTTTAATTTTAATTTTATTGAAACCACTGTGATTTACAAAGTCCTCTATAGTTAGGTTTCAGACATACAATGAATCAGGGTCAATCCCACCACCATGTCCACTTTTCTCCACCAATCCCTAATGCATCTCATACCATTCCCTGTATCCCCCAGTCTGCCAGTATAACAGGCCCATTAAAGTTTAGATTACTAAAGTTTGGATCTCTTGATTCCATTGTGTTGCCTTTGGCTTGGATATTTAGTTCTGTCCTTTTTTAACATTACCAATGCACCTGAGACCCCTTGCCCCCTGACCCCTATCCTTTCATATTTGTGCTTCTCCTCTTTCATTCAGTTTCTTTCCTTCTCCTCACTATACTCTGGGGACAAGGGTGTTTGAGACAACTCCCATTTAGGCCATTGCATTTCTTCATGCAGTTATTCTAAATACCACATAAAATTGATATCATTCGGAGCCGGAGTGGTGGCGCTAAAGGTTAGGGGTCTGCCTTGCAAGCGCTAGCCTAGGACTGACCGTGGTTCCATCCCCCAGCATCTCATTTGGTCCCCCCAAGCCAGGAGCAATTTCTGAGCACATAGCCAGGAATAACCCCTGAGCGTCAAACGAGTGTGGTCCAAAAAAAAAGTAATATAATTCTGTATTTATCCTTCTTCTTCTGGCTTACTTCATTTAACAAATCTTCCAGTTCCATCCATGTAGCTGCAAATTGCATGATTGCATCATTCCTTACAGCTATGTAGCATTCCATTCCATGGATCATTCCATTCATGATCCACACTCATCACTTGTTGGACATCTAGGTTGACTATTAGCATTTTTTGGTTTTTTTTGGGGGGAGCCACACCCTTTTGATGTTCAGAGGTTACTCCTGACTATGCGCTCAGAAATTGCCCCTGGCTTGAGGGTACCATATGAATGCCTGGGGATAGAACAGTGGTCCATCCTAGGCTAGCACTTGCAAGTCAGATGCTTTACCTCTAGTACCATCTCTCCGGCCCTGACTATTATCATTTTAACATTATTAATATAGTGTATGTTGTAGGTGCCAAAATAGGACATACAGAAGACATATATAAGTTATCTCATATATATATATATATATATATATATCATAGAGAGAGTAAAATTTGGCTTTAAAGTTATGTAACAGAATTAAATAAGAGAAATAATAATAAATACACAGAAATTATCACATTTAATTAATTTAATTAATTACTATTTTGAAGGTCAAATCATTTTATAGCATATTTACTACAAAATATGGATAAATTATTCAAACAAATGAGTTCTCATGTCACCTGTTTAATTTTTCTCAACCTTCCACAAATAAAGATGAGCAGAAACATCAGAGTGAAGTTTATGGCTTTCATGAAAAAAGTAATTTTTCTCTGTATCCTTAGGCAAAATGCCTTCAATTGACACAGGCTCCATCTGCACTCTAGGCAAAACTGCACGTTCTTCTTTTTTTAAATGTGTGTTTTTAAAATACCATTTGGCATCCATCCTACAAAGATGAAAAATTAGCTTTTGGGAAAAAAATCACCCAAAATGTTGCCTCGCGTGTAGAGGCAAGTAATATGAATTCATGTAAATGATCTCTAAGAAATGTCTTCAACTCTATATTCCAACAATCTTATTTTTAAAAATACACATTGATTGACTTTTAAAATGCTGGTCTCTTTATATTTTTCTTCCTTATTCACAAAAGAATCTAAATAAGAAGGCTTACCTTGTATTAAGAACTGCAGTAAATGAAAATTCCTATTTGCATCATGGAAAAATTAGGGGGTCATTATTTACTCTTGAAAATATCTTTCAGAGTTTAAGCAATAGCACAACAGGTAGGGTGTTGGCCTTACATACAGATGACCCAGGTTCCATCCCATATGGACCCCAAAGCCTGCCAGGAATAATTTCTGAGTGCAGAGCCAGAAGTAACCCCTGAATGCTGCCAGGTGTAGTTCGAAAACATAACAAAACAAAAATAAACAAAATAGTTTTCAAAAATAATTGTAAGTAAAATTATTTAAAATGGAAAGCATCCCAAGGAAATTTAAATGTAATGCAACTTTTCTAGAATTCCTTAACTATGCATAATACTACAATAAGCACAAAACATATTGCTAATAATTACCTCAGTATACTCTCAGAAGTATTAGTTAATAAATATTTTAAATGTTAAAAAGATGGAAGTCTATCCAGAACAAATGGCCCTGGCAATACAAGTTATCATACCCAATGCAGTTTGGCAAAATGATAATAATTGTAGTCATCTGTTCTTTTGGATGTAAGATCTTCTAAGACAAGAACTGTGTTTTATTTATGTTTGTATTTGTGTTCTTTTTCCCTATAACATGTTGTGTATTTATTTTTTAAGCCTACCATCTTGAGTTGTGTGTGGTATTCAATAAATAATTTTGTTAACTGGGAAATGAATAAAGTAAACTGGGATTCTTGCTGCAGTCTTTAATATATCAAAAAAATCCATGTGAATCAGAGATTTCAATTGGGAAAAATATCAGGGATGGAGAGAGATAAAGTGGGTAAGGTTCTTGCTTTGCTTGCAACTGACCAAGGTAAATACCAGTCATACAGAAGGCCTTTTAATCTGTGCTAGGAATAAGCCTTTAGCACAGGCAAATGTGGTCCAAAACACAACAAAACAAAAATATGAGGGGCTTAACTTGTATTTTACCTATCAAAGTTAGGATTCTAAGAGAATGTCTGCAATTTTGAATTAATTTGTTTTTGTTTGTTTTTTGGGGTCACACCCAGCAAGACTCAGGGGTTACTCCTGGTTCTATGCTCAGAAATCGCTCCTGGCATGCTCAGGGGACCATATGGGATGCCAAGATTAGAACCACCGACCTTTTGCATGCAAGACAAACTTACCTCCATGCCATCTCTCTGGTCCCGTGAATTAAATTGTTGACCTATATTATAATGACTGGATAAGCTATCAGAAATTAAAGGGAATTTTCAAAATGCTTGAGGTCCAATCAGCAGTAAAGCAAAATAATCTAATTCTAAATATAATCAGCAGTAAAGCAAAATAAATCTAATTTATGTTTGGTGGCTCAAAGTCTTGATTCTATGAGCCACATGTAAGGTACTAAATCCAGAAAAGATATACAATGAGAAAGTAAAACCAAAATTCTAAAATAGAGAAGGGATCCCACATCTTAATGGTTGATATTCTCATTTGTTGATAAATAAATTGTAACATAAAAGTCCAGTTGCAGACTAAACTCTAAGTGGGGATGAAAGAGAAGTAGGATGAGAGAATACCTCACCACAAATTCTAAACATGCACTCCTAATTACTTAGAGGGGAATGAAACTAATATTACTGTGAATAATGCCCCCAAAAGTCTCTACTCAACAATTCAGCTCAAAATAACAAAATAATTGTCTATTTTATAGTTATTAAAATTGTATTAAATTCTTAATAAAATTGTGCTTACTAGCAATGAAGCTAAAAATGATGTGGAAGAAAATTGAAACTGTTTTTCAATCCCACACCATGTATGAAATATCAGCTCCAAATAATTTGATGACCACTGGAATAACAAAATCTCTAATCATTAGTAAAATGTATATACAAATGTATAGTTTAATGTTTAAATAGAGAAGGATTTCTTAAGTAAGTCACTAAGTATATGAATTAAAATATGAGATTGATAAAAAGCAATTGCTAACATGAAGAACTGTTCATCAACAAAAAGTATAAAGGAAAAAACATTTTTTTTTGATTCTGGGGCCACTCCTACAACCAAGTGCTATTCCTGAATCTGTGCTCTGGGGAAATTCTGTCAGTGATTGTGGAGGTCATATAAAGAGCTGGGAATCTAAGCAAGAATAAATTGGATCTCCTATCTCTCCAGCCTAGGAAAGAGTATTTTGAACAAAGGTTATTATAAGTTTTGACATAAATCTCCTAATAACTACACAGAACCCTTTGTTTCTCTGTTACTCTATCTGTTTACCTACGTTCTTCAGGAGGAGACACATTTTTCTTATAAACCAGGATATTCATGTATTCTTATCTAAAATAGTGCTATTAAAATTGTTACAAATAGAGTATATTTGACTTTCTATTGAGGATTATTCTGATCTAGGTCATTAATGACCTTTTTTCTAGTTTGTCAGTTCTTTCATTTGTTTATTCAGTTCATTCATTTCCATTAGTAAATATTAATTGAGTTTTGTACTTCATGTCTAAAATAGCACTAGCCTTTATTAACCTTAAAAGAACCAGACCGGATTTTTAAAATTTAATTATTTCGGCTTTTCTGCACAAGACAGCCAAGAAGACGCCATTGAACACAATATTCAGGGCCCAAAGCAGGTAAGGGCACCACCCAATAAGATGGAGCCAGATGAGCGTGGCCTAGGAAATTTGCTCTGCAGCGACACAGGTCTACTAACCCAAAAACCCCAGCACAACACATAGTAAAAACCGCCATGCAAGTGTTGCAATGGGGAAACAATGTATGACAACACCATGCATAGAGAATGAAGATGACCTGAAAAGCCTCTCAGAAATGGAGTTTAGAGTATTAATATGGAGGATGTTCAAAGAACTCAAAGCAAGCATAGATCGAGCTGAACAGACCACAATGATAGAACTCAGAAAACTCAAACTTGAACAACAGGTCTGAAAAACTCAGTAGATGAAATGAAAGCCCCAATGGAAAGCCTTTGCAAGAAAGTAACACCATCTGAGGATGGGCTCAGTGAGCCAGAGGATGAGATGCAGAACAACTCCATACAGCAGAAGAGAGTAGAAAAGAACCTTAAAGCAAATGATCAGACAATGAATTAACTACTCAAAAAATGTGAACAGATGAAAATAGAAGTCTTTGACAAACTCAACAGAAAGAATATAGGAATCATTGAAGTCCCAGATACTCAGGAAGAGAATATTAAGAAGAAGAGTTGGAGGAAGTGTGAGAAGAGGAAGAGAAGAAGATGAAGAAGGGAAAGAAGAATAAAAAAGAAAAAAAAGGAAGAAGAGGAATGAAAAATGAAGAGGAAGAAGAGGTATAATAAGAAAAGGAGGAAAAAGAGGAAGAGGAAGAAGAAAAAGAAGAGGTGAAAGAGGAAGAAGAAAAAGAAGAGGAATAAAGAAGACAAGAAAAGAGTAAGAAGAGGAAGAAGAAAATGAAGAAGAGGAGGAGAAAGAAAAAGAAGAGGAAGAAGTAGAAGAGGAGGAGGAAGAAGAGAAGGAAGAAGAATAGGAGAAAGAAGAAAAGAAAAAAGGAAAATTGTCTGAAGATTTATTTTTAATTTATTTTCTTATAATAGTGTCTTTGTTTAAGCACAGTGAGTATAAACATGTCTGTAGTTGGGTTTTAGTTTAAAAAAATTCATTTATTGGGCCCGGAGAGATAGCACAGCGGCGTTTACCTTGCAAGCAGCCGATCCAGTACCAAAGGTGGTTGGTTCAAATACTGGTGTCCCATATGGTCCCCCGTGACTGCCAGGAGCTATTTCTGAGTAGACAGCCAGGAGTAACCTCTGAGCACCGCCGGGTGTGGCCCAAAAACCAAAAAAAAAAAACAAACAAAACAAAAAAAAAAACCATCATTTATTTATGTTGCTCAATAAACAACTACAATATGCCAAGCATTTTCCGGGCATTTAGATAAAACAGGAGTTTAAAAAATAGCAGACTACTTTTGTCCTTAAGGAGTTTGGTATTTGATATTGAGTTAACACTAATATCTAAGGTTCTCTACAGTTAATGCTTACTTCATAGCCAAAAAATTCGAATCTCTTATAAAACTCTCTCACTATAAATGTATTTCCAAGAGGATATAATTAATTCCCCAATTCTATGCAAATAAATTGTCACCACTAGACTTTGTTCTATCATTCTGAGCCATCCACCAAAATAGATAGCCCCAAGCTCTGTTAATGTTGTTACTAGAAATAAAAGCTTATATAAATTTAATGCCTCTCATTTCATTCACAATAGGCACTAAGTCCCTAACATTCATCACTCATCAGTTAATTATGTAAAATATTCTATATAGTCTTTAGTACTGAAGTATCTTTGTTTAGACATTAATGTATGTGTATTGTCTATCTGGTCACTTTTTTTGGGGGAACACTCCCGGTGATGTTCAGGGGTTACTCCTGGCTATGCACTCAGAAATCGCTCCTGGCTTGGAGGACCGTATGGGACACCAGGGACCATATGGAACACCTGGGATCAAACCACGGTCTGTCCTCGGTCAGCCGCATGCAAGATAAACATCCTACCTCCCCGCCATCACTCTGGCCCCTCCTTTGTCTCTATGCCACCTCAGGGCAACAAATTATCCTTATTAGTTACCCTTACAACAAACAACTTAGGGTGCTTAATTAATATTCAAATGATTTTAATTAGGAAAAAACACTCTGGAAGATTCTATTAGAATTCTACTTACCCAAGACAGTTACTACATAATTCACAGTGTTCTTTAGCTAGCTTGATCTCTGATCATCAGCAAAAGTTAACGAAATAGCACAAAAGGATAATATGAATCAGTTTTTATTATTGACATCAGGGATATTCCAGATGATTAGAACATTCAAAAGCATTGTACAGGCTTTCTCTATACATTATTAAAATAGAATATAGACATAAAATCACTCAATAGTCCACCTACTTAAAGAAACCCATACAGTTAGTATTCTAAATATTTTTCCTATGATAAATGTATTTAGTTATGCAACTAAAAATTGTTATAGAAGACTGTAGAGATAGTACAAAGGCAAATGCTTTGCATATGGTTGACCCACCCTCAATAAAATGTTTTTTAAAAATTAATAAATTTATAAATTAAAATAAATGCTATTTTTATCATATATGTCCTAGTAACCTAATGAGAATTATAAAACTAAGAAATTGTTATATTATAGTCTATGTAATATTTATGTCCACTTATATCTGGCACAATTTCAGACATGCTTCATGGTTCTGTAGGAACTCAGAGAGAAATTTCGGAGGAGGAAATCTTTAGTTCTCATATATCTATAGCTATTTTAGACTAACTACTTTCTCTACCAAAAAATGGCCTGACAGTAATTATTCTTGGAGAATCTAATATTTTCATGTAAGCACATTGTTCAGATCTACTTGGCACAGGTAGGTATTCCTATCCAATTTTGGGGGGAGGGTCACACCTGGTAGCTCTCAGAAGTTACTCCTGGCTCTGTGCTCAGAAGTTGCCTCTGGCAGGCTCGTGGGATTCTAACCGGGATCTGTCCTGTGTTGGCTGCATCTAAGGCAAACACTTTATTATTGTGCTATTGCTCCTGCCCTTCCTATCCAATTTTTTTTTTTTAGTTTTGTTGTTTTTTTTTGTTTTTGTTTTTAGTTTTTGGGCCAACCCGGCATTGCTCAGGGGTTACTCCTGGCTGTCCGCTCAGAAATAGCTGCTGGCAGGCACGGGGGACCATATGGGACACCAGGATTCAAACCAACCACCTTTGGTCCTGGATCAGCTGCTTACAAGGCAAACACCACTCTGCTATCTCTCCGGGCCCTCCTATCCAATTTTTAAAGAGAAGGAAACTACTAAGATTTGAGATGTCATTGTATCCATTCTCAAAATTAGTAATGAAGGAATGGGAACTTGAAAAGTGGGTCAGTGTGATTCTGCCACTTTTATATCAAGGCCCTTCTCAACTAAATAACTATCAGTTTCTGCCTTACTTTATTCGGCATATGTGTCTTCATTATAATCTAGACTTTAGAGGTAGATCTTGGCTCTCAATTTATGATCAGATTACATGCATACTTGTTGCAATAAGTAACTTAGAAGAATGTATATATACATACACATACACATAGATGCTATTAATATATATAATTGCTTGCTATTAAGTCTAAGTTGCACTAGTGATGGGGCGTGTTCTTTTTCTTTTATAAACTATAACCACATTTGTAATCATTGTGCTTAAATACAGATATTATGTTTTTCAAAAAAAAGTCTACTGTCCATATACTGCTCTTCTCTCTCTGAACTTTTTGATTTGCAGATGTTTCTTGATAGCAAGCATAGAAGTTTCTTATTGTTTGTTTTGTTTTGGGTTTGGGGGACTTAATCCAATGGTTTACACAACTAATTCCTGATTCTGCAACTCAGGTCTAACTTCTGGAGGGCTCAAAGAGCCAAATGGGTTGCAAGGGATCAAGCCCAGGTCAGCCGCATGCAAGTCAAGCACCTTACCCACTGTACTATCTCTCCAAAGACCTTGAAAAGGAAGATGAGGTTAACCTAAAATATACTTGAAAACCTTGAGAAAGAAGATTCAGGTTAACCTCAAATATTACTCCTTTCCTCAAAAATTTCCTCAGAAAGTCATTCTTTCTGAATGAATAATGAAAGGAGACTCTAAAAGGGACTATGTTGGTAATCTTATTTAAATACCAAGTACAATCAGATGCTTGACAGCATATGAATATATACTGATGATTTAGCAGTCATATAATCCAACCCAGATAATATTCACCTAAAAGACCCATGCAGAGGGCAGTCCAGATGCGGAACTTTACAGTTACAAGAGGGAGATGCCCAGAACTGAGTACTCAAGGCTTCCTCTCTGTTCAGAAAACTTCTTGGCTTCTTTCAATGCTTTTTTTTCTCCCTCTACTACACTGTCGACTCCTATCCATTACCCCCACCACACACACACACACACACTACTCCTCCTTTTTCCAGTGGGTTGATAGACTGTACATAACTATAGCCTTGCCAAGATGACAGTACTTTTTATTAATTTTAGTGTTGCATAGCTGAGTTACATTGTTTCAACTGATGAGACACTGCAGTCAATTGGGTAAAGGATCCAAAGATTTCCCCAAATATAACTTGGTATCAAGGGCATTACTCAATTACTTTTGTAATTAATAACAACAATAACAGCAACAGCAACAAAAATAATAAATCATTTAATGAATGGGAACTATATACCAAAAACTAAGGTATATATTTCTGATATTACTTCCTATTATTTGGTCATTATTATTATTATTGTCCATATTTTACAAATAAAAAATTGATATCAGGCAGTTATAATGACATATTGGACACAGACATCTATCTAAATCTACTTGACATTTACCCGTTCTTTTAACTACTATTCTTTCTGGTGAGCAATAAGATACATAAGATTCTTCTTTGATAATTGCTCAAAGTTAATGAATTCCCCCACTTCATTTCTTTTACTTTCTTCTTTTTTTTTGTAAATAAAATGATTTTCTTTTTTTTTTATTTAAACACTGTGGTTATAAGGTTGTTCATAATATAGGTTCCCCCCACACAGATAAAGTTGTTCATGATTGAGTTACAGTCAAACAATGTACAACTAACTTCACCAGTGTACATTTTCCGCCACCAATGTCCCCAGCTTCCCTCTCACCCTCCCTAATGTCCTCTTCCCTCCCACCCATTTTTGAAGTAAAATTATTTTCTTGAAAAACATTTAATTCGAGAAAATGGTACATTTTCAAGAGAGAACATAGGCTTCTCCAGAGGGAAAAATGTCTGGCTTGCCATTTCTTACAAAGAAACCAACAGTACTCAGCTAGAGTATGATAAAGAGAACATAGTATTTGGAATCAGGACCTGGAATCAATCCTGGATCTATAATTGGAAGTCATCTGATTTTAAATAGATTAATCTCCCATAGTCTGGAGTGCTTATCTAAAATATACAAATTATGCCAGCTTCACACAGTTGTGTGAATCGATAAAAACAACAGCTTAGTAAGACTTCCTTCTTTCTTTATCTAGTGTGGTATGGCTGAGAATTTTCAACACACCAATAAATGAAAATGTACTCGCAAGTGAAGAAAAGAAAGAAAACAGTAAAACATGAGTAGGGTTAACAGAGACTTCAGCACTGGGCAAGCACCTCAAGATCTTCAGAAAGCATTTACTTTAGTACACAGACAAATTAAACTCAGGAAAAGATTCAAGCAAGCATAATCAGTTTTCGAAAGCTAACCATGTAAATGTGTTCAATACTTAAAAATAAAAAAGGTTTCCTTCCTACTAACATAGGCTTCTTATCTGACAAGTCAGTTATCCAAAACAACCTTACACCATCTCCCAAAGCTTTTATTCAAGAATTATTGAATCTCTATAGGCCTTCATACTTGGCATTCCTTACCTATAATATTTCTCAGTGGGGAGAGAGAGAACACCTTGAAAGCTCTCTGGGCCAATTAAGCTAGACTGTTCAGTGCTAGAACCTGGTAATGGATTGTTAGGCCCAGCAGTGTTGAGCTCCCAATGCTATACCCAGCAGTGCTCAGGAGTCTGTAGAGCTGCATCTATTTTAAAAAGGCATGCAGTGTTAGTGATCAATAGTAGGCCTTGGGTAAGTAAAGCACACACTATGACCCCTGAACTATTTCCCTGGCTCCTCTTTTATAGATCTTACACCTTTAATTCCTGAAAGAAGTAATTCACCTCAGCATATGGTTAGAATTAACCAAAAATCAAATAACTGAACAAATACTTCATTATTGCAAAGGGCAATTTTTCTCTAGAATGCCAGGTCCTGGGAAGGTTTGATTAAGGCTGAGACTGAAAGCTTGCATTAAAGAGCAATAAGCTAGTGGGCATCCTTACCTTGTGCTCCAGCAATAAGCTGTTGCAGTCACTAAACGTTCTAGGTAAATATGGTAGGACAGGATAATGGAGCACTTTACTTGGTTTTCTTATCTGAATGAATATGTGCATCTTTTGGGGGATACTAGCTGAGTTTCTCCATAGAAATTGACTCAGACCCAGGAAGCAATGGCATCCAGTTGATAATTTCTTTTAGATAGATATGAGAATACTAGAATTGGTTTCTGTGAGCCAATTAGGGACCATTCTGAGAGAGCTTTCCCAATTCTAAAGCCTCTACTGGAGGTCTGGACCTGGGCTATTATCACCTTCAAGGTCAAATTCTTTCTCCTGTGCCAATCAGTTTTTTCCTCATGTCCATGGAATTTTGTTTCTCAATTTCCCATCTGAAAATCTGTTTCCATAGAACTCCATCTCAGACAGGATACATCTTTCCAAAGGACAGCACCACTACTGGCTTTATAAGCAGAAAATCCTCTGTGTGACTTGGGGACTCACAGAGCTTTAGCAGCTTCAGGAGGTGAAACAGCTGTGTGGCTGAGACCCTGACAACTGGAAAGGTTCATTAGCGCAACTATGCAGCAGAATTTCATAGAAGATTATTCTATGTGGAGGCTAACAGATGGCCCTGACGCCAAATTTGGGACTCTAATTCAACAGAGAGATTCTGCTGATGTCACCAGCACTTGAGCTGTGTGTTCCAGTGTGGGCTTTAAAGAGGTTTTGGTTGTCTTTTTTGTTTTTCCTTCCACAAACAGCAGTAGAGCCTCGAGAGTTAATTCAGCCTTGTAGTCACTCCAAGGCCATCTGTTGTTCAAATTAAAATACATATTTTTAACTTTAACCTTTCAATCTCTGAAGTTTTAAACCTTTGCAATAGAAACAGACACTTTGCAACAGATTTCCAGCTTCCTGACTCAGTGACATCAATGAAAGGGTAATGTCAGTTTCAGGGACGTCAGTAAGGAACGTTGGCAGGGCTGACATTGGTAGAGGGACACGGAGAATGTACCATGCTATTTTCTGATCTTGCATGACATGGTAAAGTGCCATGCTCTCTTTAATCAAAGTTAATCAAACCTCTTAATAGATTTCACAAAAGATAATTTAGGAATTTGCATTTATTCTGAGAGTTTAATAAATAAAGAAGGACCTAGAAAATATACTGTAGGTTTTAGAGTCTTTAGTTCTATTAATCTGTTGGTATACTCTAATATAGAACCGAAAATGAAATATAATCAAAATACTAGTTTCTCTGTGAATGGTATTTTTCTAAATTAAAAAAAAATCATTTGTGTTCATTGTAGAAAAGATGAAAAACTACCAATTTATGCATAATTTTGTTGCTGAGACATACATGCTTTTAACGTGTAGGTACCCTGATCTGTATTTTGAGGGGGGGAGGGCATTTCTGGAAATTCTAAAAGGTTACTCTTAGGTACAGACTCAGAAATTACTCTTAGTGGTGCTTAGGAAACCAGGGGGATGCCATGGATAGAACCCTGGTAGACTGCAAGCAAGGCAAATGCTCTATATGCTGTATGACCACTCTAGCCCTTGATTTGTATTTTAAGGGTTAACATGAATAGTTTCTGAATACAGAAATAGAGCCATTATACCCACTGATGTGTCCTGATATTTAGAGATGCTATAGTTAATCCCTGATTGAAATGGAACATATTTATCCATTTCATCTTTCTTCCCAATAAGCTTTAGGATTTTCTCATCCCTCTTACCTTGAGCAAAATAAATATTCTCTAAAATTATTTAAACTGCACAAATTAAAATGCTATAATAATATTATTATTAGTTATAACTATTAGTATATAGTTATAACTATTATTTGTTCAATCCTATTTGGCATTCCTTTTTCAATGATAGGTACTATGTATTTTGTATGATACACATTACAAATTGAGATGTGATTGGAGAGAAAGTTATAATTACAAGGACCACACAGATCTAAACTCCAGAAGTTCAGATATGTTTATTTGTGCAACAAATGTTTATTGAAAACTCATTCTAAGCCAGGCATTGTCTTTAGCATTGTATCTATAGTAGAGATCAATAATAGCATTTATAGTCCAAAGTTCATGGCTATTAGGTTATTATTAGTTAGTAAACTAACTAGTCCTAATCTGTATTCTGCTCTGACTTGCCTTTCCTAAAGAAAATTCAATAAAGTTTTTGGTCCATGTTTTCTCCTATCTCCTGCTTCTGTCTCCTGACTAAAAATTTTAAACACTGTATGCCTTCTCTATGGTCCCCTAACAGCCTGGAATGTACCTTTTCTTCAGTAAACAAATTTAGAGAATATTAATTCATTTTTCTTTAAATGGCATTGACATCTCTGTTTGACTCTATCACCTTCATAAGTTAGCATCTCTCAAAGGAGTCTGGTAGGTAACATGAACAATAGAGCAAAAGCTTAGTACATTTGAGGTTCTGAGTTCTAGTCCCTCTACCATATTTCTCCCCATCACACACACCAGCACAATTTAGTGTGGTTCCCATTAAATAATAATAATAATAAAATAAATTAAATTTAGACACAGTGGTAAGTGCTGTGAAAGCAATCTAATACAGGAGAGTATCAGAGAGAAAAAATGGAAGTGTACTACTTCAGAGAGATGATAAGCCAATGGTCCTCTCAGCAGGTGGTATTTTAGCAGAGACCTATGTGACGAAAAGAGCCAGATATGCAAAAAATGTTCTAGACAGAAATAATAGCAAATATCTAAGGCAATCGAAGCTTTGCTTGTCCAATGAACAGGAAGAACAGAATGTCTGGATCAGAGTGGAACTAAGGTCATGGAGAGCCTTGAAGTAGAGTTGGCCAGACACACATGCAAATAAATGAACACTATAATACAGTTGGAGCAGTGCATAATATTTGCAGTCTTTGGAGACAATAACGTTTAGGCCAAAGGTTTGGACTTTTCTCTGATGCAATTCCAGAAGCAATGGCTTGGCAATGAAAAGGACATTTCTGTATAGACCAATTTCATACCATGACTTAAATCAAACCACAGCCTTTATCTTTTATATCCTGTAAAATTAGACATTTTAAGTCAAAGGTGATGCAACTTCATCAAGCAGTGTTGAGTTGAATTATAAGTGTTGTAATGAAAATAAAAAAGGTCAAAACCCCCAAATCAAGTGGAAATCTTAATTTTTTTTCATAGGTGGTAGGAGGTTGAAGTAAAGGATGGTACTGGGTAGTGGTTCTCATTAGTAGGATTCTTTCTCCTTTTTTCATGAGGGGCAATGGAGTCACACCTCATAATCAGGGCATATTCCTTGGTCTGTGCTCTCAGATGATTCCTGAAAGTGCTCAGTGAACTATATCTGGTGCCAGGGATTGAATGCAGATTTGCACATAAGATAAACACCTTACCTCTAAGCACAGTTTTTATTGAAACTTTCCAACTTTTGGGTTCAGAGCCTGCCCATGAGTCGTGATTCACAAACTGGGCTTGGATTCTGTTTAGAATGACAACTAGTTAGTTTAGTCCTGACAGCTTTTGTTAAAAATCAGACACAAGAATACATATCTACCTTTTAAACTTGGTATGACAAGACTGTCTTTTCAGTTACCTACTAAGTTAAATACAAATATTTAATTTCTATGCTCAAAGAACAAGTATTACAGAGAGGGTGAAGAATGTTTTTTTAATTTCTTTTATCCAAACACAAAATATTTTCTTCTGAGCCAAATTTGGGCTGCAACTTGACTCAGATGAAAGTGTGTGGGTGGAGAATAGTTTATTAGCAAAAATAATATGTTAAGCTTTAAACTTAGCATTGCACATTTAATACCTTTATTATTATTACTATTATTGCAATAATACTTTATAGCACTATTGCAGCAGTTATTTATTTCCCCCACATTATAGATGAGGAAACCGAGGATTAGAAGAGGATAAATCATTAGCCTGAGGCCAAAAAAGTATTAAGGATCAAATTGCTCTGGAAACCCACTCAACATTTCCTAGCATACAGCCATCTCTGGTAATGTTTAACCATCAACAGAACAGGATAGTTCAATCTGATCAACTTCTAAGTTGTTTTCAGGAATGGAGCAGCCTAATCATTCCTGGCAAGGAATACATAAATGGAATTTTTTATTGTTGTTTTATAGCCTTAGAAAAAGTACTATTTTCTTTTTTTTTTTAATTTAAACACCAAGGTTACATAGTTGCTCATAATTGAGTTTTATTTAGCTGTACAATGTAAAGGCTACCCTTTATATTGTAAAGGGTAGTTGTCATTCTAAGCATGTAAAGTACCACCCTTAACCTGAACACATCAATATCTGCCATCAGTTTCCCTCCCCGCCAAAGCATTTTACTCTTCTCTCTCTGTCTCTATCTTTCTCTCTATCTCTTTCAATTTCTCTCTCCCCCCTTTATTTTCCCTTTTAGACACTGTGATTTGCACTGTTGTTAATGGAGGGTTACTTTGCATATCACTTTATCTCTGTTCAACACCCACTTCTCCAAAGTGATCAGCTGCAACTATCATTGTCATAGCGGTTCCTTCTCTACTGTAATTGCATTACTCTCCTAAATGTGGCAAGCTTCCTACTATGGACTGGTTCTCCTGGCCCTCAGCTTTATTGTCTCTGGATATTATAATTGTATCATCTTGGGTTTTTTTCTTATATTCCACAAATAGTGAGATTATTCTATGTCTTTCCCTCTTCCTCTCACTCATTTTACTCAGAATAATATTCTTCATATCTATTCCTGTGTAAGCAAATTTCGTGACCAGTTTTCCTAACAGCTGTATAGTATACCATTGTATAGATATACCACAGTTTCTTTAGCCACTCTCTTTTTTTTTTTCAGGCACTTGGGTTGTTTCCAGATTCTGACTATTGTAAATAGTGCTCCAATGAACATAGAAATGCAGAGGGCTTTTTTTTGCATGGTGTTCCTGAGTTTTAGGGTATAATCCCTAGGAATGGTAGTGCTGGAACATATGGGAGCTCAATTTCTTGGTTTTTTTTTTTTTTTTTTTTTTTGTGGTTTTTGGGTCACACCCGGCAGTGCTCAGGGGTTACTCCTGGCTCCATGCTCAGAAATTGCTCCTGGCAGGCACGGGGGACCATATGGGACGCTGGGATTCGAACCGATGACCTCTTGCATGAAAGGCAAACGCCTTACCTCCATGCTATCTCTCCAGCCCCAATTTCTTGGTTTTTTGAGGAAAATCCATATTGTTTTCAAAAAAGGCTCGACCAATCCACATTCCCACCAGCAGTGAATGAGAGTTCCTTTCTCCTTGCATTCATGCCATCACTAGTTGTTCTTGTTCTTTGTGATATATACCAGTCTCTGTGGTATGAGATATCTCAATATTGTTTTGATATGAATCTTCCTGATGATTAGTGATACATACATTTTATCATGTGCCATTTAGTCATCTGTATTTCTTCTTTGATGAAATGTTTGTTCATTTCTTTGTTTTCGCTGTTCTTCCAGTGCCTTGTATATATCAGATATTAACCCTATATCAGATGAGTATGGGGTGGATAGTTTCTCCTATTCTTTGAGAAGTCTTTGTATCCTACTCATCATTTCCTTTGAGCTGTAGAAGCTTCTCAATTTAATTTAGTCCCATTTGTTTATCTTTGCTTCCACTTGCCTAGCCAGTGATTTTTCTTCCTTGAAGATGCCTTTAACCTTCAATGTCATAGAGTGTTCCAATTCCATTTCCCTCTATGTATCTTATGGTTTCAGGTTGAATTCAAAGGCTTTAATCTATTTTGATTTGATTTTTGTGCATGGTGGTAAAGAGAGGTTTGAATTTACTTTTTTGCATGTACATGACCAGTTTTCCCAAGACCACTTTTTGAAGAGCCATCTTTGCTCTGCTTTGTATTTCTTGCCCCTTTATTTTTTTAAACAATATCTTTGTTTAAACATCTTGATTACAAATATGATTGTGATTAGGTTTCAGTCATGTAAAGAACACCCCCTTCACCAGTGCAACATTCCCACCACCAATGTCCCAAATCTCCCTCCATCCCACCCCACTCCCACCTGTACTCCAGACAGGCTTTCCAGTTCCCTCATTCATTCACATGGTTATGGTAGTTCTCAGTGTAGTTATTTCTATAACTGCACTCACCACTCTTTGTAGTGAGCTTCATGAAGTGAACTGGAAGTTTCAGCCCTCCTGTCATTGTCTCAGGATTGTTGCAAAAATGACTTTTATTTTTTTTAAAACCCATAGATGAGTGAGACTATTCTGCGTCTATCTCTTTCCCTCTGACTTATTTTACTCAGCATGATAGATTCCATGTACACCCATGTATAGGAAAATTTCAAGACTTCATCTCTCCTGACGGCTGCATAATATTCCATTGTGTATATGTACCACAGTCTCTTTAGCCATTCATCTGTTGAAGGGCATTGGGGTTGTTTCCAGAACCTGGCTATTGTGAATAGTGCTGCAATAAATATAGGTGTGAGGAAGGGATTTTTGTATTGTATTCTTGTGTTCCTAGGGTATATGCCTAGGAGTGGAATAGCTGGGTCAAATGGGAACTCAATTTTCAGTTTTTGGAGGAATCTCCATATCGCTTTTCATAGAGGTTGGACTAGACGTCTTTCCCCTTTATAAAGATTAATTTATTTTATACATGCAAGTCCACCTCAGAATATTCAAGTCTGTTTGATCTGAGTATCTGTCTTTGTTCCAATACCATGCTTTTTTATGACTACTGTTTGTAGCACAGTTTAAAGTTGGGGAAAAGTGATTCCTCCCAATACATGGAATTTATTAAAAAGGAAATAAGAGGGTACATGACATTAGGCTTCTCACCATCACTTAGACTTCATCTCAGAGGCAAAGCCAATGATTTTATTTTGGTGCTGGAATTCTCATGAACCTGTATTACAGGAATATCTGTGATTTCTGTTTTACTTAATTCTTTACAGGGGTCAGGAGAAGTAGGGAATGTTTTGGGGATATATCAAACAGTGTTCAAGGGAATATGTTGTCCCAGGATTAAACACATGCCTCCAGCATGCAAAACACATGATCAATCTGCTGAATTCTCTTCTTTGCTTTTGGTTTTCATTTAAAAAAAATAGTCTATGAGACACACAGTTCAAAATAAAGGAAGATCCTATATATTTAGTGTGGTTTATTTTGGCTAAATATAGTGGTATACAGGATTTATTCCTGACTTTCCACTCAGGGATAACCCGTGACACGTGACAGTACTCTGTAACTATATGGGGTGCTAGAGATTGGAACCTGACCACATGCAAGCCAAGTATCTTACCCACTGTTTTATCTTTCTGGCCCAGAAAAATCTCAGTAGAGAAAGTAAAGTGCTTTAATAAGACCCTCAATAACATAATATATAATTCTATATTCTCTATATTTTATTTTCTCCATGACCTATTCTCTCTATAACATATCTTATACAAAATACTTTTTTGATAACATTCTCTGTATAATATATTCCATAAATAGTTCCCTTAAAATATTCCAAAATGATGTTAGGGCTGGAGGGACAGCTCTATGATCTGAGTATCTGTTTTACATCATGGCAACCTGGTTTAGATCCCCTACATTATTCTATAGCATTGTCAGAAGCAACCCCTAGCACAGAATAGAGATGCGATTTTCTTGAGCACTATAGTGTGAGGTCTAAAAGTGAGCAAGCAAACAAATAGAGTGTTAAAATCTCCCCAACTCAAACTTCAGCTAAACTTGAGGAAAGTTCCATACTTTGGATTGAGAATATGAACTCCAAAGGCTTCTGAGAAAAGTTTGTCTGAAAAGGATTAAGACTAGGCTAAGAGCAGCATATCTGTAACTGCCTAAGAATCAAGAGTATGGGCTGGAGAGATAGCACAGTGGTAGGGCGTTTGCCTTGTATGTGACCTACCCTGGAGGGATCCAAGTTTAAATCTTGACATTCCATATGGTCCTCCAGTGTGCCAGGGGCGATTTCTGAGAGCAGAGCTAAGTGTAACCCCTGAGTGCCGCTGGGGGTAGCCCCAAAACCAATAAATAAATAAATAAATAAACAAATAAATAAAGTTTAAAAAAAAAAGAATCAAGGGGAATTGAGCAGGTCAGGTATTATTCAAATCCAAAGAGCCCTACCTTGCTGTCCCTGATAGGCTGGAGCAAACTTTTCATTATGAGAGCTCCTACAGAGCTGGGTGTTGACTGCACATATTCACCTTCCCTCACCACTCTACCCACTCTAGCTTTAGGACTCCTTGTTTCTCTATGAGTTCCTAAACCAGGTTGGCCACATGAAAGGTCAGTGCCCTATCCACTGTACTATCTGTCCAGCCCCTGTATCTTTATCCTTAAAATACATGTCAGGGAATATGAATATTGGGGATTATGAGCACTAAAGCAGCCTTTCACTTGAATCTCAGCTAATCCCAAAGCTGCTAGTCCCCACCAAACAATAGCAGTGGGTTGACATAAAGAAGGCAAGGGAAAAAGGAATTGCTTGGTCCTACTCCCCCACTGCAAATGCTAAATGTACCTTAAGATAAAAAAAAGATTTTTTTTCTGACAATGCTATAATAAAATGATTATGAAAAGATTTGCAAATCAACTGAGTGATTGCAAGATGATGACTAGTCACCTAGGGCTGATGCTGGCTTTGTGTCCCCCATAAACCCAGTCAAGGTGCTGCAATTTCTCTTTTCACTTCTCCATAATCAACTGTCCCCCCAGGGTAGATGACAGTGAGACTTGTACTTATACATATACAAAATTTCCTTTATGGCAAGCCAGTGTGGGTCAAACAGTATGTACTGATAAGCTTTTTGCTAATAAGAAAGTTCAATTTTTTTGTGAGGAGGCACACTTGCTAACACTCAGGAGTTATTCCTACCTATGTGCTCAGAGATCGCTCCTGGCTTGGGGGACCGTATGGGATACTGGGGATCTAACCATGGTCCGTTCTAGGTCAGCCGCATGCAAGGCAAATGTCTCTATCATTCATCAAACCCTGCACCCACTTTCCTGGGGATCCAGAGAAAACTCCCTGAAGTGTCCGGACAAAGAAGTCATGACATAAGATGGCTAATAGGTAACTTTTGAAAAGTACCAAAAAAGACTCCAGCTTACTAGAAGATCTCATCATGTAATTGGACCACTTAAATTCCCTGTCCAGGAACCTCTTCAAGGGATGCTAGGTATTAAATCCATGACCAATAGCCTATGAGCTCATTTCCTATGTGGTAAAGCCAGCAGGAAAACAAAATAGACTGAAGAAATTCATGGAGATTTAGGGAGAGTGGTATACTCAGAGAGGGCTGGAAAATTTTGGTGAGCCCTTTGCCCAATGACTGCACTTATGCATCTATTTTATCTGACTGCTCAAGAATTTTGTGAGCAAATCAATAGAATTGGTAGAGCTCAAGTAGGAGTGTCCTTGAGTTTTTGATCTGGAGGTTGTAGGTCAGGAGCACAGGTAGCAATCTGAACTTGTGATTGGTGTCTGAAATAAAGGAGGGGCAGAAGGTATTGCAAAGAACTAAACTCTTAGGCTATGGGATCTGATGCTATGGCGGGCAGATAAGTGTCAAAACTGAATGTAATTGTAGGACACCCAGCTTTTCTGCTTGGTGATATGGGAACTACCCCCACATCCTCCCACCTCCATCCTGTAGAACACATTGGAATTAGTTTCAAAACCTTTAACTGCATTGTTTAAAATGGGTAAAATATTCAATTTTATGTCATGTATAGTTTACCACCATCCAAGAAAAGAGTCTACAGGCTAAGGATCAAAAGTCTCATGACTCATTTTTCAGCATTTATTCCAAGTTGAAGGGATAATATTTAGGATATGGTGAATTAAATAAAATATGCTTTTTTTTTTTTTAGTGAGCATAATTAGGACAGAGGTAAAAGGTACTTGCAGGATTGGATTCTTCAGTTCTACAAGAACCTCCTGCCCCAGCACTATTGGGTATGACCCTAGACACCTCTAAGCACTGTCAGGGTGGTCCTGGAGTCTCCTGGCATTACCAGGATCTAAGCAACCCTCTATTCTCAGACTTTACTTCCAACCTGGGTTGACAGTATTACCAGGAGCAGCCTCTAGGGTCCTTTGAGCACTGCTCAGGAGCCCTCACAAAATGTATATGGATATATGTATACACAATCTCTTTAAAATGTAAATGCATGTCACCTAGGAAGAATCACGCAATCAAGTATATCCAGAGGGCCAGCAGGTAGCATGTTGAGTGCTATATTTATAACTGAATGGCAAGACTGTATATGTAGCCTAAAGGCATTCAGATGATAAAACTCTAGTTAAACAAAACATGTCTTCAACTTTGATTACCTGGAGCAACAATTAGTGACAACCCACATAGAATATTAAACATTTGCTAAGAGAGAACCACAAATGGAACATGGCATGAGCTCTTTAACAACCAATATGAAAAGAGAAATCTAGACAGCTACGTAACCATGAAGGTCCTGTTCCACTGCCACTCAAAAGCCAATCAAAGGAGAGATACTAGGAAGCGTAAAAAAGAGCTATATGGTCAACAATCTAGTAGGTTGGAAAATGGAAGGCATGTGCCTTAAAGTGACTTTCTGGTCTATACAGTCTATAAGGGGTTTTTCTAGATAAAAATAAAACAGGGAAAAATAGATTAAGGACCATGGGAACCAATATGAACAAGTAAAAACAAACCCAGGTAGGGGCTGGAGTGGTGACGCAAGCAATGGGGCAACTGCCTTGTATACACTAACCTAGGACAAACTGCAGTTCAATCCCCAGTATCCCATATGATCCCCCAAGCCAGGAGTGGTTTCTGAACACATAGCCAGGAATAACCCCTGAGCGTCACTGGGTGTGCCCTCCAAAACAAACAAACAAACAAACAAAATAACAATCCCAAGTAGGCTTGTCCTTTAGAAATATTCCATTTAATCTACAAATCTAAATAAAGTAAAGCAAGTTTTGGGGGAAGGGTAAACTACCTTGGAGCAGGGACCAATGTGTCCTTGTCTGTTACTTATATCTAGTCTGGCTTCAATTAGATGGAGGGAAAAAGAGCAATTATTCAGAAGCACATTTCCTGTTGCCACTAAAAGAGGAGAGAAATTTCTCCGGAGAATTTCATAACACCAATAGAGATCCATACAGATGCCTTGGGAATCTCCTCATCTCTTTTCTTTGAATATTTCATAGAAAAGTGTCACCAAAATTGTTCTGTTAGAGGCCATGGAAAGGCAAAATAGTGCTGAGTAAATAGTGCTATTTACTGACCAAAAATTCTATTCACTTACAAAGAAAAGATAAATAATCCAGAAAGGTTTTCAATACCTTGGGAAAGGTAAGCTTTAAATTCTAGCCTGTCTAAGTAGCTCATTCTTTGTTTGTTTAAATTTTATTACTTTATTTGAACATTTCTGTTGAAGCATTTGTGGTTTACAAAATTGCTCACAAAACAGATATTTCTGGCATTCCATGTTCTACTACCAATCCAACCACCAGTATAACATTCCCTCTACCATTGTTCCCCAGTTTCTCATCCACCCCCGTCCCCAGCCTGCCCCTTGGCAGGCACAAAATAATTCACTCTATATTGCTTGTTTCAACTAAATGGTAATGAAATTATATAAAAAAGACTTTAATAAAAGAAAATTTGTGTACATTGTTATATCTCATAATGAGGTCATTACTTCATTATCTGAAGGTTTAGTAAACTTTTTTTGCTGGTTGGACATTCAGTGTTATTAAGTAGCAGATTCTTAGGAAATATTTGAAGTAGGCAGCCTGATCAGCGTGGTGAGGCGTTGCCAATAAATTTTAGAAAACTTTGAAGCTAAGGAATGTTTAAGAATAACCCATCTCCAGCTCCAGATTGAAGATGTTAGTACAAACCCCAAAGCCAAATTCCTCTCTGGAGGGGTTAGCAGAAGCAAAGACCCTAATAGCACCCTGTGGGAAGAAGACCACGGAAGTCAAAGTCCTCATTCCTTGACCAGGTCCTAGCAATTGATTTCCTTTTGCACTTAGAACTCCAAACCAAGGCAGTTTAAACAAAATATGTAATTAATTTCCTAAGACAACTTGGGAACTCTGCTCTGGAGTACTGCATCTCAATTTAGTCTGTGCCCTATATTTGACAGAGCACTCTACTCTGGAGTTGCCCACACCTTATTTAAAAAGTCCTGTATTGCATTTGTGTCCCTTTTCACTACTTCTCTCTCTCACTCTTTCAATTTCTCTCTCTTTCATGAATGCTTATGTTCTCACTCTCAGACCACATTTTCTTTAGAATTAACAGCTTCCTATAATAAAGCCATTTTACTTCACTCTATCTTTCCGGAAATTCTTTACAGTGACAAAAGACAATGACCCTGGTCTCAGGTGGAGTGGAGTTGACTTCCTGCAAAGTCTATAACTTCCTAAGACTTTGACTCACAAAATATCTGAAGGGAGGCCAAGTAGTCTAAGGAACATAGAGTAGAAATAAAAAAATTTCAGCCCTAAGTGCCCAAACCAATGTCAACAACAATAGAATCAAGAGACCCAAACTATAACAAGCTAAACACAAAATGGACATGTTATACTAGCAATCTAGGGGGCTAAGGGTGGAAGTATGATGGAAAAAGGTCAACACTAGTGATGGGAATGGCCCCAATTCACTGTCTCTATGTGCTTGAAATACAACTTTGAAAGAATTACTATTCACATTGGTATCAATAAAAAAAAATCTGAATGGTAGGGACCAGTTTCAAAGAAGAGTAGAGCAAGACACTTCTGGGATAGCTTAATGGCCATCTTCCTAGGACTCAGGGCTCAAGAGTCCACAATGACATCTTTGGATAGTCATTTAACCAACAATGCTGTGGCAAGCAAGGCATAGTGAGGTAGCACTATTGTAGATCTAATTCCCATTTTGTTGTTCCTCTTTGGATTTCACTAGCAACAGATTTGTTGCACAAAGGAGTGATTAGAACAGAAAAGTAAAAGAAAGAAAGTGTTCAATTGATGAAATATAAAAGGGCAACTGGAGTTAGAAGAAATCTAATTGGAGGATTTTAGCCTGGGCTTTTTTTTATGGTAAGTAACAATAATCTAACTTGCCCTTTATATGGAAGAAATGAGGATGTATAGAAATGTATCACACATACTACTTAATTGAAGAAAACTATAAAGCATTAAACAAAGAAAACTATTAAGCATTCAAAGACAGGGTGAAGTTGGAGCTGGCCATCTGATGCCTGACTCCCAAATCCACTTTCAAAGAAGAATGTTATAGGGATTGAAGAACTAGTACAAGAGTGTTCACTTTTTATTAAAGCAATCCTGATTTGATCCTTGCCACTGTATCTGGTCCCAGGATCATCACCAGGAGTGACTATGGAGCATAGAATCAGGAATGTCCCTTGAGCACACTAGGTGTGGCCTAATTACCCTTCCTCAAAACATAAATAAACAGGGAAATGTGCTTTCCTAAATGTTGGCCCTGGTTTCAGCAGTTTTAAACTGTCAACTAATTCAGGATGTACTTCAGCTAGATAAAGTTGCCTCAGGCAAGAACATGCTCTTCCTTGGACAACCCACAAAATGTGAGCAGTCACAGTAAAAGTAAAAGGGCCATGTAGGACAATTGTGTGTCTGTTTGTACTCCAGAGCTCTCTGTAAGGTTGGTCAAAATATTGTTAGCCTTTCTTTACAATTTTATTGCTAACTTTTTTTGGTCCTACTTCTCTTTTGTCCATGAGTATTGCTTCCTTGTAAGTAACTATTTAATTCTCTAATGTCCATATCAGGTTCTGCTTCCCAAAACCCCAGTTGTTAAACAGCCTAACAAACATGTAGAACAAAGGAGTCAGATTCCTCCAGAATGTTTTCTCTGACTCATTACTCCTCTACATCATTGTTTCTGTTCTTTCCACTCCAAACTAGCTTTCTCCAAATATTGGGAAACCTCGTCATGAAGAATTCCCCATAGTTTTGGCCACAGAAACAAACAAATTGCTATTTACTGGTTTCTGATTTAAAATATTTTAAATTCAGGGCTGTAGCAATACTACAGTGGCTAAGATGTTTGCCTTGTTCATGGCCAACCTGGGTTTTATACTGACAGTAATGACCCATTGAGTATCACCAGGAGTGATCCCTAAGCACCAAGGTAGAAATAAGCCCTGTATAGTGTCCAAATACAAAATTAAAAGAAATCACTATTTAGCAAAGGATAGGGCCATATAGAAACAAACAAACATGGCATTCCTCATAAAACCATGAATTATAGGGAAGTGTTGTTTGCAAAACAGTGATATTTTCTACATTGTAGAGGATAGTAGTCATTGTCTTTAGAAGGTTAAATTGGGGCTTTAAAACGTCAAGTATAATAAACTTTTTAAACAAAATTGACTCAAAACCACTAACAGTCTAAGGAGATAACAAGAAAGTTTCTGAGCTCAGTTCCCTGACCATCTCTAAAGTTATATTTCAGAAGCATTAATTCACTTTATGCATTTTTCAAATATTTATTGAATACTTTTCTTGAACCAAGAATTTACTAGGTACTACAAAAACAATGACTAAGTAAAAACAAATACAATTTCCACTCCTAGAGAGGATACATGGATGGTTCTTAGAACTCAGTGTAATACTCACTATTCTTAGAAAATTTGAAGGAATAAAGAAAAAGAATAAAAAACTGAGAGAGGAGTGATATAATCGAGTAATTAGACTTTGGAAGCTGATGTGTGACTAACTTGACTGACAAAAACTGACTTATTGATTAACTAAAAAAACTAACTCATGAAATGCTGGGCCATAACTAAATAAAAGGCCTAGGAACTTAAAAAAAAAAGGAACTAAAAGGAAAATTGATGAATTTTGGTGACAATCTCTCAAAGTGTCTGGTTTGTGTCTATTAATACACAATATTACTACAATTCTACATATAAGTATAAATCCTACATACAAATACAAAGATTCCTCACACATTCTCCTCAATCAATCAAATATACAATATATTCTTTTTTATTTTTTTGTCATAATGGTCCTTTCCTTGACCTCTCCTACCTCTCTCACCCACAGTGGCAAGGTTCCTATTAAGGACTAGTTCTTCTGCTCTTTTTTATATTGTTTATAAATATACAATATATTCTAACCCAAATTGTTATATTTCTTTTAATCATTAATGTGTTCTTGACAGTCCATTTCAGTTCTATTCTTTTACCACCCTGATCATTCTTAGTGCTTGTGATTCCAAGTACAACACTCTCTGATAGCAGCTCTGGTCATGTCTTATGTTCTCACTGAGTTCAACTGTAATCCAAATTAAATTCCTGAAAAAAAGTAAATAGATTCAAGTAGAACCGATTACAATTTTAGCCAAGACACTGTTCTCTACTTTCTCAGAATTTGAGTTCTATGGGGAAAAAAACCTGACAGTTCCTTTACATGTTTTACGTTCACATGTAGTTCAATGAGCAATTATGTAAAATAAAGTCAATTTTTCTGGCTGCTTTTTTGCTGACTTAGTATTTTTAAGTATCTTGGTATTAAAGATGCTTGTACTAGAACCTTGCATGTTTAATTCTCAATGTGGATTTTTTAATCATTTTACAACTTTACCAATAGATTATTATCAATCAAAACTCCAATGCTTGACTTCATTTATATTTTATAAATAAAAATAACTAAAGAGAATAGAGATTATCTTGATTCTGCATTTTTGATTTTTATCCCAAGTTCTTTTACTTCTAGAGAATGATACAAGAAAGGGAACGGTATGTACATTTATATTTATTGAAGTTAAAATATAATTAAATGTTTATTTGATTATTATAAAATTATGATAATTGAGGGATTGGCCAAATCCAGCTATGCTAAGGGCTCACTCCTGACTGTATATTCAGAAATCACTCATAGCAGCTTAGGGACCCTTTGGAGAGCCAGGGATCCAATCTGAGTTGGCTGTGTGCAAATCACATTCCTACCCACTGTGCTGTCTGCGTCAGAATAAGCTTTCATTAATCACTGAATTCCTAGCCACAGGTAAATCTTAGTGGGGAGGGCTAGAGTGAATATTTACAATTAATTCCCATTGCAGAATTCTATCTTTGCATATGAGACTTTGGTGTATGTGTTCCTCAGTTTCCGCCTAGCCTACAGGATATTTTGAAGGTAGATACAAAGAATTATTACTTCCATTTACATTTGCATTTGCTTTATTAGACAAAAAGATTCTTAGATCACATTTTATTTCTTATTCATTTACTTATTTATTATTGGACAAATCTTTATTGTGTACTTTAGAGCAGGCATTATTCAAAGTGTTTGGGAAAATGGATAGGCTAAGAGTACAGCAGGCAAGGCACTTGCCTTATATGCAGTCAATCAGATTTGACTCCTAGAACTTCATCTGATCTAAGTCCACCAGGAGTGATTCCTGAACACAGAATCAGGAGTAAGTTCTAAGCACCACTAGGTATGATCTGAAACATAAAGTGTTTGGGGGTCCGGGCGGTGGCGCTGGAGGTAAGGTGCCTGCCTTGCCTGCGCTAGCCTAGGACGGACCGCGGTTCGATCCCCCGGCGTCCCATATGGTCCCCATATGTTGCCAGGAGCAACTTCTGAGCGCATAGCCAGGAGTAACCCCTGAGCGTCACAGGGTGTGGCCCAAAAACCAAAAAAATAAATAAATAAATAAATAAATAAAGTGTTTGGGAAAAGTAAGAAAAAGATCATATTCATGGGCCATATTCTTTAGAGGGAAGGAGGCATATCCACAAGTGCTCACAGACTTATCCTGGCTTGATACTCAAGGATGTCTTCTGGTTTCTAGCAGAAACCCAACCATGTCTTAACCAAGAACTGAAGCTAGAATGCTCTTATGTAAAGCATATGCTCCAGTTCTTTGAGCTAACCACCTGGGTTGGGAGTTTCTACAATAAAAAGAGTAGACATTAATAAGTGAGAGCTCCTGGAAAAGATATTAGTCAACAACTAATGGAGCATGATGAGATTTACAAAAGACAAGTGCAAACTCAATAGTAATATCAATAAAGATATCACTACCCCTTCCCTGCTTTTTGTTCTGGATTCTTTCTTTTCTTGCTGCATTTCTCCATGGATTCATGATTGTAACTAGTTTGATGATCTAAAACCAAGATGTGATGTCTGTGTCTACTGGGACCTCTTCTATTGGTTAACATAGTTTGTACCTGAGAAAATATATTACGGGTGACCAAATATTATGGCACCAAATGGATAGTGGCTCTCAGAAAGAAAACTAGAGAGTCAGCTATATTCATTCATTTATTAAGCAAACATTTATTGATATATTATTTTGTTTCTGATACTGGGAGCAGCAGTCATTGCAATTGGTGAAGACACCTTGTCGTAAGGATGATATTTTAAGCAGAGTGTTGGAGTAACCAGTTTTTATTCTATTCAGGATAATTCTTTTTTGCTTGTGCTTATCACTCATGGACTGGAAGAACCTCTGGATTGGTCCCTTACCCCTACATGTTCTCCACCCAAAGAGGTGATCTTTCTCTTCCCAATAAAGACCTTGGGTCTCAGGGAGAAGCTGCTTGCAGTGTTGATTTCCACAACTAGTGTATCGGCATGCTGGTATCTTTTTCTAGCAAGTGGAAAGCTGTGGTGGAAGTTTCCTGAACCTGTTTTATTTTATTGAATCTTGTGTGGATTATTTCTTGTGTTGGTGTTTGCTTCCATACACATGCTCCCCAACCCCTTGGTACTGGGGCATGAGTCTCCCACTTCACCTGGCACCCAGAACAGGGGTATTGTCTACATCTGGTGAGATGTTTTCTGGAGTGATTTTTGTGGTTACTAGAGTGGATAAGTCCACCTTGGATTAAAGATGCTAGTTTCTATTTGGTTCAAAGTTATGACAATAGCTAGACTTTGGGTCAAGAAATTCTGATCTTTATATATGTTGCTACTGTCTTCATTCCAAAAATAAATATAAAATATACCAAAGTAGTAATGTACATATTGGTCATTTTGTATTGATACTATGGCATTATAATTTATATGTACCATGAAATGTGTGATGCACAGGCCAAGTTTTCCAAAACACCTCCAACTTTGGAAAACAAAAGCACTTTCCCAGTAGTGACATGCTTGTCAAAGCCCTAAGGCTAGTAACTTGCCATCTTCCACTGGTGGTAGGCCAGAGGAATCGCCAGCTGCTGAGATTAATATTCCAGATAAAACTAATGCTAAAATTAGCCAGCAACAGTCCACTTGGATATTGAGTCAGAAAGCAGGTCCATAAGATTACCCACCCCCATTCCTCCTCCACTGCAGCTCCATAGAGAGTGTGGGACAAGTACAGATCCAGAACTGGCTTCTTCACATCAAGGAAACAGCCACACTCCAACCTATGTGGGTTTAAATATGGAATAAATATCTCAGTTTATTTTAGAAGACATGCTCACAGTATAGTCCACTATGATCCATTTGTATTGAGTTACTTACTAGCTGGAGTGAAGGTGGATGGTAGACCCCTTAGGACTTTAATACTGTTGCTAAGACCTACCTGAGTTCTTTCCAACTGATGCAGTGTAAGATGTGGTTTTATGACAAAGTTAAAAACCAAGCTTAATAACCTAGGTCATTCTGGATGATGGTAGCAGGTATTCAGTTGTCTTATGAACTTCTGATAGGGTGTGGGGCTTTCTTGAATCCCCACAAGCAGGTAACTTTACCCCATGCTGTTTTGGTACTGGTCAGAGAGATTGCATTGTTTGCTAGGGAGAAGATTAATGTGGACACAAAATTTAAGGACAGTTTTACAAATATCTTTCAGATTGCATCTGAGCCATATGCAGAATTTCTGGGGAAACTGACAGATGCAATCAGGAGGTAGGATAAAAGCAAAGAAATACAACTGCTCCTTACAAAATTGTTAGCTTTTTAAAATGCTATTGAAGATTGTCAGGCTATTATATGTCTCAGTAGAGAGAGAATATGTCATGGTATTTCTACAGGGTTGTAGGAACACTGGCTCATTCCATTTGAGGTATTTCATGAATTAAAGAAAGACAGCTTTAGCAATCTACTCCATACAGGAGCAATTGTTGGAGAACCAGAATGGATGCAGCTATCTTATTAGAGGATATGGTGGGTCTCATTCAAAGATGAGTTTGTCCCAAATCTAGCAAAGGATTCCATTGGGCCAGAGATTGTTTCTAAACTTTTTATCATGTCTCACGTAACTGAGGAAGAGGTCCAAGCACAAGTCTCACGAGTTCAGGTCAGATGCTTTAACTGTGGAAAACTGGAACATTTGCACAGAGACTGCAGGATTCCTCCCAACCCTGCTCCCTTGATGCCAACACCCATTCATCCAGTCTTGGGAAAATGGGTCAGGGGCTGATACCAGGTCCCACAAAATCAAGGAACCATTTTGTTAACAATTCAACTTCCCAGCCCGGGCCAAGAGAACTCCAAATCATAGACTCATTAAAGCCTGCTACTTCAGAAAGCTGTGCAGTTATCTTTGAAAAAGGCATCTGCATGCCATATTTTCTATGTTTACTATTTCTATAGTTTACTATCATATTATAATGCCTTTGTTCTCAGTTTGCCTACAGGAACAGAACTTAGATGATCAAGACCCATTATGTGATAGTTCATGGTTATACTTTTGTTACAGTGCTCATTAACATATTACTTAGTATAGACTTGGAAAATGATTGTTTTGAGAATGTTCTATGTACAGTCTAACCTATGAAATTTTTTCAGCAAAGTTTACCCTCACTAATTGTGATTTTCCTAGGAATTGGAAAACGTTTCCATCTAATTTGCTGGCTCCTTCTATATATTTTGTAGTGCTTTGACCAGTTCCAGTTGGGTCAATTTTGGGTCAATTGATCGTGTGTGTGTGTGTGTGTGTGTGTGTGTGTGTGTGTGTGTGTGTGTGTGTTGGCTACCTCTATGTCTATTTTTTGTCCCCAATTCACAATACAGACCAGGCAAAGAACCTGGGTTGAGGTGTATATGGGGTGCATTTACTGTACCTCCTCTTTCTATACAGTCAGTGTACAGAACACAGCCTGTGGTAAGAATTGGGAGGCCTTATCTTTTCTTTTTTAGAGTTTTTAATATATATAAAATTCTTCACCAGTGTAACATTCCCATGACCAATATCCCAAGTGTCCTTCCTCCCCACCCCACACAGGCCTTTCTACTTCCCTCATTCAGTCACATATTTTTTTTTCTTTTTTTTTTCTTCCTCCTTTCTTTTTTTTTTAATTTAAACACCTTGATTACATACATGATTGTGTTTGGGTTTCAGTCATAAAAGGAACACCACCCATCACCAGTGCAACATTCCCATCACCCAAGTCCCAAATCTCCCTCCTCCCCACCCAACCCCCGCCTGTACCCTAAACAGGCTCTACATTTCCCTCATACATTCTCAATATTAGGACAATTCAAAATGTAGTTATTTCTCTAACTAAACTCATCACTCTTTGTGGTGAGCTTCCTGAGGTGAGCTGGAACTTCCAGCTCTTTTCTCTTTTGTGTCTGAAATTTATTATTGCAAGAATGTCTTTCATTTTTCTTAAAACCCATAGATGAGTGAGACCATTCTGCGTTTTTCTCTCTCTCTCTGACTTATTTCACTCAGCATAATAGATTCTGTGTACATCCATGTATAGGAAAATTTCATGACTTCATCCCTCCTGACAGCTGCATAATATTCCATTGTGTATATGTACCACAGTTTCTTTAGCCATTCGTCTGTTGAAGGGCATCTTGGTTGTTTCCAGAGTCTTGCTATGGTAAATAGTGCTGCAATGAATATAGGTGTAAGGAAGGGATTTTTGTATTGTATTTTTGTGTTCTTAGGGTATATTCCTAGGAGTGGTATAGCTGGATCGTATGGGAGCTCGATTTCCAGTTTTTGGAGGAATCTCCATATTGCTTTCCATAAAGGCACATATTTTTATGATAGTTCTCTGTGTAATTATTTCTGTGACTGCACTAAACGATCCCTGTGGTGAGCTTCATGTCAGGAGCTGGATCCTCCAGTTGTTCTTTATTTTGTCTCTGAGAATCATTACACAAATGCTTTTCATTTTTCTCAAAACCCATAGATGAGTAAGATCATTTTGTGTTTATTTCTTTCCCTCTGACTTATTTCATTCAGCATAATAGATTCCATATACATCCATGTATAGAAAAATTTCATGATTCTTTTGATGGCTGCATAATATTCCATTGTGTATATGTACCATAGTTTCTTTAACCATTCATCTATCGAGGGGCATCTAGGTTGTTTCCAGAGTCTGGCTATTGTAAACAACACTGTAATGAATATAAGTGTGAGAAAGGGATTTTTGTATTGTATTTTTGTGTTCCTAGGATATATCCCTAGGATATTAATTGTATATAGGCCTTCTTTTCCTTCCCTGCTTACCACTTTACAATTGCTTTTCTATTGTTTCCTTTCATTCTCTCACACCTGATTTGTTATCACTTACTATTTAACCCTTTTAACACTCAGTTCTTCATTCCTCATGGACCAAAACATTCTCCCCAACCCCATCTCTCCCACCTCCCTTCAGCATTGACTGCTGCTCTCGACTAAATTTGCATTTTGAGAGAACCTCAGCTCTAGGACATATTCTGATCTATGACTGCTGTGAGCCATTTTTCAGACTGACATAAGACCATGTCGCTGGCTGAAGCTGTGCTCTGGATTCTATCCCCCTAGGACTATTTTAAAAGACTTACAGGGAATATTTATATTTCTTATGTATTTTTTATGGGTATTCCCTTAATAGTGTAATTATTTATTGTGTATTTCTTTATGTAGATGTAGTTTTTCCTTTATCTTTTTTTGGATTTGTTTAGTAGAAAATGCTAGTATGTGTGTGTATATATATATATATATATATATATATATATATATATACTTCTTGGGTTCTGTGTTACAGATAGGACCAGGTATAGGGATTGTTTAGTTTGTTATTATTACCCCCATATGCACAATAGTATCCTGTGGCATTTTTCCTTTTTTGCACAGGAGCAATAAAATGGAGATATTTAGGTATAGAGAGAACTTCTTGTCTAAAAGGGATAGGAACTCCAAATTTTTTGCTGCAGGGGAGCCTTCCACCCTGAACATTTGTCATAGTGACTTGGTCTAGACTTTATTCACATGGACATTGGCCATTCAACCCTGAACCTTGGGTCACATCTTTGGAACTGGCACAATTTCTTCACCATCATCAGAAATCAAACCAGGTCTTAGTGCTGCCTTGGCATCAACTTACTCCATGATTGGTATCTATGCCACACTGACAACGACTTGGAAATCAGCAATAACTTGCTTTCAGGGTAGGTTTCTTTGCCACACCTTCTAATGGTGAGATGAAACCAATAGATACTTCATGACACCCTGACATCAACATAGGATCAGTGCAAAAATCAAGATCTTTAATTACTAAAGTCTGATTGTGACAACTGTGATGAGAAGAAAGACTTTGCAATTAGACAAATTAGTATGCCTGGAGCCTATAGTTGGTCATATAGCAGGATGCTTCATAGGTGGGGACACCCTGTTTTAAGTATAGAGGTTTTTTTTCTTTCTATTTCCCCAATTTCTGCTTCACCTATGAAAAAAAACTGTGACCCCTTTTTTATCTTTTAGATAGGGACTCCTGACTTTTGCATAGGGACACAAATTACAATGTTTCACCTCATATTTCTGCATTTTCTATAAAGTTAAGAATGGGGAGTTGTTGGAGTAAGCAGTTTCCATTCTACTAAGGTTAATTGTTTGCTTGTGCTTGTCACTCATGAACTGGAAGCCTCTGGACTGGTCTCTTATCCTACATGTCCTCCACCCTAGTGAGTGGCTTCTCTCTTCCCAATAAAAATCTTGGGTCTCAGAGAGAAGCTGCTTGCAGTTCAATTTCCACAATTAGTCTATCTGCCTGATGCTATCTTTTTTTCTAGTGAGTGGAAAGTTTGTGGTGGAATTTTTCTAAAACTGTTTTATTCTCTCAATCTTATGTGGATTGTTTCCTGTGTTGGTGTTTGTTACCATACCCATGCTACCCAAACCCTTGGATTGGGGCATGTGGCTTCTGATTCAGCAAAGAATCCCACATGTAAAATTACATATGTAGCTCTTACGTCATGCTATATGGGATTTGAAGTATATAAAATATGGCAATTTTATTTGCTAACATGTAAGATACAAGTACTCTATAATCTTGTGATCTCCAAAATCTGAGCATACAATGTCTATTTCATAATTGACACATAAAAGACACATAGGTACTGAATAAATAGGTCATTAAGTTCATATTCCTCTCTAGCTCTGATTATTAAAAAGTTCTTCCTGATTTTAGATTTTTTTTGTTTGTTTGTTTTGAGGCCACACCTGATGATGCTCAGGGATTACTCCTGGCCATACACTCAGAAATCGCTCCTGGCTAGCGGGACCATATGAAACACCGGGGATGGAACCGAAGTCTATCCTGAGTCAGCCAAGTGCAAGGCAAATGCCCTACTGCTGCGCTACCTCTCTAGCCCCGAGTTTACCTTTTAAACAACATCCTTGTTCTAACCACTATAATCAGTGTTGACAGCATATTTTTGTTGTTGTTTAAAAACAGCTAGCAATGTATTAATCCATTCTTAGAATTTTAAACATTTCATACTGTGACATGCTTATAAATTCTCACTCTAACCCTGATACTTCTTTTCGAAGTATTGTACAAATCAAGATGGTTTAAAAGGCAGTTGGCCTGCCCTCTCTCCAGGCCTTTATACTCTGGTATGGTTCTCATGCATTTTGCCAATGTGCCCAGATGAAGCTTCATTATCTATTATATGAACATTATTATGGTGAATCATAAGCAAAAGACTCTAGGAAACTAAGGTTCATTGATTTTAATATATTTGCTGAATTCTTTTTCTTTGTTGTTTTTTTTTTGTTTTATTTGGGGCCACAAATAGAAGTTCCCAGGGCTTATTCTTGACTCTGTGCTCAGGTATTATTCCTGATGGTGATCAAGGATACGCAATGCCAGGGATAAAACCAAGGCTGTCTGTGTGCAAGGTAAATGCCCTAACCTCTATACTATTCCTCTAATCAAATGGCTTAAATTTTTACCACCCAAGTCAAGCAATGTCAGTCTCTTTATAGTGAAATATAAATGCCTGTATCAATAATAAACTTCCACACTGGGTTTTAATATGTGCACTAAGCTATCCATCTTTCTACTGTCCTGAGCATTTTTAATTCTGATGTGGGGTTTTGTTTGTTTTTGTGTCATACCCAGAGGTGTTCAGGCCTTACTTCTGGCTCTGCACTCAGGGATAACTCCTAACAGACTCAGAGGACCATATGGTGTTCCAGATACCAAACCAAGTCTGCTGTATGCAAAGTAAGCACTCTCCCTCCCTCCAGCCTGTTGTCAATATTTTCTACTCTTGATGTGTCATTTCCTGGAATACTCTTGCATATAATATGTTGAGTTGAAAAATCCAGATAGTTCATAGCATATTATTTACATTGTTCTAGCTTTATTACCTGAGGTTTATAGGAACCATTTGTTAATTGTGACTATTTAATGTATACTTTGTTATATGGATGTGACAATCAATATGTCTTGATACATTTTCCAGTCCCACTCTTTTCCTTCTCTCTTGTTTACTTATAGTCTAGAGCATCTTTCCTTATATCTAGATTAATCAAAAGAATTCATGGAAATATAAAACTCACTTCTGATAAGTTTTCAAACTGAATAATTGAAGTATTGAATAACTGAATAAGAATAATAACAATAACTGGATAGTTGAAAGGGGTATTCGTACTCTTTATTAAGGTAAATCTATATTACAAAGATGTCAGTTCTCTGGAAGTTAATTTAATGCAATTCCAATAAAAATTCTACAAGTTATTTTACAGAGCTAATATGATATTGATATGAAGAAATGAAAGTACAAGAATAGTTAAGAAATACACAAAAATAGAAAAACTGCAAAGGATAATTAACCTTACTTATCTTTAAAACTAATATAAAACTCCCATAGACAAAATACTTTGGCAACAGTACTCAAATAGGCAAAACATTGCTTGAGAATAAGATAAAAACCTAAATATGAGCACTCCATGTGTGATTAAATTAGTCCTATAATCATTAGAGTAAAGGTGGACACTTTTATTCATATCATCAGGATATTTATACATGAAAACCTATAATTAACAGTAGAGTCAATCATAGTCTTTCCATAAAAATAAATAAATATAACTTTCCCTTTTTACACTAAAAAGTAATGTCAGTACAACTAGTCATTTAATAAAAATAAAATTATGTCTGTATGACATGCAGATTAATATGTGAATTTGGGGCTATAAACATAAAAAATAAATCACATAGTTTACATACAAGAAATTCATCTGTTAATCTGTCTTTAACCTCAATGTAGAGAAAGGTTAAAAGGGAAACAGTTTAAAGCAGGGGTCTCAAACCCGCAGCCCGCGGACCATTTGTGGCCCTCTGTACAACATTTTGTGGCCCGTGGTCGGCCTTCAAATATCACAGTATCGAGATTATTCGCTTATCAAATAATTGCAATAAAAATTGCATTAGTAAGAAAAAATCTCATTAAACATTCACATACCCCAAGCAGTTCCGTTCGAGGTATGCAAATGTTTAATGCGATTTTTTGCGGGTTTTTTTCTGACTAATGCGATTTTTTATTGTGAATATTCGGTAAGCGAATAATCGCGAATACTTTGTGCCTAGCTCAGACGTCATTTTCGCTGCTCCTGCCTGTTGTCCCTTGCATTATCTGAGGCCTAAGGAAGAGAAGTTTATTACAGAATTAGATTTTGTCATACCTTCATCATTACTTCATCAAAGCCTGCAGTGAAGAGAAAGATTGATGACGAGCACAGACAATTTCAGGAAAAAGTGGGAGACGCAGTATTTCCTTGTTGAGCACAGGGGCATTGCCACATGTCTTGTTTGCTCAGAGAAAGTTGCAGTGCACAAGGAATACAACTTGAAACACCATTATTCAACTAAACATGCTGAGGAATGTGCAAAATATCAAGGAAATGAGAGAGCCAAGCGGGTTGCCAATCTTAAAGCATGTCTAATGAGGCAACAAGATTTCTTCAAGAAAGCAACCAAAGAGAATGTTGCATCAGTCGAAGCTAGTTACATGGCTAGTGAGATGATTGCTAAGGCAGGGAAACTATTCACAGAAGGAGAGTTTGTCAAAAAAAAAAATGTATGTTAGAGGCTGCAAGTATTTTTTGTCCGGAAAAGAAAGGTCAGTTTAGCAAAATCAGCCTTTCTGCCAACATTGTGACAGAGCACATTTTTTTTTTTTTGTGGTTTTTGGGTCACACCCGGCAGTGCTCAGGGGTTACTCCTGGCTCCATGCTCAGAAATTGCTCCTGGCAGGCACAGGGGACCATATGGGACGCTGGGATTCGAACCGATGACCTCTTGCATGAAAGGCAAACGCTTTACCTCCATGCTATCTCTCCAGCCCCCGACAGAGCACATTTATGACATGTCAAGTGACATTTATAATCAACTGTGTGAGAAAGCCAAATGTTTTGATGCATATTCAGTTGCTCTTGACGAGGGCACAGATATAACAGACACTGTGCAGCTCACAATTTATGTCCGTGGTGTTGACTGCAATTTTGAATTGACAGAAAAGCTGCTCACAATAATTCCAATGCATGGCCAGACCACTGCTAATGAGATATTTCAGCATCTGCGTGATGCCATTGAGAATGCAGGTTTGCCATGGAAGAGGTTTGTTGGAATAATAACCGATGGAGTGCCATCAATGACAAGGAGGAAAAATGGACTGGTGGCACTTGTTCAAAAAAAACTTGAAGAGGAGGGTGTAGAGAAGACCACTGCTCTTCATTGCATTATCCATCAGCAGGCCCTTTGCAGTAAATGCCTGCCGTGTGACAATGTGATGTCTGTTGTTGTGAAATGCATCAACCAAATCAGATCCAGGGGCTTAAAGCACAGGAGGTTCCATGCTTTTTTAGAGAAAATGGAGTCAGAATATGGAGATGTGCTCTATTTTACCGAGGTACGTTGGCTCAGCAGAGGAAATGTCCTGAAAAGATTTTTTGAGTTGAGAGAAGAAGTGAAAAGCCTTCATGGAGAAGAATGGGAATGCTGTTTCTGAATTGAGTGATCACAAATGGCTCATGGACTTAACTTTTCTTGTTGACATAGCTGAATGTACTAAACAAGATGTTACAAGGCCCGGGGCAGCTTATCAGTGCTGCCTATGACAATGTGAGAGCGTTCTCCACAAAATTTGTGTTCTGGAAATCTCAGCTCTCTCAGACAAACCTTTGCCATTTCCCAGCATACAAGGAACTTGTGGATGCAGGCATACCATTCAGTGGTGAAAAATATGTTGTTGCTATTTTTAAGCTAGAGAAGGAATTTGATCACAGATTTGCAGACTTCAAAAAACACAGAGCAACTTTCCAAATTTTTGTGGACCCCTTTTCCTTTGATGTACAAGATGCCCCTCCTGTGCTTCAAATGGAGCTCATTGACCTGCAATGCAACTCTGATCTCAAAGGCAAGTTCAGGGAGATTAGTGGAAAAGCAGACATGCATGGGCAATTTTTGAGAGAATTGCCCCCCAGCTCCCTGAGCTTTCCCGAATGTTCAAGTGCAGCATGTGCCTTTTTGGGAACACATATTTGTGTGAAAAGTTATTCTCCACATTCAATAAGTCAAAGTACAGGTCTAGACTTAATGATGATCATCTTCAAGCCATCCTGAGGGTCTCAACTGCTTCCTCTCTAAAGCCAAATGTGGGTCAGATTTGTGAGAAGAAGCATTGTCAAGTCTCTGGCAGCAAGGAACAGGCAATGATGCCATGTTCAGAAGAACTGTTCATGATCTTAACTCAATGTTCTATTCATGCTCAGAAGAAATAATTAAAACTGTTAATAATGACGTTTGAGGACTTTTTTTTTTGTGAAATCCTTTATGCAGCCCTGCCTCACCCCAACTTTGCCTCCTGCAGACCCCAGATAAATTGAGTTTGAGACCCCTGGTTTAAAGTGTTGGGAAGACAGCTGAAAGACTTGGGCAGCATAAAGTCTTCCATGTCATCTTCAGCATTGCAGGGATTTCCAAGGATTACCCTGGTGGCTCCCAGCATGCCTGAGAAACTCCACCCCTCTACTATAAATTAAAAATATACTAAAGAAAAATAGGAAGGGCCGGAGCGATAGTACAGCAGTAGGGCTTTTGCCTTGCATACGGCTGACCCAGGATGAACCTCAGTTCCATCCCCTGTGTCCCCTGAGCCAAGAGCGATTTCTGAGCACATAGCCAGGAGTAACCCCTGAGCGTAACTGGGTTTGGCCAAAAAAACCAGAAAAAATAAATAAATAAAAATAGGAGATTGAAGAGACCTTTCAGTCTTAAGATGTTAGGAATAAGCCCCTAGAAACACAGTTATTCCAGTCCTGTATGAGGGTTTGTGGTCAGTATGATCTTGTCACCGAGGCAGAGCATTACCTCTTTAGAGGCAAGAATGAAATAATTACTGAGCTCTGGGGTTCCCATTTAACATTCTCACTGACCTTGATTAATAAGAGCAGATAATCAACTACTAATTTATGACATGAGCTGAATTTCAATGGTTGATACTTTCCAAAGAAAATATAAAAATAGAGTATGCATATATTATATATAAAAATAATATGCATTTCCCCTTAATTATTATAGACAAAATGTGGAGGAAAATTGATGCTCCAGAATTACTAATATTTATTTACAATATTTATACAATAAAATCTTAAAGAACAATTTAAAATAGTGTTGGAGAAATTCACTTATATTCCTTTTTTTTTTTTTTTTTTTTTTTTGGTATTTGGGTCACACCCGACAGCATTCAGGGGTTACTCCTGGCTCTATGCTAAGAAATCGCCCCTGGCAGGCTCAGGGACCATATGGGATGCCAGGATTCGAACCACTGTCCTTCTGCATGCAAAGCAAATGCCTTACCTCCATGCTATCTCATGCTATCCCAATTCATGATATTCTTATAAGAAAATAATATAATACAAGAGAGACAAAAAATGTATTCTCTTCACGAAATGTATTCTACTCATATACAACTCAAAAACCACCTGGAATACCAACAGAACAGAAGATATGGATGCATTTAAAACAAACTGTAGGTCATTTCTGAAAGAAATAAAAGTAGACACAAGAAAATCAAAAGAGATCTCATTCTTATAGAGTGGATGATTAACATTATCAAAATGATAATTCTACCCTAAACACTAAACATACAAATACTCATGACATTTTAAAAGACTGAACCAAAATCTGTTGAAATTAAAATGGAGTGATAACCTATCTCAGTTAGACCCTGAAAATAGATAAAGCAATCCTATGAATAAAGGTGAAAGGGTTTTCCTCTCCCCATTTTAATTAATGCTATAAAGCTATCATAATAAAAATAGTGTGATATTGGAATAAAAATATTCTCAAATCAATGGAATAGAACTGAGATCTCTGAGGCAAATCCTTAGGTATATAGTCAGCTAAATTTGATAAAGGAGATAAGTACATGGAATGGAGTAAGGAAAGCAACTTCAAAAAATGGTGTTGGTGAAGTTGGTCCTTCACACATATAATGAATAAAGACTCCTATCTCATACCAAGTATAAAAATAAATTCAAAATAATTAAATGTCTTTATACAGAGCTGAATTCATAAATTATTTGAGGGGAAAAAATCAGGATCATACCTGGAGAGAAGGTGTGACTTCTAATTTTTGCAACTCCTCATTTTCTTACAGGTGCTTACTTTGCTGTCTGGACCTCTGGAATGGTTTTATTTACACAATAAGCAACCTCTCACATATGTGCCCTATTTGGAATCCATTGCTTCTCATCATCAAAGTCAGGCTCAAAGAGGTTTCTTTGTTAGGTTTTGATCCTGAAATAATAGTACTGCCAATTCTAAAAGAGGAAGTAGAATGCATATTACCTCTAAGTAAGCCCCTTCAACAAGCTCTATCAGATTTTTTAGGGGAAGTTCCCTGAAAAGTATCCTGCTGAAAAGGCCTGGGATTTCTTCAAAAGGACACATTTTGTAAATTTATCTATTATTCCTTGCTCCCCTATAGCCACTGTTGATGTGTTTTATATTGACAGGTCATCATCAGGAAAATGCAGTATCACTGAATGTTCACTGACCGCAACAGAACCTACAAATTACTAGTCTTCTCAACAAGTAGAACTTGCTACTTATAATTACTATCACTTGTTTTAAAGTCATGCAATGTAGTAAAAGATTCAGCTTACATGGTAGGATTATTCCCAGGAATAATACCCACCTCTTTAAACACTCATAACCAGTTTGTTCAAGTCTTGTTTCAGCAATTACAAGCACTTCTGAAAAAATGTTCCAAGCCAATTTTCATCACTCTTATAAGAACCCATTTTGGCCTACCAGGGCTGATGGCTCAAGGAAATGAAATTGTTAACCATTTAGCCTGCCAGTATTTATGTCACCTGCAGAAGAACATGCAGCACTACATACAAACATCTGCTGCCTGCATGTGAGCTATTATATTCCATAGAGGCAAGCCAGACAGATTGTTTGATAACTGTATCATTTGTGCATCTTTGAATAAAATAATACACATAGCTGGGCCAACCCCCGAGGTATACAGACAATGAATTGTGGCAAATGGATATTACACATGTAGACTTCTTTCCAAAGAAACCCTATCTCCATGTGATCATTGATACATATTCACACTTTATCTGGGAATATCAATGACTTCTGAAAGATCCAAAGTTGTTTAGACCTTCATGATAAAATGTTTTCCTGTCATGGATGTCCCCAATTCATAAAAAAGGACAATGCCCTGCCCACACTAGTAAAATTCAAAAATTTTGCAAAGAATGGCAAATAAAACATGTCACTGGAATGCCCTATAATCTATAAAAACAAGGCATAGTTGAAAGAGCTCACAGAACCCTCAAAACTCAATTGTTAAAATACAGAAAAAGGGGCATGACATTGATGGACATTTTATCCTTAACATTATTTTCACTAAACTCCCCAAATTTACCCTAAAGAAAGCTCTACACAGCTGCAGAAAGACACTTTAAAGATACTCAGGTGCAAAATCAATTAATTTACCTATTTGGGTAAAAATTTGGCAACCCTGCTAAGAAACTTTGGGTCCCACTATACCTTGTCAGAAGCAGGATTTTCACAAGTAAAAAAATCTCAGACATCAGCACATGAAAAGACTATAAGCCACCCTTCAGACCCAACATAGACTACTAGAAAAGAAAAGAGCAGTAAACAACTGCAATCCCAACAGATAACCGGGACAAGTGACCATGCACTGAGGCAGAGACTACATATCACCTTAGGTAACCCCAAAGCACTATGCTGAGAGGTGTATTCTATATAAAAAGATACAGAGATGGGGCTGGAGCGGTGGAGCTTTTGCATTGCACACTGCTGACCTAGGAAGGACTACAGTTCAATCCTCCAGCATCCCATATGGTCCCCAAACCAGGAGCAATTTCTGAATGCATAGCTAGGAGTAACCCCTGAGCATCACTGGGTGTGGCCCAAAAAGCAAAAAGAAAATAAAAGAGATACAGAGATAAACAAATAATTACAGATTTAAGACTTTTCATGTCATATCCTCACAAAATTGCATGAGAAAGGTTAAAAATAACTTATACATGACTATATGTCATACATACACTCAATTTTATTTGCACTAGGTAATCACAATATCAACAATATTTAACTTCATTTTTTTTTCTTTTCTTCAATTTTGAAACATTTCTACATAAGCATATACCCTGATTTTTAATGCTATTTTATTTCTTGATATAAATCTTTGTTTAAGCACCATAATTACAAGCATATTTATATTTGGGTTTCAGTCATAAACAGAATATCCTCCCACTTCACCCTGCCTGTATCCTGACAGACATTCTACTTCTCTCATTCTTTAACATTGTCATGCTAGTTGTTAGCAGTTATTTCCCTAACAAGCTATTTTAAAAACAAAGGAAAGGCAGGGAATATAATTCAGTGGTAGATCACATCTGAGTTTGACCCTCAGCACCCAATAAATAGCTAAATAATATAGCCACGATACTTATGACATTAAGAGAGTAAAGATATGTGTCTTTCTTTTCAAGTAGCTTGGCAACAAGAAAAAGAAAACAGAAATGCAAGCTCCATCTTTGAGAAAATAGAAAAAATTAATAAGACTCATGGAAAAACAATGCCAGGGTGCTGCAGGCATCTTGTTTCTCAGCATCTCTAGTGTGGACGAAATCCTTCACTAGAGGAAAATGGGTACACAAGCGGCCGAATATGAAATATTAAATAATGAAACCACACAAAATAAATTGTACGGGGACCTGCATCTTCAATAGACATGAGACAATTTTACTCTTTGTTTTTTTTGTTTTGTTTTTTCGGTTTTTGGGCCACACCTGGCGATGCTCAGGGGTTACTCCTGTCTATCTGCTCAGAAATAGCCCCTGGCAGGCATGGGGGACCATGTGGGACACCAGGATTCGAACCAACCACGTTAGGTCCTGGATCAGCTGCTTGGAAGGCAAACACCGCTCTGCTATCTTCCGGCCTGACAATTTTACTCTTAATGCCGGTGACATACATATATACAAGTCTATGGTATGAAAGGTATTTCCGTGCTGAACAAAGGCAGGCCCTAAAATATACATATCAAAAATACTAGCCAGTACAGGTGAGAAGAATCCCGAGCTAAAAGAGAGAAAGTAACATAAAGAGAAGGGGGTGTTCTAGTTTAGAAAGGAGGTTCTTATGACAAAGAATAAGAAACTTGTTTTGCTTTAATGTGGGGACTAGCCCATAGCAAGGAAGATAGGAACTGTTTGTTTACCAACTAGCTGGGTTGCATTTACACTGACCACTATGCTTTTAGAAATGCAGATTTATCTGGCCAGGAGGTGAAACTAGCAGAGCTTTGCTGCTGAGAATTTCCCTGAGTCATAGACTGAGGCCTGTAATTTTGGCCTTTATTTTTGCAAGGGAGATAATGTGCCAGAGTAAGAAGGAAATTGTAATGTTGCTATCATATCATGAATATCAGAAATATTGCCAGTAATCCACGTAGGGGCTATAATTAACATCCACCAATGGGCCTGCTGACTAAAATATTTCTTGGGGAAAAATATCAGCATACTGCACCAGAAAAGTCAATAGACACATCTGGTGAGCTCGCTTCCCCTATAATGGAGACATCTATGCTGCATGCTGTGACACCAGGGCTTACCTAAAAATATGATATTCAGGCAAAAACCTAATGCCTTGGTCTCCTAAGAAATGCAGACCATAGAAAAAAAGTGGTCCTTTGCTAGACTAAATGATGATAATGAAACAAGGCACCTTGTGATGGAACTGTCTTCAGTTTTTATCATCTCAGAGCAATAGTAACTGCTACTAAAAGCACAGAAATCGCCTCTTCGTTGGAAGCAGTTACTTGGTGAAGCAAGGTGTAGACACCCTGAAAAAGTTATCACCTGTCACCTATAGTGGGGAGAGAGGAAATGAAAGTGAGTCTCCTGCAGACTCATAGACCTAAACTCACTCTCACAACTGGTATTATAAGAAGTTTCGTTATTGGGACCCAAGCTATATTAAAGCATGTAGAGCATTTACCTTGCATGGGGTCAACCCAGGTTCAATCCCTGGCACTCCATATGATCCCCCAAGCACTGCTTTGGAATAATTCCCGAACTGAGATCAATGAGTAACCCCTGAACACGGCTAAGTGTGACTCAAAAAAAAAAAATTTCATAGTTACACTGGGCTTCTACCTAAAATTTCAAGGTGTGGTACAAAACTCAAAACAAACAAACAACAGAGAGTTTCATTACTGCTGGAGGTTTCATAGCCATCACCAGTTATCCTTACTTGCCCACCTCTACTGACTCACTATTCTCAGAAGAGAAGCAAAGCAAGCTGCTAAAATTCATGGGGCTGGAGAGATAGCATGGAGGTAAAGGCGTTTGCCTTGTGTGCAGAAGTTTGGTGGTTCGAATGCCGGCATCCCATATGGTCCCCTGAGCCTGCCAGGAGCGATTTATGAGCATAGAGCCAGGAGTAACCCCTGAGCACGGCTAAGTGTGACTCAAAAATTTAAAAAAAAAAAAAAAAAAAGGAAGAAAGAAAATTCATGGTTACACTGGGCTTCTACCTAAAATTTCAAGGCTTCGCCATCACAATAATAGCCAACTTTACTCCTTCATGACTATGTCTGTTAGAAACACCAAAATCTGTAGTTATGCCAGTGTTTGGCTTGAAAACTCTGGGGTCTTCTCAGAGTAAGGTGAGTCAGGTCTCTGAACTTCTGGAAGTCCCAGTAACCATATACACATCCCACACCCTCTCCAGAGTTAGCCTGGAGTTAGATCTTGGAGTTCTTAGAGTGCTCAGCAGCTTATGCTGCCACCCAATACCATCTTCAGATTCCTCAATACTAACACTGTAAGAGCACAGCAAATTAGATGTGAAAGTAGCATAGAACTTATTTAAGATCAGCAAACAAAAACAGTAACAAAGAATGTTCAACCATCAGACAATAACTTATGATCCCTGTATGATAAAACAATTTTCAAAATTTCTTTTACTTAAGTAATTTTGATAATTCTATTATTATTATTATTATTATTTTAACAAGTAATATAAAATAAATTATTTTGTGCCTGTGAAGGGGGCAGATTTGAGGATGAGTGTGAAACTTTGGCAATGGTGGAGAGAATGATAATGGTGTAATTGAATGCTGAAAATAGCTGTATCACAGTATTTAAATGTAAACAAAGTATTAAAAATTTTAAAGAAGTTTCATGACTTCACTTATAATTAAGCTCTATGAGCTAACAGAAAAATAAATACTTAGCATAAGAATTCTCACTTCTCTCATTTAAAAAGATTTCAAGAATAGAATTTATATGGTGGCTTGATGGCATTAGTAGAAAACAAGCTCCAATTTTCTGTTCTTTTCCCTCTGTATATAGCATCCACTGTCTAGATCATTTCGTGATTTTTTAACATAATTTTTATTTTAATTGTAGTGGCTTACATATCGTTCACGGTAATATTCCAGGTACATATTTACATTGAATCAGGGGAATTCCCACCACCGAATTGTCCTCCCACAACCGCTCCCATCCTGCCTCCCATATCCTCCACTCTTCCCCCCAGGGGCTGCTAGAATGCGTGGTCCCCTCTGTGTCTAGTTAATTACTTAGTGGGCTTATAACTGTTTGGTCTTGGTGCCTCCATTATTGCCCCCTCTAGTTGGGAGGCGGGACTAGAAAGATCAAGTTATGTGGATTTGTTTGAGGAAGAGAAAGGTAATATAATGGGGTAAAAATCCACTACGCCAACTATGAGCGGAGTCATTCTAGGGGCTCTCATCCTTGGTTTGAGAGACGATGGGGAAAAGAAGAAGGCGAAACACCACAGCAGTTCAAAAAGAGGAATCAAATAAGATATTCAGTGAGCACTGCAGCCATAAAAATATGCACCACATAGTTGCCATGGTCTTGAGATAGGAAATATGACAAGGCGCAAGGAGGAAGAAGAGAAAAGAAGAAAGAAAAAGTAAATATATAATTAAAAAATGGACAACTACTTCAATATTTACCCCAAAACAAAGAATTCGATCAAAACTAGATAAAAAAAATAAAAAATTAAAAAAAGGATTATCTAGTGTTTTTTGTCTCTCCCCCAGCCCCCACATAGGCACAGTAAATGTTGGGGTCATCCGAAATGGGAATCCCTTTAGCCTAAGAGATACAGGGTTTCCCTACCCTTGGAATATATTGTCATGGGATTATCTATAGACTCCTTTCACGTTCATTTACTCTCCCCTTGGTGTTTTTGTGCCGTATGGAAGACTTCTGCTCTGATCTGGATGAGAAAGACAGACCTCTAAATCTAGGGATCTCAGTCTGTGCACAGTTCAAGGAGTGGAACTTATGATGATGACTTTCTTTGTGATTTTAGAAGTTCTGTTTCTTTGATGTCATTTTAATCTGCTTCTGTGGTTAGTGGTCTTGGCCTTTGTGCTGAAGCTCAGATGGAGTCTGGGATATCATCTTTCGTTATGATTCCAGAAGACCTGTTCAGTTGCAATTGCCTCAGTCAGGACTCTGGCATTGGAGGTCATGTTTGTTATGCAGGATGTAGACCAGACCCTAGACTAGGGTTTTCTTGTTGGTCCCAGAACACATACTGCCCGGTCATGGTTCTATCAGACAGTCATCTGTAGATCACATTCTTGGCTTTTGCACAGCCCATAGTGTGGTAAGTCTTCCAATTTTGTTTTATCATTAGTTGGTAAGGTAGGATAACCTGTTCTTATGTCCATTTGATCGCAATTTCCTCATTGTCAGGATCTCATATTAGAACTGGCACATGTTGGAGATCGAGTAGTATTCAGGATGTCCCAGGTGGACTTTGGTTCCTGTAGCTATTGTGAAGAACTGTGTCGATTCTATGTCTGGGGTTCAGGATTAAAGTATGGATGGTCGGTGTATAACCTTCTGGCGTCTAAGATGGATCCACATGACATATTTTCAAGGTGGGAGATTCCCCTATATTGTAAATAAGTATGAGTTCTTATCTCTAGTAGATAAGATCTTGTTTATATATGTGGGATTTCCCCTTTTTTAGTGTGCCTTTGCAGGAAGAAATGGTGCTTCATTATATTGCTGGTGCATTTGGGTGTGAAAAGAACAGAGAAACAAGTCACATACCCAAAAAAAAAACAAAACATAAAAATAGAAATAAAAAAATATATTTGCTCACATATGTATAGTGAAAAATGATTGTAAGTAAAATGAAATAAAAAATAAAGAGCTAGTATTATACAGGTCTTATACTTATGATGGAAGTATATGTTTCCCCATTGCCTTTTGAGATTTTCTTGTGGGGTGTGGGTTCCCAGGCACCTTTTCATTGCACACGCTGCCCTTCCTGAGATTGGTAAAAGATTTGAGGGGTAGGTCTTGTGTAAAGTTCTTGCAATGGGAGTCCTTTTAGGGCTAAGTCTGGTATCCAGCAACAGTCCACATTAGGATAAATTGATAGGGAGAGTCATGAGTCAGTAGGGGTGTTGGTTGTCTTTTCCTGCCGGGGATGAGGTGTGGGTTTGAGTAGATGTCCCTTCACTCGGGTGCTGGGTACTGGTTCATTGGGGGTAGGAGGTCAGTCTTGATGCCTAATAGATTAAGAACTGAAGGTGAAGAGTTTTAATAAATTGAAAAATCTGGATGGGATTGAGGGGTAAAGGGGTAGTCGGATTCCTGGAAGGGGTATAGGGGAGAGTATTTGGAAGGGGCAGAAAGGAAGAAAGGGGAAAATAAGATTAAATTGGGAATAAAAAAAAAGGAAGAGGGAGTAGTGAGAAGAGAGGTGAAAAGAGCGGGGGCATGTCATTTTGCTTGAATATGTACGATGAGTGGGCCCCTTAGTATAAGTCTGCAGGTCACCGCTGATGCTTCGGTGGTCTGGCTGGTCACAGGCTTCAGGTCCTAAAAGAAGGTATGCCCTAGAGATAAAGGGTGTGTTAAAAAGTTTTGTCCGGACAATTTTGCAACGCAACGTGGGTATGGTATCTCGTGTGGCTTATCTCTGAGATGCCATCTTAGGTTGTCCATCTTTTGTATCCAAGAACACCTGTGGACAGAAAAGCTGAGAGGTTATTTTGAATATATTAAGCTTAAGGCACTAACACCTATTATTTTGAAATACTTCGGTTGTAGTCAGTGATTTCCTGTGGTATTCTTTACCTGTAACCTTGCATAAGATCCCTAAGAGATTATTATGAGCCTTTGCAGTATCAGGCTGATTACATACCTGTTCACTCTACGCAGCTGTTTCTGCAGATGATGGTTTCTTTATGGTTTAATGTGTGGTCGAGAGTTTATGATGTTCCTCTTTCATGTGTTTTGGGCACTTCTGCCCAGTATATGTGTGGAATTTCAGGGGTCAGAGTTTCTACCCTGTTAAGTCCTGTTATTTGATCTTTGAATATTAATTGTATATATGGTATAGTTTCTAGGTGATTCAGAATAGTACTATCATTCTGTGTTTATCTTTCATCTTCTGGCTTACTTCGTTTAACATAATATGTTCAAGGTCCATCCATGTTGCTGCAAAGTCTGTGACTGAATCATTTCTTACTGCCATGTAGTATTCCATTGTATATAGATACCACATCTTAATGATCCACTCATCTATTGTTGGGCATCAAGGTTGGTTCCAAGACTTGGCTATTATACTGAGTGCTGTGATAAATAGAGGGGTGCACACATATTTGGGGATGAATGTCCTTCCAGCTTGGGGGTAGATACTCAGAAGAGCAATTGCTGGGTCAATTGGCAGCTCAATTCTGAGTTCCTTGAGCACTCTCCAGACTGTTCTCCATAGGGGTTGGACTGGGGGGCATTCCCACCAGCAGTGGATGAGAGTGCCTTTCATACCACAACCCCGCCAACAGAGATTGTTTCCATTATTTTTTATGTGAGCCATCCTCACTGGTTTAAGGTGGTACCTCATTGTTGTCTTGATTTGAATTTCCCTAATGATGAGTGAAGGTGAACATGTTTTCATGTGTTTGTTGGCCATGTTTCAATCTTCTTTGGTGAAGTGTCTTTTCAGTTCATCTCCCCATTTTTCTATGGCTTTATTTTGTTTTGTGGAGCTCATCTTTTTGAGTGCTTTGTATACTCTGGATATCAGCCCTTTATCGGGCATGTTGAGTGCAAAGATCTTTTCCCATTCAGTTGCCTGTCTTCTTGTGTTGAGTATGATTTATTTTGCCATGCAGAAGCTTTTTAGTTTGGTGTAGTCCCATTTGTTTATGTTTGATGCTAAAGTTCTTGCCATTGGCAAGCTCATCAAAGACTTTTTTGATATATAGGTCTTCGAGTATTCCGCCCATTTTTTTCTCAATAAACTTTATGGTTTCGGGTCTGATTTCGAGGTCTTTGATCCATTTTGAGTTGACTTTTGTATATGGGGTAAGGTATGGGTCAATTTTCAATTTCTTACAGGTGGTTTTCCAGTGTACCAACACCATTTGTTGAAAATATTTTCTTTGTCCCATTTCAAGTTCTTGGCTCTTTTGTCAAATATTAGTTGACTATATGTCTGGGGGCTTATGTCTGGAAATTCTGTTCTAACCCACTGGTCTGAGGCTCTGTCTTTGTACCAGTACCATGCCATTTTGATCACTATGGCTTTATAGTATAGCTTCAGGTTAGGTAGCAAGATGCCACCCAGCTTCTTGTTTTTTTTTTTTTTTTTTTGGTTTTTTTTTTTAGTATGTGTTTGGCTATCCTGAGTCTTTTGTGGTTCCAGATGAATTTTATGATTGATTGTTCTAAGTCTTTAAAGAATGATGTCTGAATTTGGATGAGGATTGCATTAAATCTATATAGGAGTTTGGGTAGGATGGTCATTTTGACTATATTCATTCTACCTACCCATGAGCATGGGATGTTCTTCCATTTCCTTAGATCCTCTTCAATTTCTTTCTGAAGTGTTTTGAAGTTTCCCTGGTATAAGTCCTTCACTTCCCTTGTAAGGTTGATCCCTAGGTATTTAATGTTTTTTGTTACTATTTTAAATGGAATTGAATTCTTAATCTCTCTCTTCTACTTCATTATTTGTGTAGAGAAATGCTACTGTCTTTTGTGTATTCACTTTGTAGCCAGCCACTTTGCTGTATTGGTTAATTATTTCTAGGAGTTTTACTGTGGACTCTTTAGGATTTTCTATGTATATCATCATATCATCTGCAAAGAGGGATAATTTATGTTCCTCTTTCCTAATTTGGATTCCTTTGATTCCCTTCTCTTGTCGGATTGCTATTGCTAGGACTTCTAAGGCTATATTGAATAAGAGTTGAGAGAGTGGACAGCCTTGCCTAGTTCCTGAACTTAGTGGAAATGTTTTCAGTTTTTTGCCATTGAGGATAATGTTGGCTGTGGGCTTTTCATAGATAGCTGTAACTATCTTGAGAAAGGTTCCTTCTAACCCTATTTTGCTGAGTGTTTTCAACATGAATGGGTGCTGAATTTTGTCAAATGCCTTCTCTGCATCAATTGATATGATCATGTGGTTTTTGTTTTTCTTGTTGTTGATAATGTAGTGTATAATGTTGATTGATTTACATATGTTGAACCAACCTTGCATCCCTGGGATGAAACCCACTTGGTCATGGTGTATAATCTTTCTGATGTAGTGCTGGATTTGGTTTGCTAAAATTTTGTTGAGAATTCTTGCAATCTATGTTCATTAGGGAAATTGGTCTGTAGTTTTCTTTCTTGGTGCTGTCCTTGCTGTCTTTGGGAATGAGTATGATATTAGCCTCATAAAAGGAGTTGGGGAGGGTTCCTGTCTTTTCTATGGCTTGGAAGAGCCTGTGGATCAATGGTAGTAAGTCTTCTTGGAATGTTTGATAGAATTCACCTGTAAAACCATCTGGACCTGGACTTTTGTTCTTAGGGAGTTTCTTAATAACATCTTCGATTTCCTCTGAAGTGATTGGCCTGTTTAAATTTTGTAGATCTTCAGGTTCCAGTCTTGGTAGCTGGTATTTTTCCAAGAATCTGTAGATTTCTGCTGGGTTCTCTAGTCTAACTGAGCATAGTTGTTCATAATATGACCTCATGATATGTTGTATTTCTTGGTGTTCTGTTGTAATCTCTCCCCTTTCATTTGTGATCCTATTAATTTGGGTGATTTCCCTCTATTTTTTTTGGTGAGTCTAGCCAGTGGCTTGTCTATCTTGTTTATTTTTTCAAAAAACCAACTCATGGACTCATTGATTTTTGTATTGTTTTCTTGGTTTCTATGTTGTTTATTTCTGCTCTGGTTTTTATTATTTCTTGACTTCTCGTTGTGGTTGGATTTCTTTGCTGCAGTTGTTCCAGTTCCTTAAGGTGATCCTTTAAATTGTTGATTTTGTTATTTTCCTCTTTTCTGACATAAGCTTGTAGTGCTATGAGTTTCCCCCTAATTACTGCTTTTGCTGTGTCCCACAAGTTTTGACAAGTTATCTCTTCATTATCATTTTTCTCAAGAAATCTTTTTATTTTTTCCTTGAGTTGCTCTTTGATCCAACTGTTGTTGAGTAGCATGTTGTTTAATTTCCAGGTGTTTGGTTTTCTCCATTGTTTCTTCTTCCAATCAATTTTGACTTCTGTTGCATAGTGATCTGATAGGGTGCTTCTGATGATCCTTACACTTGTTTTATATAAGTTAGATTTATATCCTAAGGTATGGTCTATTCTGGAGAAGGTTCCATGTGGGCTTGAGAAGAATGTGTATTCTGCTTTTTGGGGGTAGAGGGCCCTATATAAGTCTACTAGCCCTAGATCTTCTAATTTTTCATTTAGGGCTCTTATTACTTTGCTATTTTTCTGCCTGCTGGATCAATCCAGTGGTAATAGTGGAGTATTGAGATCCCCTACTACTATCACATTTCCCTTCATGTGTTTCTCTAGGTTTGTGAGTAATTGCCTCATATTTTGCTGAGTCTACATTAGGTGCATAAATATTGACCAGGGTTAGTACTTCTTGATCTATTGTTCCCCTGATCAGTATGTAGTGACCTTCCTTGTCTCTGATCACTTTCTTGAGGTTGAATGCAATTTGGTCTGATATTAAGATGGCCGTCCCTGCTCTTTTTTGTTTTCCATTGACCTGAATAATTGATTTACATCCTTTTATTCTAAGTCTATAACTGTCCTGCATTAGTAGATGTGTTTCTTGTAAGCAGCAGAAGTCCAGTTTATGTTTTCTAATCCAGTTCTCTAGTATATGTCTCTTAATGGGAGAGTTTAGACCATTAACATTTAGGGAGATTACTGACAGAGAGGGCTGTTGTGTAGTTGTGTTGTGTAGGGTTGTTGTTGTTACAATCGGGGATTTGGATTGTGTAATTCGTCTCTGAGTAGGTCATTTAAGATTGGTTTTGTTTGCGCAAATATTGCTAGATCGTTTTTATTTGAGAATGTTTTTAGTCTTCCTTCCCATATGAATGAGAGCTTTGCTGGGTATTGGACCCTAGGTTGGAAATTTCTTTTATTCAGTCATTCTACTGTCTTCTTGCTTGAATTGTTTCAAATGGGAGATCTGGTTTGATTCTTATGTCCCTTCCTTTGTATTTGAGGTTTCTTTTCTCGCATATGGCTTTTAAGAATTTATCTTTCTCTTTGTTTTTTGCCATTTGGATCACTATATGTCTTGGTGTTGGCTTATTAGGGTCTATTTTATTAGGGACTCTTTACTTCCTGGAGTTGCATCAAGGTCTCTTTCCAGAGGATTGGAAAATTTTCTGCTATTATTTCCCTGACCACTTGTTCTTCCCCTTTCCCTGTTTCCTCCCCTTCTGGTATACCTACAATTCTTAGGTTATTTCTTTTGTCTTTGTTTATTAAGTACTGGACTTTCTCTTCCAGTGCTTTGCCTTTTATTTCCTTGTTGGTTTTCTGGACGGTTTTTGATTGCAGTTTTTCTTCAAGTTGTTCTATATACTTTTCCAGCTATGAAATTCTACTCGTATAGCTTTTTACATTATTTATTGTTTCCTTAAATTCCATTTGAATGGAATTTCTCATATTCTGTAGCAGTTCTTCTCTTAGTTGGTTGATTTTTTTCATCCATGGTTTTCTTGTACTTGCTGGCTAGTGCTTCTTTCATTTCGTTTACCATGATTTGCATTTCTTTTTTCATGGCTGTTTTCAGATCTTCATCTCTTGGATCTGTTCATTTTGGTGGAGTTGGAAACTTGTTTGTGTTTCCTTCCATATCTCCAGATGTTAGGGTCTTCCTTGGTTTACCCATATTTCTTTGCAATTCTTGTTGTTGCCTGGTTTGCAGGGCCTTTCGATTAGAGTGCGATTTTGCCACCTGCGTTGTTTGATTTAGGTATTTCTGGTTTGTTTGGTATTTTGTTTCCAATTTTATGGGCTCTTAATTATTTAAGAAATTTGGGTGTTAGGTCTGAGCTAGCTAGACCTATATGTTGTGTTAGGCTATATTCGCATGAATGCGATAGCATTCACGCAATTCGTGCAGTCGGTGTGGTTGGGCAGGGCTTCCCTACCTGAGGCAGACAGGAAAAACCCGGCGGGGAGGAGCTAGGGCCATTCGCATGGTCGCTGTGGTTGGGCAGGGCTTCCCTACCTGAGGCAGACAGGAAACTAGATCATTTCGTGATTTAAGATGGTTTCTATACCCATACACAACACTTCATTCAAAATTATCTAAATATGTTGAGATTGGACCAGATTTCACAACAAATGAGAAAAACAGGTGAAACTTTCCAGGATGTTACTCAGAAATGTCTTCTATGATTTGAGTCCATTGGCAAAGAAATCTAAACAAAAATAAACTAATGGAGCTATATCAAACTAAAATGTTTGTATGGCAAATGAAACTTGGGTTAAATAAAATAAAGGCACTGTTGAGTGCAGAAAATATGTGCATAGTGGGCCAGAGAGGTGGTGCTAGAGGTAAGGCGTCTGCCTTGCAAGCACTAGCCTAGGAAGGACCTCAGTTTGATCCCCCTCCCATTCCATATGGACCCTCCCCAAGCCAGGGGTGATTTCTGAGTACATAGCCAGGAGTAACCCATGAGTGTCAAATGGGTGTGGCTCAAAAAACAAAACAGAAAATATTTGCATACTATGTATCAGATAAAGGCCTAATATCCAAAATACCTAAGCCATTCATAAGGCTCAACAACGAAAAACAAAAAATTCCATCAACAAATGATGAGAAGAGATGAACAGATGCATCTCAGAGAAGACATATGGCCAGAAAGCATATTAAAAAGTATTTATCATCACTTATTATAAGGGAAATGCCAAATCAAAATGACAATGAGATATCAGTAAAAATGCTATATATCAATAAGACAGAAATAATCAGTGCTGATATACTGATAGACATGTGGTGAAAAAAAGAAACCTTATTTACTGTTTGGTGGGAATTTTATCTGGTTCAATTTCTATGGAAAACAGTATAAAGACTTCTATAAAAAAGAAATAGCATAATTACCATACGACTCAGCCATTCTTCTTCATGGCATATATCAAATACACAAAAACATTAATTCAAAAATATATCACAATAAACAGTACAATAGTCATCACATAGAAACATCAGTGCCCAGAGATGAATGTATATAAAAAGTGTGCTATATAACTCTATATAGCACACTACTATGCAGCTATAAGAAAGTATTAAATCTTGCAGTTTGTTGCAATATAGTTGAAACTGTAGTAATCATGTTAAGTGAAATAAGTCAGAGGAGAACTAGTACTGGATGATGTCACTTGGATATAGAGTACAAAACTGAGGTTATAAAAAGTGTGAAGAGAGTTCTAAGAAACTGCTTAGAGAGTGGGTGGATGAGGTGTACTAGAAGTGGAGGGTGTTGACATTTCAGTAATGTGAAAGTGCAGTAACTGTACATTAAATCCACTAATGTAGTGTTGGAGTAATAGTACGATGGGCAGGGTGCTTGCCTTGCATGCAACCAATCAGTACACCATATGGCCCCCCAAACACCACCAGGAGTGATCCTGAGTGTAGAGATAGGATTAAGTCCTAAATATCACCAGATGTGCACTATCTCCCAAAAAGAATCTAAATCCACAAATATTAACACTGTAAGGGTCATAGTGGTGGCACAAGCTGTAGGGCATTTACCTTGCACGAACTAACCTGGGATAGACCATGGTTCAATATCTGGGCGTCCCTTATGGTTCTCCAAGCCAGGAGAAATTTTGGAGCGAATAACCAGGAGTAACCCCTGAGTGTCACTGTGTGTGGCCCAAATAGCAAAAAAAAAAAAAAAAAAAAAAAAACAACCAAAAAACAATAACAACAACAAAAAAAAGAAAACAAAAAAACATTAACACTGTATAAATTATGTTACCTGAACTATAGTTAAAATACATATATTTTGAAAGGTCATCTTTTTGAAAAATGGCTTCTGCAGATCTAATCTTATCTCCCCACATTTAAAGTTGTAGGAAGACTAAAACAGTCCTTTTCTTTGTAAGGTGCCATATCCAGCATGGTTTACGTTATTTTGGGGGGCCCAGTAAAAGTGATAGAATTTAGTTTCTGTTTTTAGAGAAACAAAGAATAATGGCTGCTGGAGGATGAATTTAAAGGTGTCTGCACATCTATGACCTGGAAAGAATTCTGTGTAGCTCACAATGTGATTTTACATTTCTTTTTATTTTTTTCTTTCTTTTTTATTTTATTGAAACCATTGTTATTTACAAAGTCTTTCATAGTTGGGTTTCAGATATACAATGAATCATACTCCACCACCAGGAAGAGTGTCCTCCTTCCTCCACCAACATCATTTTTTTAATATAAATTTTTATTTAAGTACCATGATTACAAGCATGTTTGTAGTTGGGTTTCAGTTAAAAATAGAAACCTCCCATCACCAGTGCAACATTCCCACCACCAATGCCCCCATCCCCCACCCCTGCCTTTATTTGTGACAGATTTGTGATTCTACTTCTCTCATTCTTTAACATTGTCATGTAAATTGTGTAGTTATTTCCCTGGCGGGGATGTGGAGAGAAAGAAATCTTATTCACTGCTGATGGGAATGCCATCTAGCCCAGACTTTATGAAAAACAATATGAAGATTCCTCAAAAAACTGGAAATTGAGCTCCCATATGATCCAGCTATACCTCTCCAAGGGATATACCCTAAGAACACAAAAATACAGTTCAAAAATTCCTTCCTCACACCTATATTTATTGCAGCGCTATTTACAATAGCCAGCCTCTGGAAACAACCAAGATACCCTTCAACATATGTATGGCTAAAGAAACTGTGGTACATATACACAATGGAATATTATGCAGCTGTCAGGAGAGATAAAATCATGAAATTTTCCTATACATGGATATATAGGGAATCTATTATGTTAAGTGAAATAAGTCAGAGGAAGAGAGATGGACACAGAATAGTCTCATTTATCTAAGGGTTTTAAGAAAAATTAAAGATATTACTGTAATAAGGCCCAGAGACAATAAAGTTAAGGACTGGAAGGGTTGGAAGGACTGACTCATAATTTGAAGCTCACCACAAAGAGTGGTGAACTTCATTAGGAAAATAACTACACTAACAACTAATGTGACAATGTAAAGAATGAGTTTACATTTCTATCTCTGCTGTCTCTGAACTGCCTGCACATTGTTTTTGCACAAAGAACTTATTCAGGGAAACTTCTTAAAAAGAAACACATACAAGTATATATGTAAAGCATGTAATTATAAACAGAAATGTTGCCACCAGGCTGGCAAAATTGTCAAGTCAGTGTCCATGTATTTTAATAGTTAAATAATCTCAAAGACAAGCACCAGAGTCTGGGAACAAATGAGTAGATATTACTCATTGAGAAGTAATGTGGATAAAGGAAGAGTGGGTAAGAAACCAATTGACCTCTAACAACCCCACAGCATCATTTGACATTAAAATATAGAGTGGCTTGGATTCCTAGGATCAGAAAACTTTTTCTGTAAAAGAAGAGGTAGTAGATTCTTTTAATTTCAACCTCTGTGATTCTGCTAAGTGTCAGAAGACAAATCCAGTGGACAAAAAAAGATCAAAGATATTGAAACAAAATGTTGGCAAGACATAAAAAGCTAAAATATTCTCTATTACCTGAAAAATGAAAAAGAGACATACCTTCCAGCTCCTTTGGCAGAAGTACCTTAGAAACCCCATGACGTGAAAGGATAATTCAAGAAACCAAGACATCTGTTGGAAGCCATAAAAATTATGATCAGTTCTAAATAAAGAAGGTGAAGTCACATTCACAGAGCCCTTTTAGAAACATCTAGCAATTCTCAGGGACATTTGGATTGTTAACCCACAGTGAAAGTTGAAGTTAAGAGGGCCTCAATTTTCTAAAGCGTAAAAGGAAGGAGTCAAATTAAATCAGAGACTCTCAGACTGCTCATTTAAGTTGCCTATGACAATTTTAAAAAATGCCTATGCTTGGGTCTCATCCCAGATCACTTATATCAGAATTTCTGGAGACAGAAAAGACAGTAGTAATTTTTTAACTTTCCCAAATAATCAGATATGTAGTTGTGTTGGAGAACCACTGAGTAAAATGAATTTTGAGAGATAGATCAATTCAAATATTCTAAATTAGATAGATTATGTAAAGACTTTCCTCAAACTTGGAAATTTTGAAAATTGATGTGTAAAAGATGCCAAACTACTCAGTTGATTTTAAATGTGTGATACTGAAAACATAACATCATCCTAAAATAAAGAAGTTGAAAATTATTCATGAATAAGGAAAGATATACATGACTCCCTCTGACAATGTAATCAAATCATTATGTTTTCGGGTTTTTGTTTTTTTTTTGGGGGGGGGGCCACACCTGGTGTTACTCCTGGCTGTCTGCTCAGAAATAGCTCCTGGCAGGCACGGGGGACCATATGGGACACCAGGATTCGAACCAACCACCGTAGGTCCTGGATGGGCTGCTTGCAAGGCAAACACCGCTGTGCTATCTCTCCGGGCCCAATCATTATGTTTTCAAGAAGAGCATGCCTGTCCAAAAGTTGTAAGGTATTTAAGATTTCTTATTTTTGAAAGTCTACAACTCTTGGTATAGTGCTTGTCTGTGTTTAAAACATTTCATTAAGCCTGAATCTTATTTTATCTCTTGACTCATATCTTACCAAAAATTAGGGAAGTCTAAGACATCTAAGTACATCAACAAAAAATAATCAGAAAAAATTCCTATAGAAACAGGAAATCATTAATGACTAGGATGACAACAATTACAATTTATCGAGGGTAATCTTGATATATACATGTTACTCATAATAATAAACCATGCTTTCTTTAACTCTCAAACATGTCTTAGTATAGGTAATACATTTGAGATTAGCAATAATAAAGTAGTTCTTTCTCTTCATTGGAGCAGATACAAATACACATACATGTAAGTATGCTTATGTAAGTATACTTGTAAGTACATACTTGTACATATATTATCCCCTCATAAGAGTGTTAACAGCCTGACTATGAAATAGTCTTACTCTGTGGTGTGAGAAGAGTCAAATAGTATAGTAGGATCATAATCCATATTTTTACAAAAAGAAGTAGAGTTATTTAAAGATAAGTTCCAGAAAACTAAATTGGAGTTATTGAAAATAGGTTAGTCTGATTAATAATCACAAATGACTTGCAACATATTGGGAGAAAACCAAATCCAAGGACCAGGAGAAGTAAGGGGGAAAAAGTTCCAAGCAGTAGTAAGAAAGAGGGCAGGTAATGGAGCATGGGAGCACACTGGTGATGGGAGTTGTCACTGGTGGTAGGATAGATGTTGAAATACTAATATGTATATATCTTAACTATTAATGACTTTGTAAGTCATGTTTTATTTTTTATTTTTAATTTATATTTAATTAAAGAACTGTGGTTTATTTTTGTCAGATGTATAGTATCTGAAGTTTTTTCATTTACTTAAATTTTTTTAATTTACTTTTTTTTGGAGGGCTGGAATTTAGACCATATCTCTCAGTGTTCTAGGCTTAGGTATTAGTCCTGGCAGGTTCAAGTGATGAGATAGCTATGACAATCAGGTCAAATACATGAAGAGTAAGTGTTCTACCTGTTGTTTACTTTTTTATTTTGTATTTCATTTTTTATTTTTTATTAACTACATTATAGAAGTTTAGGAATTTAACTTTATCCCTATATGTTAGCATCATTATCATCATTCTTCCTTATAATTATTCCAGTGTTGTTCCATAACCAAAAAGACTTCTATACCCATTTTTTCCACCACCCTGTCTCTCTTCTTACCCCAGTAACCAACATAATTAACCATCATACTTTTTAACTAAGTCAGAAAGTTAGGTTTTTGTCTTACTCTTGCTTATTAACTTTAATAGTTCATGCTTTGTTTATGATTATCATGCATTATGATTATCATGCAGTAACTGTGTTTTATTTCATTACATTTTTCACTTAGTACAATTACCTCAAACTCCATCAGTTTTACCCCAAAGGCACAATTTTATCTTTTTTAATGGCAAAGTAGAAATTGATTAAGTATACATACGAAGCATCTTAGTACGGTCATTATTTTATTGGCAATTGCATTGATCCCCTATTTTCTTGTCTGAATAATGCTGCTATAAACATAAGTCTAAAATTTTTTTTAATTGGTGCTTTCATAGCCTTCAAATAAATGCCTAGGAATTGTAATTCTGAATCATATGGAATTTTTATTTTTATTTATTTATTTATTCCTGTTTTTTGGGCCACACCTGGTAATGCTCAGGGGTTACTCCTGGCTATGCACTCAAAAATCGCTCCTGCTTGGGGGACCGTATGGGACGCCGGGGGATCGAACCACAGACCGTCCTAGGCTAGTGCAAGCAAGGCAGATAGATGCCTTTAGCCCCAAGCCACCATTCCGGCTCCGGAATTTTTATTTTTGTACAAAAGAATTAACTAAAATCTATTTTTTGTTTGTTTGTTTGTTTGTTTGTTTAGGGTCATACCCGGAGGCGCTCTGGGGTTACTCCTGGCTCTATGCTCCGAAATCGCTCTTGGCAGGTTCGAGGGACCATACGGGATGCCGAGATTCGAATCACCCTCCTTCTGCATGCGAGGCATATGCCCTACCTCCATGCTGTCTCTCTGGCCCTAACTAAAACCTATTTTTGAAGAGATTTCCTTATTATACAACTTTTCTTCAAATTGTTCAGTTATTAAAAAATTAAAATTTGAAAGCTTACTTAACAAAATCTGACTGAATGAGGGAAGTAGAAAGCCTGACTAGAGTACAGGCCAATGTGGGGTGAGGAGGAAGGACACTTGGGATATTGGTCATGGGAATGTTGCACTGGTGAAGGATTTTTATATATATTTTAAAAAATCAAAAAAAAAAAAAGAAAGAAAAGAAAAGAAAAGGCCTCCCAATTCTTACCACAGGCTGTGTTCTTTACACTGACCGTATTGAAAGAGGAGGTACAGTAAATGCACCCCATATACACCTCAACCCAGGCCCTTTGCCTGGTCTGTATTGTGAATTGGGGGACAAAAAAAAGAAAGCTTACTTTCAAAGAAATACCATCAAATGGCTTTTTGAGATAATTATCCTGAACTATTTTTAATAAATTCTCATAACCTTTCATACATTATGTAGAAAATTAAAGTCTGTGTGAAACTCAAAGACTGTCAGATTAGTAAACTTTAACATGATAGTCTATAGAGTGGCAGATGTCATCCATTGTCAGATTTCCATAAATGTGACAATGCTTTCGAATGAGCTATAACATTCAATGAGTATTCAGTATCTACTATATTACACTCTGACTACTTGGTAAATTATAGGGATTTTTGAATAATAGTAAATATGTATATATGAGTAACAGAAAAGCATATTCTAAGATTTTTGAGCTAATCACTGAGAATAGTTCATTTATTTTGACTCCTGTCAAAGGTACAAACTTAACCAAGTTAGTAAATCATGACACCAAGAACAGAAAATAATTACTCAATGCAGTTTCTCAAATGCTAGCTTCTGAATTTCAAAGTTATACTCTACTTACAATTCTAACATTTAATGAGTATTTTATTTCCTTTCAACTAATTCTTCTGTGATTGCGCTAATTTAAGTGAATGCCTGTTGCAAATAAAGAATCTTAACAAAATTTTTTTTTTTTTGCAATTTAATCTTCATATTTTTTTTAATTTTTATTTTGATCATAATGGTTTACATAGTGTTGACAATAATATTTTAGGTACATATTTACATAAAATCAGGGGGGATTCCCATCACCAAATTGTCCTCCCTACACCTCCGTTTCTGTCCTACCTCCCATTTCCTCTTCCCTCATCCCAGGTCGGCTAGAATATGTGGTCCCCTCTGTATCTAACCCACAACTTAGTAGTCTTGCACCTGTTTGGTCTTGATGCCTCCCTTAGTTCCCCCTCTAACTGGAGGCAGGACTAGCTAGTTCAATTTGCGTGGTTTTGTTTGAAAAAGAGAAAAGTAATAAACTGGGGTAAGGATCTAATACCCCGAAACTGGGCGGAATCCTTCTAGAGGCTCTCATCATCGATTTGAGAGATGGAGAAAAAGAAGGTGAAACACTCCACCAGTACCAAAAGAAGTGTCAAATATCTAGTGAGGGCTTGAGCTGTATCGATAAGCACCAAAAAAAAAAAAAAAAAAAAAAAAACAGGCAAACAAACAAACAACAAAAAGCAAAACAAGCAAAAACAAACAAACAAAAAAAACACGCCATGGTCTTGAAATGAGAAACATGGCATAGCACATAACGAAAGAAAAGAAAGGAAGAGAAAATTTAAGTATGGTTGGGGACAATTTCAATAATCACTCCCAAACAGAGAAATCGACCAAAATAGATAGGTGAATACAAATAATAACAACAATAATAAATGGAGGTAAAAAATATATAGATAATAACCAAGGTTTTGTGCTTTTTGTATTTTTATTTTTTCCCTCCTGCCCTGGCACAGTAAATATTGGGGTCATTCGAAAAGGAATTCACTTGGCCTAAGAGATATGGGGTTTCTCCGTCCTTGGAGCATACTGTCATGGGATCAACACTAGACTTTGCTCAGGAGCCTTTACTCTCCCGGTGGTGGTTTTTTTTTTTTTTTTTTTTGGTGTGTGGAAGACTTCTGTTCTGTGTTTAGAGGTCTCAGTTTCTGCACAGCTCCTGAGGTGGGACTTATGATGAAGTCAGTCTTTGTGGTTCTAGAGGTTCTGTTACCTCCGTATCATTTTAATCCATCTTCTGTGGTTGGTGATCTTGGTCTTTGCCCTGATCCTAGGGTGGCACCTAGGATAGCATCTTTCTTTGTGCTTCCAAAAGCCCTGTTCCGTTACAATTTTCTCTGCCGGACCTTTGGGACTGGGGATCCTGGTTATTGTGCAGGTCATAGTTCAAACCCTAAACTAGGGCTTTTTTTTTTTTTTTTTTTTGGTCCCAAGATGTATACCGTCTGGTCGTAGTTCTAGCAGCCAGTCAACTATAAATCACGATCTTGGCTTTTGGACCTACCAAAGGGTGCCAAGACTTCTGGTTGTGTCTTGTCGTTAGCTGGTAAGGTAGGTTAATCTGCTCTAAGGTCAGGATGTTCAGATTTTCCTCATTGTCAGGAAATCATGTTAGAGTTGGCCCTTGTTGTTGACCCCGCAGTATTAAGGCTGTCCCGGCTGGGATTTGTTTCTTGCCACTGTTGTGAGGAACTGTGCCGTTTCTATGTCTGGGATCCAGGGTTCAAGGCTGGATGAATGGTATCTAATCACCTGAGGTCTAAGTTGATTCCACATGACATATTTTCAAGGTAGGAGATATCCCTGTTTTGTAAACAACTATGAGTTCCCATCTCTAGTAGACAAGAGCTCTTTTTTTTTTATGTGTAAGATTTCCCCTTTATTTGGTGTGCCTTTGCAGGGGGAAGTGGTGCTACATTATAATGTCTGTGTATTTGTGGGTGGACAGAGGGGATAACAGAAACAGGTCACATACCCAAAAGCGAGGAAAAGAAAAAAAAAAAAAAAAAGGAAATAAAAATGTATGCGCTCACAAATGTATATGTAGGACAAACATTTAAAAAATAAATTAATTAAAAAAAATTAAAAAATTAAAAAAAAAAATTTAAGGTGAGTTAGTGAGGTTTTTTAAAGGACCAAAGTGGTGCAAAAGACTACCTTACATTTGGGGGAGAGTAGGTGAAGAGGTGGTGTATTACCAGTCTTATGCCTATGTTGGAGGTACAGTTTTTCCCCTTGTCTTTTGGGTGTTTCCTGTGGTGTGTGGGTTCCCAGGCATCTTCCTATCCCACCCCCTGACCTTCTTCAGATTGGTAAAAATTTGTGGCAGGGAGGTCTTGGAAGAGTTCTTGCGTTGGGGATACTTTTGGACCTAGATCCGGTTTCAAGAAACAGTCCACGTTAGGGGGAGTTGGTAGGGAAGGCCGCACAGCATGAGTCCGCAGGGAGTTGGCTGTCTTTTCTTGCAGGAGACGAGGTGTGGGTTTGACTGGGTGTCCCCTCGCCTGGGTGCTGGGTACTGTTTCGTTGGGTAGGAGGTCGGCCTTGATGCCTAATAGATTAAGGATTGAGGGTGAAGAGTTTTAATATGGTGGGAGATCTGGATGGAATTGAGGGGTGAAGGGATAGTTGGATTTCCAGAGGGGAGACAGGGGAAGGTATATGGGAGGGGTATGCAGGGAGAGGAAAGAGAAAATACCTTAGAAAGAAAAGGAGAAGAGAAAGGGGAAAAAGTAAAGAGAAGAATAGAATTAAAAAAAAAAAAAGTAGTGAGAAGAGAGGGGAGAATAGCAAGGGAATGCTGGTTAGGTTGAATGTGTTCGAAGAATAGAGCCTGTAGTTTAAGTCTGTACATCACAGGCACTGCTTCGGTGGTCTGACTGGTCACTTGCTTCAATTCCTAAAAGAAGGAATAACCTAGATATAAAGTATATGTTAGAGAGTTTTCTCGTGGCCCTCTCGTAGTGCATGCTATGTATGGTATCTCGTGTGGTATCCCGAGTTGCCATCTTAGTTTGTCCGCCCTTTGTATCCAAGGGCGCCTGTGTACAGAAAAGCTGAGAGGTTATTTAAAATATAGTAAGATAAAGGCATTAAAACATAGTGCTATGGTATGCTGCCATTGCAGTCGTGATTTCCCTTGGTGTTCTATACTTGTGTTCCTGTATACGAACTCTAAGGGATTATTGTGGGCCTTTGTTTTGGAAGTCTGATTACTTACCTGTTCTCTTAATGCTGTTGTTTCTGTTGTTGCTGTTTTCTTTGTGGTATAATGTGTTGTCAAGTGTTTGTGTTGCTCCTTTTTCATGAATTTTGGACACTGCTCCCACGTATATGTTGAGTATTACAGTGTTCGAAGTTTCTACCCTGTTAAACCCTGTTATTTGATTGTTAGGTATTAGTTGTGTTTAAACTATATGTTCTAGGTGTTTCAGAATAGTGCCACCATTCTGTGTTTATCTTTTGACTTCTGACTTACTTCGTTTAACATAACATGATCTAAGTCCATCCATGTTGCTGCAAAGTCTGTGATTGTATCGTTTCTGACTGCCATGTAATATTCCATTGTGTATATGTACCACATCTTAATGATCCATTCATCTGTTGTTGGACATCGAGGTTGGTTCCACGATTTGGCTATTATACTGAGTGCTGCAATAAATAGTGGGGTGCATACGTATTTTGGAATGAATGCCCTTCCATCTTGGGGGTATATGCCTAGGAGAGCAATTGCTGGGTCAAATGGCAGCTCAATTCTGAGTTCTTTGAGCACTCTCCAGACTTTTCTCCATAGATGTTGGACTAGGGGGCATTCCCACCAGCAGTGAATGAGAGTTCCTTTCATACCGCATCCCCGCCAACAAAGGTTGTTTCCATTATTTTTGATGTGAGCCATCCTCACTGGTGTAAGGTGGTATCTCATTGTTGTCTTGATTTGGATCTCCCTGATGATGAGTGAAGGTGAGCATGTTTTCATGTGTTTGTTGGCCATCCTTCTGTCTTCCTCAGAGAAGTGTCTATTCATTTCATCTCCCCATTTTTTTATGGCTTTATTTGGTTTTGAGGGTCTCAGCTTTCTGAGTGCTTTGTATGTTCTAGATATCAGGCCTTTATCTGATATGTCGAGTGAAAAGATTTTTTCCCATTCTGTTAGCTGTCTTCTTGCGTTAAGTAGGGTTTGTTTTGCCATGCAGAAGCTTTTTAGTTTGATGTAGTCCCATTTGTTTATATTACATGCTAAAGTTCTTGCCATTGGTGCTCCATTCTCAAAGACCTTTTTGATATATAGGTCTTCGAGTGTTCTGCCTATTTTATTCTCGATAAACTTTATAGATTCGGGTCTGATTTCAAGGTCTTTGATCCATTTTGAGTTGACTTTTGTATAAGGGGTGAGATATGGGTCGATTTTCACTTTCTTACATGTGGTTTTCCAGTTGTACCAACACCATTTGTTGAATAGGCTTTCTTTGTTCCATTTCAGATTCTTGCCTCTTTTATCAAATATTAGTTGGCTGTATATCTGGGGGTTTATGTCAGGGAATTCTGTTCTGACCCACTGGTCTGAGGTCCTGTCTCTGTTCCAGTACCATGCTGTTTTAATTACTATGGCTTTATAGTATAGTTTCAAGTTAGGTAAGGAGATGCCTCCCAGCTTCTTGTTTTTCAATATGTGTTTGGCTATCCTGGGTCTTTTGTGGTTCCAGATGAATTTTGTGATTGATTGTTCTATTTCTTTAAAGAATTGTGTCTGGATTTGGATAGGGATTGCATTAAATCTATATAGAAGTTTGGGTAAGATAGTCATTTTGACTATGTTAATTCTACCTATCCATGAGCATGGGATGTTCTTCCATTTCTTTAGATCGTCTTCAATTTCTTTCTGAAGTGTTTTGAAGTTTTCCTGGTATAGGTCTTTCACTTCTCTTGTAAGGTTGATTCCTAGATACTTGATATTTTTTGATACTATCTTGAATGGAATTGTATTTTTAATCTCTCTCTCCTCAACTTCATTGTTTGTATATAGAAACGCTACTGTCTTTTGTGTATTTACTTTGTATCCAGCCACTTTGCTGTATTGGTTGATTGTTTCTAGGAGTTTTACTGTGGACTCTTTAGGGTTTTTGATGTAGATCATCATATCGTCGGCAAATAGAGATAGCTTGTGTTCCTCTTTCCCTACTTGAATTCCTTTGATTCCCTTCTCTTGTCGGATTGCTATTGCTAGGACTTCTAAAGTTATATTGAATAAGAGTGGAGAGAGTGGACAGCCTTGTCTAGTTCCTGACCTTAGTGGGAATGCTTCTAGTTTCTCGCCGTTAAGTATAATGTTGGCTATAGGCTTTTCATATATAGCTGTAACTATCTTGAGGAAGGTTCCTTCTAATCCTATTTTGCTGAGTGTCTTTAGCATGAAAGGATGTTGGATTTTGTCAAACGCCTTCTCTGCGTCAATTGATATGATCATGTGGTTTTGGTCTTTCATGTTGTTGATGTGATGTATCATATTGATTGATTTGCGTATGTTGAACCAACCTTGCATTCCTGGTATGAATCCCACTTGGTCGTGATGAATGATCTTTTTGATGAAGTGTTGGATTCGGTTTGCTAAGATTTTGTTGAGAATTTTTGCATCTATGTTCATTAGTGAGATTGGTCTGTAGTTTTCTTTCTTAGTGGTGTCTTTGCCTTCTTTGGGAATGAGTGTGATATTAGCCTCATAAAAGGAGTTGGGGAGGATTCCTGTTTTTTCTATGGTTTGGAAAAGCCTATGGAAAAGTGGTAGTAAGTCTTCTTGAAATGTTTGATAGAATTCACCTGTAAATCCATCTGGGCCTGGGCTTTTGTTCTTAGGGAGTTTTTTAATTACATCTTCAATTTCCTCTGAGGTGATTGGACTGTTTAGTCTTTCTAGATCTTCCTTTTCCAGCTTTGGAAGAGGGTGTTTGTCCAAGAATCTGTCGATTTCTACTGGGTTCTCTAGCCTAGTTGAGTATAGTTGTTCATAATATGATCTCATGATATGTTGTATTTCATGGGGTTCTGTTGTAATCTCTCCCCTTTCATTTGTGATCCTATTGATTTGGGTGTTTTCCCTCTTTTTTTTGGTGAGTTTTGCCAATGGTTTGTCTATCTTGTTTATTTTTTCGAAAAACCAACTCCTGGTCTCATTGATTTTTTGTATTGTTTTCTTAGTTTCGATGTTGTTTATTTCTGCTCTGGTTTTTATTATTTCTTGCCTTCTGGTTGTGGTTGGATTTCTCTGTTGCTGTTGCTCCAATTCTTTGAGGTGATCTTTTAAACTGTTGGTTTTGTTATTTTCCTGTTTCTTGACATAGGCCTGTATTGCTATGAGTTTCCCCCTAATTACTGCTTTTGCTGTGTCCCATAAATTTTGACATGTTGTCTCTTCATTGTCATTTGTCTCAAGGAATCTTTTTATTTCTTCCTTGAGTTGTTCTTTGATCCAGGTGTTGTTGAGCAGCATGTTATTTACTCTCCAGGTATTAGTTTTTCTCCATTGCTTCTTCTTGATATCAATTTTAACCTCTGTTGCATAGTGATCTGAAAGGGTACTTCTAATGATCCTTACCTTTGTGGTCTTATATAGGTTGGCTTTGTATCCTAAGACATGGTCTATTCTGGAGAAGGTTCCATGTGGGCTTGAGAAGAATGTGTATTCTGCTTTCTGGGGATGGAGGGCTCTATATAAGTCTATCAGCCCTAAATCTTCTAATTTTTCATTTAGAGCTCTTATTTCTTTGCTATTTTTCTGTTTGGTGGATCTGTCCAGTGGTGATAGTGGAGTATTCAGGTCCCCTACTATTATCACATTTCCCTTCATGTGTTTCTCCAGGTTTGCCAGTAGTTGCCTCACATATTTTGCTGACTCTAGATTAGGTGCATATATATTGACCAGGGTTAGTGTTTCTTGATCTAATGTTCCCCTGATCAGTAAGTAGTGACCCTCTTTGTCTCTGATCACTTTCTTGAGGTTGAATACAATTTGATCTGATATAAGAATTGCTGTCCCTGCTCTTTTTTGTTTTCCATTGGCCTGGATGATTACTTTCCATCCTTTTATTCTAAGCCTGTGCTTATCCTGTAACTGTAGGTGTGTTTCTTGTAGACAGCAGAAGTCCAGTTTATTTTTCCTAACCCAGTTCTCTACTATGTGTCTTTTAATTGGAGAGTTTAGTCCGTTTACATTTAGGGAAATTATTGATAGAGAGGACTGTTGTGCAGTTGTATTGTGTGGGGTGGTTGTTGTTACAATCGGGGGTTTGGATTGTGTAATTCGTCTCTGAGTAAATCGCTTAGTATCGGCTTAGTTTGCACAAATAGTTCAAGTTCGTTCATATTTGAGAATGTTTTTAGTCTGCCCTCCCATATGAATGATAGTTTTGCTGGGTATTGGACCCTGGGTTGGAAATTTCTTTCATTCAGTCGTTTAAATATGTCATTCCACTGTCTTCTTGCTTGAATTATTTCAAATGGGAGATCTGGTTTGATTCTTATGTCTTTTCCTTTGTACTTGAGGTTTTTTTTCTCCCTTATTGCTTTCAGGAGTTCCTCTTTCTCTTTGTTTTTTGCCATTTGGATTATTATGTGTCTTGGTGTGGGTTTATTAGGGTCTATTTTATTAGGGACTCTCTTGACTTCCTGGATTTGTCCTGAATTGTCTTTCCAGAGGGTGGGAAAGTTCTCTGTTATTATCTCCCTGACTACCTGTTCTTCCCCCTTCCCTATTTCCTCCCCTTCTGGTATACCTACAATTCTTAGATTGTTTCTTTTGTCTTTATTCATTAGATATTGGATTTTTCCTTCCAGTGCTTTGCCTTTTATTTCTTTGTTGGTTTCTTGATCATTTTTTGATTGCAGTTTTCCTTCGAGTTCTTCGATGTGCTTCTCCAACTCTGTGTTTCTGCTTGTAAGGCTTGTTATTTTGTCTTTTAAATCCTTCACTTCTTTTTGTATGGAATCTCTCATGTTCTTTGACATTTCTTCTTTAATTTGGCTGATTCTTTCATCCATGGCTTTCTTATACTCGGTTGCTAGGGTTTCTTTCATCTGTTTTAGTAATTCTTGCATTTCCTTCCTCATGACCGCTTTTAGGTCTTCTTCCCATGAATCTGTGCGTTTTGGTGGACTTGGAAATTTAATAGGGTTTGTCATGTTGTCTCCAGATATTAGGGATTTCCTTGATTTACGCATAATTCTTTGTATTTAATGGTGTGTTTTGGAGTGCTGTGGCTTCTAATTTCGGCCTGCTTTGGTCCCCTTCCTGAAGGTGATTCTAGAGGATGCTGTTGGGTGGGCTTGTTGAACCTGGCTCTTTCTCCTCCCCTTTGCTACCTAGAGTTCAGCCCTCCTGCAGTGGGTATTATTGCTTTTCTACACCTTATTTCTGTCGGCGGTGCAGTTCCACTCCTGGCCACACTGGTTGCTGGCGCTATTGAGCCTAGCTCCCAATCCCCCCTCCTTTCTCTGGGAGTCAATGGAGCTCTGCCCCCTCCAAGTTTCCCTTGAAGGAGTTCCCTCAGTCCGACCCTTCAGGCTCTGCCCTCGCCCTTGGGGAGTCCCTGGTCCACTCCAGGGTCCAGGGGGGTGGACTGCTCTAGGTCACCTGCGAGTCCAGAAGGCTGGCCCTATCTCCCCCCGTCTATTCGGGTTGCTCAAGTTGCCGTTCCAGGTGCCCACCTGGGGGAAGGGACTTGCCCAAATCACTCTCGCAGGCGCTCTGGTCCCTGGGATGTGCTGGGCTAGGCTCCCGCGTGAGGCAGCAGGGACTCACCCAGGCCTCCCAGGCTGGCGTCTGGGGTCTCCAGGGGATGTGGTGGGCTAGGCGCCCGCGTGAAGGAGCAGGGACCCGCACAGGCCTCCCGGGCCGGCGTCTGGGGTCTCCGGGGGATGTGGCGGGATAGGCGCCCGTGTGAAAGGGCAAGGACCCGCGCAGGCCTCCCGGGCCGGCGTCTGGAGTCTACGCGGGATGTGGCGGGCTAGGCGCCCTTGTAAAGGAGCAGGGACCCGCGCAGGCCTCCTGGGCCGGCGTCTGGGGTCTCCGGGGGATGTGGCGGGCTAGGCGCCCGTGTGAAAGGGCAAGGACCCGCGCAGGCCTCCCGGGCCGGTGTCTGGAGTCTCCGCGGGATGTGGCGGGCTAGGCGCCCTTGTAAAGGAGCAGGGACCCGCGCAGGCCTCCCGGGCCGGCGTCTGGGGTCTCCGGGGGATGTGGCGGGCTAGGCGCCCGTGTGAAAGGGCAAGGACCCGCGCAGGCCTCTCGGGCCGGCGTATGGGGTCTTTGCGGGATGTGGTGGGCTAGGCGCCCGTGTAAAGGACAGGGACCCGCGCAGGCCTTTCGGGCCGGCGTCTGGGGTCTCCGGGGGATGTGCTGGGCTAGGCTCCCGCGTGAGGCAGGAGGGACTCACCCAGGCCTCCCGGGCCGGCGTCTGAGGTCTCCGGGGGATGTGGCGGGCTAGGCGCCCGTGTAAAGGAGCAGGGACCCGCGCAGGCCTCCCGGGCCGGCGTCTGGGGTCTCCGGGGGATGTGGCGGGCTAGGCGCCCGTGTAAAGGAGCAGGGACCCGCGCAGGCCTCCCGGGCCGGCGTCTGGGGTCTCCGGGGGATGTAGAATCTTAACAAAATTTTAACAAAAATTGAACTTGATGTTTTTTGTTGTTGGTTTTTTTTGTTGTTGTTGTTTTTGTTTTTTGTTTTTTTTTTTTTTTGGTTTTTGGGCCACACCCGGTGACGCTCAGGGGTTACTCCTGGCTATGCGCTCAGAAGTCGCTCCTGGCTTGGGGGACCATATGGGATGCCGGGGGATCGAACCGCGGTCCGCCCTAGGCTAGCGCAGGTAAGGCAGGCACCTTACCTTTAGCACCACCGCCCGGCCCCAAAAGTGATATGAGATTCTATTTTATTTGTTGTTTTGCACCACACCTGGCTCTATGCTGGGATTCATATGCAAACCATCCCAGGAAATTCTGTTTGTTTGTTTGTTTGTTTGTTTTGTCACACCCAGCGGTGCTCAGGGGTTACTCCTGGCTGTCTGCTCAGAAATAGCTCCTGGCAGGCACGGGGGACCATATGGGACACCGGGATTTGAACCAACCACCTTTGGTCCTGGATCTGCTGCTTGCAAGGCAAACGCCGCTGTGCTATCTCTCCGGACCCGAACTTGATGTTTTAATATGACAAACAATAACTCACGGACACTCCTGAATTTGCTATTACTCAAGTTAAACATATGAAAATAAGGGCAGAGAAGCAGCTTAATTGTCAGAGGTACATATACAACATCAACATTTAACCCTGGCTCCACATGGTCCCATGAGCACCAGGAGGTGTGGCTCAGCTGCCTTCAAGTATGACCAGCTGTAACCCTAATTGTCTTCAGAACTGCAGGACCCAAGAAGCTTTGACCTAGCATTGAGCCATCTGACCAGTTCGCTAACCATTGCCTGGAGTAGCTCTTAGAGCTCTATGAACAGTTTTTGAGAGCCCTCATCTCCAAAGAATAGTGCAACAAGGGGGTAATTACCTTTTTGTATAGAAATGGATCAACTATAAAAGAAATGAATAAAGCCAAGATATATATAAGGTATAAGATTATTGGGAAACCCTAAACTTGATATTTAGGACACTATAAAGTCAGTGAAGTCCACTAGGGTGAGGATAAAATAAGAAGTAGAATAGATTAATATAAAGTCGTACATTAACCTGTTTAACACCTCAACTCAAACATGGAGTTTGAGTTTTATTATTTAAACATAAATAACCTTAGGGGCTGGAGCAGTGGTGCAAGTGGTTGGGCGTTTGCCTTGCATGCACTAACCTAGGACTGATAGCAGTTCAATCCCTGGCATCCCACATGGTCCCCCAAGTCAGAAGCAATTTTAAAGCGCATAACCAGGAGCAACCTCTGAGCATCACCAGGTGTGGCCCCAATAAACAAAAAAAAAAAAAAAAAAAAAAAACCAATAAACACAAATAACCACAAATAACCCTAAACTTGCTTTTTTATACTGAATTTTGAAATTTGTTCAAGAGCTTCCCAATAAATTCATAAAAGTTTTACAAATACTACAAAAATGTAAATTTTAAGTTTAACAATATGACAGTTTTTATTTTACAGAGTTCTGCAATTATTTGAATATTTCATGATCTTTTCATTTTAATATGAATGGGGAATAAAGTAATGACTATATCAGTCTTTTATTTTTCATTCACTTCTACAATTAAAACCAAGATAAAAACCACTGAATGTGTCAATAATGAGAATTCTTGACATTATTAATGCTAATGTGAAGTTGATTGTTTATTGTACAGAAATATATTAAATAGAATATATTTTTGCTACATGTTGTGGCATACTTAAAGATGTTTAATTATATGTAAATAAAGTCCTCCACTAATAATGCCCAAGATTACTATTTAGTATATGTGCATTTATTATACTCTCTAACTAAACTATCAGTTGCTAAAATAATGGACTTTCTCAGTGACAAAACTGGCAGAGGCATGCTGTAGGGTGATAGGAAATTGTGATTTTTTTGACATCTACTAGAAATATTTAAAGTTCAAAGTAAAGTAGTTTAAAAATGGTTTTACCTTACTGGCAATACTATCTCTGAAATAATAGAAGCTCTAGCAGAGAACCTGCTATTTTCTATCTCCTTTGCCTTACAAGGAAGAACTGAAAGGTTCCTGTGTCATATTGGAATTATAATAAGAAAAGAAAACAGAAAGCAGAGTTTGACATGTGCTAAAGATTTTAAGCAAGTAGATGTCAAAAAGTCGAAGCAAGGTAAGAAAGTGATGAAATAAAGGAAGAAAAGAATGTGAGAATAGAAAGAAAAAGGAAGGAAGGAAGGAAGGAAGGAAGGAAGGAAGGAAGGAAGGAAGGAAGGAAGGAAGGAAGGAAGGAAGGAAGGAAGGGAGAGGAAGGAGGAAGGAAGGAAGGAAGGAAGGAAGGAAGGAAGGAAGGAAGGAAGGAAGGAGGAAGGGAGGAAGGAAGGGAGGAAGGAAGGAAGGAAGGAAGGAAGGAAGGAAGGAAGGAAGGAAGGAAGGAAGGAAGGAAGGAAGGAAGGAAGGAAGGAAGGAAGGGAGGGAGGGAGGGAGGAAGGAAGGAAGGAAGGAAGGAAGGGAGGGAGGAAGGGAGGAAGGAAGGAAGGAAGGAAGGAAGGAAGGAAGGAAGGAAGGAAGGAAGGAAGGAAGGAAGGAAGGAAGGAGGGAGGGAGGGAGGAAGGAAGGAAGGGAGGGAGGAAGGAGGGAGGTAGGGAGGAAGGAAGGAAGGGAGGGAGGAAGGGAGGGAGGAAGGATGTAGGGAGGGATGCAGGCAGGAAGGGAGGGAGGACGGGAGGGAGGGAGGGAGGGAGGGAGGGAGGGAGGAGGAAGGAAGGAAGGGAGGGAGGGAGGGAGGAAGGAGGAAAGGAGAGAAGGAAGAAGAAAAGGAAGGAAAGAAGGCAAGAAAGCAAAAGAAGTAATAGTGCTGCTCACACTATTTTCTTTATATATAAAATATCTTTATTTTCTTTATATATAAAATATATATACTAATATATTTATATATAAATGCACAAATCCTTTATATAAAATTTTCTTTATGTATATCTTTATTTAAGCACCATGGTTAAATACATTTTGTATTGGATTTTAGTCATAAAAAGTACACCCCCCCCTTCACCAGTGCAACCTTCACACCACCAATGTCCCCCATTCGCCTCTATGCCCTGCCTATATTCAACACAGGCATTCTATTTCTCTCACTCACTACCATTGTCATGATAATTGTCAGTATAGTTATTTCTCTAACTGCATTCACCACTCTGTGGTAAGCTTCATATCATGGTCTGGTCCTTCCAACCCTCATCTCTATTGTCCTTGGGTATTATTATCAGACTATATTCTTAAGAAACTAAGTGAATGCTAGGTGTGCCACCTATTTGTTGTGTAACATTGAGCAAGATATTTAGTCTCCTAAATCTATGTTCTTTTCTTGTCAACTAAGTGTAGTAATGATACAAACTGCTTTGGAAATTATTTTGTTTTCCATTTGAAAAAACGTGCTTTGGTAACAGCATATATTTACCACACGGGTTTGTGGAAATAACTAAAAAGAATACATGTAAAATAATGAATATTATGTTAGGTAAATAACAAGCATTTAAAAATATTTACATATCACAAATATTACATATTTGGGCACTCTAAAGTTCTCAATAAGAAGAGAAGGACTTAGAAAGAAACTAGTCTAGCTTACTCAGATTTTATGAATAGTTAATAAGATAACTAATGAGGATATGACCAAAGGCTATCACAAGTCTTGAAGAATGTAATTTTCAAACATATACATTATAGATGTACATAGTATATAATTTAATATAATATAACATATTTTTCGTAGCATAAGACACACTTTCCAAAAAAAAAAGTGGGGGAATATGTTTGTGAGTCTTAATGAAGCAAATGTCGCTTGGAGCTGAAACCTGAGTTCAGAAGACTTTAATTTTTTTTATATTAACAAAAAAGTATTTTAAAAATGTTCATTTTCTGATGTTAAAAATAAAAATTAGGTATATGTGTTTAATCAGCTGTAAACTGGCATATTGTAAATGTACTTTGGCCTCACAGGCTGATTGTTCCAGCCACTATCTCCTGGCATCTCTTGTTTTTCTTGTCTAAAAACTATGTGCGTCTTTGAAAGCTATGCGTATCCTAAAATGCTCCAGCCACTATCTAACTCTGAAACCTTCATTTAGTAAGGCTCATCCAGGTCAGTGATGAAGTGCCTAGAAACTGGAAAACCTTCCAACTCTGACACTCCGGCCAAATTTTTTGACTTATTTCTACTGTATTTACTTATGTTTTTAAATTATTTTTCTTTCTCTTCTCTCTTATCTTTTGTTCTCCCTTTCTCTCTCCTAATTTATATCTAAGCTAATTATTTATCTTTACTTAATTCAATTATTTCTTAAGAGCTCAGACCCATCCTATGAGGGTCAGGCCTCTAACAACAACTTAAGAATAAATCACTAATATCTGTATTTATGTGGGCATGAGTTTATACAGTGGACTCCCCTCTGAGTGCCAAACCTAAATTGTAAACATTCCATGCCTAAAGTGTATATAGTCCCTCCTATATATTATCCTCCTCCCCTCCCTTCAGAAATCCTTCTATCCTTTCACTCCCCCTCCCCATCATGATCCGATATCCCTCCTTATGTAACCTTCTTTAACTCAGTAGGTACGGAGACCCATCTCCTGCCCCAATAAGCCAAAAGCCAAAAGACACCCTCTCAGCCCTACATCTCGAGTCCCGGCAAGAAACTATAAGCAACATTCCTGCTGATTCTTGCTGTGTGGACCTTTTTCTCACACCCCCCCCAATGTGGACTGTTGCATGATACCAGATTCAGCCCCAGAAGGACCACCAGCACAAGGACACTACCTGATCCCTTTCTGTTGCAAATCATTTATCAAACTCAACAAGACCAGGGTGTGTGATGAAAATGTGCCCTGGATTTCACCCCCGCACAAGAATATCTCAAAAGACAACCTAAATTTCCTTTATATTTTAATACCTCTATAATAATAATACATCTGAGTCAGTTTATTCCCAAATGTAAGGTAGCCTCTTACATCACGTTATTTTTCTTCAATTACTTTTTAAAATTTATTTTTATATATTTCTTCATTAAAGATATATATATACATATATATGGACATATATTTACTTTTTCTCTTTAACTTCACCTGTTTTGGTTCTGCTTGATATGAAAACCTTCAAGTAAAGGTCTTGCCTGGGATAAAAGCTCAGATCAAAACCAGGGCACTGAGATTGTGTAGCCTGACACTCTTACCCCCAAATGCACCAGCAATATAATATAGCACCATTCCTTTTTACAAAGGCATACTAAATAAAGGGGACATTTTGTGTACAGAAACAAGTTCTTATTTGCTAGGACCCATATATTTTATAATACAGGGGCGCTTCCCACCCTGAACATGTGTCATGTGGACCCAACTTAGAATCCATGAGATTAGACAGCTGCAATAAATATGGGTATGAGGAAAGGATTTTTAAATTGTATTTTTGTGTTTCTAGGGTATATCCCTGGGTGTGGTATAGCTGGATCATATGGGAATTTAATTTCCAGTTTTCTGAGGAATCTCCATATTGTTTTCCATAAAGGTTGAACTAGATGGCATTCCCACCAGCAGTGACATTTATAACCTCTAGATGGACTCCTCCAGGTTTTTTAGTTTGTTTGTTGTTTTTAGTTTTTTCTTTTTCTTTCTTTTTTTTAATTATTTTTTTTATTATTTTAATTATGATAACAAAGATGCAAAGAAAGAGGACAGGGTAAAGTTACAGTAGAAGCCCAATCACCCATAAACAGGATTCTCAGTAGTCCCATCGATGATATCCCAGCCTTGAACTTTCAGCCAAAGAACATTAAGAAAAACAAAACTGAACCCATGTACAATACAATTACTTTGTCCCTCAAATCCCCAGTTGTAGTACATATTGTTTCTTAGCAGCACACCATATAATCTAAAGATATTAGACTTATGTAACTCTTTAAACATTGAGGGCAAAGTACATTTATCTAGTTCCATGCACATGCTTACTAGTTTAAGTTAACCTTAAAAGTTTTAATGGGTTGTTTTTCTTAAGGATTGGAGTCAAGGGAACATAGTAAAAAACGATATTAAAGTGGCATTTGTTTGCATAGGCCCACCAAAACATATGGGACATGGAAAGACAAATTATGGTCTAAATACATGGAGACCCTACCCCTGAAGTTTCCTGGCACAGGACTGACTCTAGGCTCCAGGCAAACTAGTTTGTCCAATTCAAGTCATCGTCTGTAGTGGCAATACACCTCCATTCCTCACACAGTCTCTGTTGTTGGTATCATGCTTCTGTATTAAAGATCCTGGAGTCTGCATATCCCATATTGCAGTCAGGATGGTGCAGAGCATCCTCTCGTTTCACCTCACACTTAAGGGGCAATAGAGAGAACCATGTCCTGTAGAGCAAGTCATTGTTGTTGTCATGTCTTCTCGCAGGTCATTGTTGTTGTCACGTCTTCTCAGTATAAACGGAAGTGTCTTTTTAGGAGGTCGATGTCACACCCTTGGTAGTGTCTTTCCTGGTAGAGGACTGCTTCCAACTGTTGCTATAAAAGACCTTGGATGTTTCGTAGATAGCTTGACTGGGTCCAGCGTGAATGGAGAATGCCCATTCATCTGAGGCCTGTGCCAGGTCATTATATCAATATTCAGGGTGTAAGGTACATTGTAATGAGATTTATTAGATAATAACTAATCTGTATGTATAGTGTTTTCCCATTTTAATGTGTCTATGCAAACAAGGATCAATGCCATGAAGTGTTATTGGTGCTTCTGGAGGCAATAGGAACAAGACCAGCAATTTCCATGACATAGTTCAATCATAGGCATCAAACTGAGGGACAGTTCCACCAACAATCCTTACTGAACAGCTTACAAAGAAAAGACAAGATGAAAAGTGGATAGAAACATCATGGTAGAAGAATATATAGAGAGTTACAGCAGTTAAAAAAAATAATCATAAAATATTCAAAAGATATATGTGTTCAATATGTGTTCGATTTGTGTCCTTCTAAATAGTTCTGGGATTTGTAAGATCTACTGTATGTCTTTGGTCAGAGATTAAAGCTGTGTGTTACTGAAGTTAAGAAGGGTAAATCTGGGGTACTGATGGTTGGGAGGAGCATATGATCAATGTAGACTGGTATGAAATTGCCAGTGACAGCCTGAGTATAGCTGAGCAATTATCTGCCACCCCCCAGATCAAACGCCACCCCCTAAGCCAACCTCTGGAGCCGGCCTGGGAGTGGGAAAAACCCAGGGTGCCCCATCAGCTCCTCCCAGAAACCCACCTGGAGATCCGGAGGAAAGGGGGAGGGGGGGGTCGGGTGACCCAGGTCCGGGCCCCCCACCCTAGGCCAGGCCAAAAGGCCGCTGGCACATGCGGAGGTCTGCCAGCTGCCCGCCCGTGCTGCTAAAAATCCTGCTCCAGGAAGGGAGAGAGACCCTCCCAAGCCCGAAGGACAGGGATTTAAGCCCAACCTAGGCCGGTCCCCAGACCCGGCCTGGGAGTGGGGAAAACCCAGGGTGCCCCATCAGCTCCTCCCAGAAACCCACCTGGAGATCCGGAGGAAAGGGGGAGAGGGGGGTCGGGTGACCCAGGTCCGGGCCCCCCACCCTAGGCCAGGCCAAAAGGCCGCTGGCACATGCGGAGGTCTGCCAGCTGCCCGCCCGTGCTGCTAAAAATCCTGCTCCAGGAAGGGCTTTTCTTTTTCTTTCAAACAGAACCACATAACTTGTCATCTTGTTCTACCTCATAAATTGAGGGGGAAAAAATGGATGGTACCAGAACCAAATAGTCATATGAACATTGAGTAGAAACAAAAAAGGATCAGAATTAAACACCAAACCCAAAGTCAAAGACAACAGAATCGATAGCCAATATTCAACAAGTTAGACAAAGAGGGGATCAGTTATACTAGCAGTCCAGTGGGGCAAAGGAGGGGAATACTGGGAACTGGGGTGGAGGGAGGACAACATTGGTGGTGGGAATACCTTTGATTCTATGTCACTATGTACTTCAAATATTACTGTGAAAGATCTGTAATTCACATTGATCACAATAAAAAATATTTAAAAAACTAAAATAAAATAAAAACTATGTGCATCTTATGGTCAGATGCATCTTATAGAACAAAAAATATGGTAGATTAAGAATTCTCTCTTTTCTTTTTTAAAGGTGGGTGCTAATGTGATGGCCTTTTTTCCAGATCAGTTTTTATTGAAATATTATAGTTTACAATTCTATTGAAATCATTGTTTTACAGTTTCAGTGCTGCTCTCAATAATAGTGAATCCCTTCATCATTGTCCCAAGCCCTTCAAACCTTCAATCCTCTCCCATCAGCACACACACACACATACACACCACACACACACACACACACCACACAAACACACACACAGCTTCCTCAGTTCGCCATTCTATAGATCATGTCTCAGAATTAGTTCCTATAGGAAACTGTTTAATATAACATTTCTTTGTTTCTTTATACTAAGATTGAGAGCACAACTGGTATTTGTATTTTTCTTTCTGACTCACTTTACTTAGTACAAGACCCTCCAATTCCATCCCAGTTGCAACAAACTTCAAGATTTTATCTTTCCTCATATCTGAGTATTATTCTATTGTCTATATGTACATGTGCATACATAAATATATATCACAATTTTTATCATTCATCTTTTGATGGGCACTTGATTGTTTTCAAATCTTGGCTATTGAAAATAATGCTGTCTGGGGCTGGAGAGATAGCATGGAGGTAAGGCGTTTGCCTTTCATGCAGGAGGTCATCGGTTCGAATCCCGGCATCCCATATGGTCCTCCCGTGCCTGCCAGGAGCAATTTCTGAGCCTGGAGCCAGGAATAACCCCTGAGCACTGCCGGGTGTGACCAAAAACCACAAAAAAAAAAAAAAAGAAAAGAAAAGAAAAGAAAAGAAAAGAAAAGAAAATAATGCAGTGATGGACATGGGTGCATATGTTCTTACTTATTAATTTTTTATGTTCTTAGGGAGAGATACCCAAGAGTAGAATCTCTGAATCATATGGAAGTTCCACTCATAATTTTTTGAGAAATTTCCAAACCATTTTCTAAAGAGGCTGAACTAGGCAACAGTCCCACCAGTCATGCATGAATAAGTTCCTTTTATTTTTACCACAACATCTTTGACACTTTCCAGGCTTTTTAATATAGACTACAAACAATGATTTGTCATTTTGATTTGCATTTCCCTGATAATAAATGATGACAAACATTTTTCTATGTCTTCCTTGAACAACTATCTGTTCATATCCTTTGGCTTTTTTAGATAGAGCTGCTTGCTTTTTGTTATTGTTATTGAACTTTGAAAGTTACATATATCTTGACATTATCCCTTTAGTTTAGTATAATGTAAAATATTTCTGCCTTATCTGTGGGGTGTATTTATTCCAACCTCATTTATTTCACAGCACAGAAGCTTTTTAGTCTGTTGTAGTACCATTTGTTTACTTCTGCTTTTGTTTTCTTTGCTAATCAGTTATTTTATTGAAGATTCCTCTGAAGTCAAGACTGTGGGAGTCCTGTCTATGTTTTTCTCAATGAATATTATAGAAATGGTTTTATAACAAGTCCTTTCATTAATTTTTAATAAAGCAATATTTATAAAGGCAAAAACTTCCATTGTGCTTGCTATGATGAATACTAGAAGATACCTACTTTAGTATTATTACAGATTGTTACCAGGTGAAAAAGAGAAGACAGAGATATCTATATGAGCTCTAAATTTCTCAGCAAGAAAAATTAAATGCACAATTAGAAAGGTAAGAGAAAGACTTGCAGAGAGCATATACTAACAAAGATAGGTTAAATAAAAGAAAAAGAAAAGAGTTACTACTTTATAATGCAATCAACTCTCCAAATATACAGGTATTTGGTAAGATGGTCTGGAGATTTTTTTTCTAGGACCATAAAAGCAATTGCTTGATTAAAAAAATACTTGCTATATGGGACCAGATTAAAGTGTAGTGGGTATGAAGCTTGCTTTGAACAACCAACCTCGGCTCAATCCCTGACACCTCATTTGATCCAATGAGTCCCCACTAAGAGTAATCCCTGAATATAAAACCAAGAGTAAGTCCTAAGCAACAACAAGTATTGCCCAGAATTCCTCCCCAAATTTTTTAATGTAATAATGAGGAACTGAAATTATTTTTGATAAGAACCTTTGATAAGGAGATAGAAATAATCACATGAAATAAATTGACCCACAAAAGCTTTAAATATTTTATTTGGCTTTATACACTAACCATAGCTTATGCATTTACATTTTTTTTTGTTTTTTTGGGCCACACCAGGTGACACTCAGGGGTTACTCCTGGCTATGCACTCAGAAATAACTTCTGGCTTAGGGCCCCATATGGGACGCTGGGATCTGAGGTCCGTCCTGGATCAGCCACGTGCAAGGCAAATGGCCTACCACTGCACTATCGCTCCAGCCCCAGTTTATGCATTTAAATTGTTTTATTCATTTTTGTTGTTGTAACATAAATTATAATACTGCTAATGGTAGTTTGATGCATACATCACTCTTATGTAGAATGTTCAATTATTTAAGTCAAGTAATATACTGCTAAAGACAATCAACCATTAGTGGATATCATCTATTACAAAAATTTGCATTATCTTCCTGACGACTGACAAGTAGGTCAATTAAACTAATTCTTAATTACCCAGAAAGGATGTGACCACTTATCATCTGCCAAGGGAACTGGAAATCAAAAATGACCCCTTCTTTCTATAGAGTAAGGAGCACAATCAAGTGCATAGGTTGAAGTTCAAAATAAATGTTGAAATGCCAAACAGGAATAAGGAAACGGTGTCAGATACACAAAAAATAGAAAACAAAAAACACGAGTTATTTTGAAAAGGGAAATAATCCTAAAGTTAGCTCCCATTAAGGAAGAATTCTAATATATGTTGAACTTCAAATGACTGGTGAGAAGTAATGGACTATCTGATGTGTAAACTGGTTTTTCATCTTCATTGATAAAATGGTATGGCTGGTCAGGATAACTTACAGACAGGCATAGGAGAGGAAGTGACTGGAAAAGCAAATATGTTGATGGTTTTATGCCAGGATAATGAACTTTAATATATGATAATCACAATAATATTTATGATGTATTGAGCACAAAAATTTTCACTGTGTAGCTGGAATCCTCACATATCCTCTTTCACACAGTTAAGTGAATTCTGTATGTTAGATTTTTTTTTTTTTTTTTTGGTTTTTGGGCCACACCCGGTAGTGCTCAGGGGTTACTCCTGGCTGTCTGCTCAGAAATAGCTCCTGGCAGGCACGGGGGACCATATGGGACATCAGGATTCGAACCAACCACCTTTGGTCCTGGATCAGCTGCTTGCAAGGCAAACACCGCTGTGCTATCTCTCCGGGCCCTGTATGTTAGAATTTTAATTCAAATCCATAGCTCTCTAAATACAAAACCAATAGCCTAGACAAGTAAGGTTCATACCTATATCCTGGTTGTGGAGATAGTTGAGAATAGTGAATGCCTTTAGAGGGAAATATATATGATCTATTTTTTGGATGATAATAATTTTTGGAGAGGTGAGAAACTTCAAGTGGAAAGGTTAATTAGAAAGTTATTTGTTCTGGACTGGAAGGATAGTAAATAAAGTAAGACATTTGCCTACCTGGGTTCCCATATTTAATCCCTGGCATTATGTATATGGTTTCTTGAGACATGCATGCTAGGAATGATGCTTAAGCACAGAGCTAGGAGAAAACCCCTGAGCACCCTTGAGTGTGACCTCACACACCGAAAAGGAAAGAAGAGTTCAGGTAACAAAGGACCTGAATAAACTCAATAACAATAAAATGGGGGCAAATAAAGATATTTAAAAGGTAAAATTAAGGTAATTCAATTACAAGTTTTCTAAACTGCATATCAAATTAATATATTAGTTATTTAAAGCAGCCTTTTATCAGACATGTTATCAGTTTCTGTGGTTCATGAGTATTTTCACAGCTGAGTTAGGGTCTTTACTTGTGGTCTCTCAAGACAATAGCCAAGGTACTAGTGGGGATATAGTCTGATCTAGAGGCTAAGATTCTAATTCCAAGGTCACTTAGATTACTACAGAATTAATTTCACTATAAATAATGTGAATGTGTCCCTCATCTTCTTGATAGCTGACAGTTGGAAACCCTTCTTACTTAAATACTCTAATTTACTCCCAGGTCCTTGCCATCTGCTCCCTCCTTTCAAAACATTGTAGCTTACTTTTTCCAGGACAGAACAGAATCTTTCAAATTCAGAGATAGAGAAAGGCTAAAGACTTCTTATAAGGATTAAACTTTTCTCATTTTCCACATTTTGATGAGTTCAAAATCAGCTGATTTGTGACCTTACTCTGAAAAGACCCTTATATTATTAATAGAACATAATCACTGGAGGAACACTTAAAAGGGATTATAAAGATTAATCTTAAATCAGAGGTAGGAGTTCTAGGGAGTTTGCCTCTTCTTTCACATCTGTTTTGACACAGAGGAGAGTTCACTCAGTATTTTTATTTTGATCAAATAAAAGGATAGTGATATAATTACTGAAATAGGGACATGGAAAAAGAGAGGTTTCATAAGAAAAATTATGAATCATATTTGTAGTTGTTGATCTTTTACTTTTTAGTTTTATTTTTGCAGGGGGAGGCACACCCAGCGATGGTCAGGGGTTAATTCTAGCTCTACCCTCAGGTATCACTCCTAGCAGTACTCTAAGGACAATATGGGATCCTACGAACTGAACCTGGTTTAGCAACTGTCTTACCCATTGCATTGTCACTCCATCCTGAAATAATTCATCCTAAGGAATTAGTGGTAAACTGCCCCAGATTTTCAGTGTTATCTACTCTTTATATGATTGATGTGAAAAGGTTATTTTTTAAATCCAGAAGTTATTCTAGATAACTTTAAATGTTCAAATGATCGTGAACTTTAGAAACAATTAACCAGTTGAGTATGTTTGAGATTCATGTCTTCTTTTTACCCCAGTAAATAGTCAGATTTATTTTTTGAGTTGTTTTGATAAGTGCTCCTTTCAGGCCATGTTATTTCTGAGAAATAGCCAAACATCTTTTTCTCTCCATGAATGTTTATCTTAAAATATATCCAGCAATAACTGAATGGGTTGTTAAGAAACAGATAAATGAAATATCCAAATAACTAAGGAAATATTAGGATTAGTGGTATATAAATTAGAGTAAATAGTTTAAACTATGTGAATTATCCCATGGCCATTGGGGTCAGTGAAGATCATATGACTCCTGATACAAATAATATACAGGATATTGTTACTTGGCATGGTATAGAAAATAAATAGGGAATTGGAGAGATAAAACAGTAAGTATTGTGTTTGCCTTGCACACCATTGACCCAGGATTGATCCTCAAAAAAGGAAATAAATAAATATTTACAAGATATTTTCCTATTGCCAACCCCTGTTCTAGAACTTTAAAATATGCTATCTCATTTCTAACTCTGAAATGGAAAAAATATTAGTCTTATTTTGAATAAATAAAGTAGTTGATGCTAAATTAAACATTTTATCCAAGACAAAAGTGGAAATTGCCAGATTACAGACCCATATTTGGAATAGTTTTCAGGTTTTATTCGTTTTGTTATTCAACATTCTTCAGTTCTCAGATTAGTAGAAACTTCTAAGAGGCCTTCCATGATGATCTTCCACAATCATGCTTCCTACATGTTCTCATTGCTATATTTTGTCATATAGCCAAGAGTTCAGGTAGCCTTGGCAACTCTTGGCAGAATAGAGGATCCACACCATTTTTATACATTCTAATAATCAAGCTAGCAAACATTTTTACACAAATGATGTTGCAGTTAAAATTGATGCATACTTACACAAAACTCTTACACAAACTAAGTTACAGTCCAAGCTAATGTTGTTGGCTTTGAGGAATAGTGTTCTACACTTAATCTATATAGCTGCAGCTGCTATATGTGCTCTTGTTATTGGGGGCACCTCTATGTCTGTACATCCTTGTCAGCTGGATTTTACTCCCCAGTTTTTACTTTTAGTTTCCCTCACAGCAGCTGCAGCAGCAGCGATGGTGGTGGTGGTGGTGGTGCTGCTGCTGCTGCTGCTGATGGTGGTGGTGGTGGTGGTGGTGGTGGTGGTGGTGGTGGTGGTGGTGGTGGTGGTGGTGGTGGTGGTGGTGGTTTAAGTAGTAGTAGTAGCAGCTGCAGCAGCAGCATGCTACTCTATTTTATTTTGAAGTATCACAAAGTATATTTTTACTTAAATACCATGGTTACAAGGTTGTTTATGAGTTTTTTCACTGATAAAGTTGTTCATGATTGAGTTACAGTCATACAATGTATAATAACCTTCACCAGTGTGCATTTCCCACCAACAATGTCAACAGTTTCCCTCTCACCCTTCCTGATATCCTCTGTTATTCTATTTTTTCCCACTGGATTGCAAATGCCTATTGGCATTATACACAGACCATAAAATTATCCATGAACCTATGATTTCCCAAGTCTATCACAGTACCTATCTGGAAGATGGCCAATACTGAAAAACTGCTGAGGGAAGGAAAAAGGAAAGGAAGGAAATGGATGGAGGGCTGAAGGAAGGAAGGGGAGGAAAGGGAGTGATAGAAGTCTCCACTAGGACTTCATAATGATGAGTGCAATCTAGAAATCCTAATAGTAAGACTGAACTTGGAAATAGCTAAAGTCTCTCTTTTTTTTTTTTTTACAATTTAATATTTTTTTGTATTCTTGTTTAACAATCATTGAATTTTTTGACAAGGTTCAAATAACTGAATAGGCTTTATAAGTAATTTATATTATCTACACTCAGGATAGGCCATAAACACAGACTGGAGCAACATGAGAAATAGCATTTTCCTAAAGACAGGCTTGCAAATCTGAATCCAGTAAATTAGAATTTTTTTTCTCAAGTAACAGAACTGAGCTATCCCTGGCTGCTCTACTGAGACGAAATGAGGTATATCTGACTATACCCCTCCAAAGGTATAGTCAAGAAAACAGGGTACAGACCACCCAAAATAAGACCAAACAGCCCTTATGGGTATTATGATACAGATTTCACAATTCAAATACCCTGCATTTAAAAATAAATTTATAAAGCCTTTGTAAGACAAACCTGATGTAAAAAATGGGACCATTGCCTTTGATATGCTAAAAATTATACATCCTCCCTCGAGTCACATTTAAGATGCATTGAAAGAGACTATTTGCTATTAAGCCACTGAGAGCAGCTTGAATTCCAATATATGTGGATCCATATTCAAATAGGTTCCTGCAAGCAGGCAAGCTGGTCGAGCCACTGAGTGGAGGGGGAAATGCAGAGGTAGTAGCAAGCTGTGGGAGAACCTAAGGATCAAGATGGAGAAGCATGAAGCAGACACTGTTGCCAAGAAAAACCTGATGATGTTTAATATTATAACCAGAAAAATTAACCAACTTCCAGAAGCAAAATGGAAATGGCTAAAGCCTCTTAACAGGTGAGCCATCTGTCTCCTCAAGAAAAAAAGATCACAATCTTACTAATCTTGTGGTCTGAGGGGCTGTGCTATCTGTAAATAACAAATCTGTTGTTTCAAAGCCATGGACAAGATAACCAATCTCCAGATCTTTTGTGGAAATAATTCTGATCCCTACCGTTTTTGTTGTTTTTTTTGTTTTTTTTTTTTAAGGTTTTTGGGCCATACCAGATGATGTTCAGGGGTTACTCCTGGCTATGCACTCAGAAATAGCTCCTGGCTTGGGAAACCATATGGGATGCCGGGAGATAGAACTGAGGTTTGTCCTAGGTTAGCACACACAAGGTAAATGCACTACCACTTGCACCACTGTTCCAGCCCCCTGATCTGTACTTTTTTTAAAATGTCATATAACTAGAAGATTTTATTGAGCCATAGTTGACATATAACATTGCATCAATTTAAGAAGTCCAATATGTGGATTTAATATACTTATGCATTGTAATATGATGAAAAAAGCATCAACTAACACCTTAGTAACTTCTCCTTCTGCCCTCACCTCTGGAGTGAGAACATTCGAGGTCTAATTTGTGAACAAATTTTAAGTATATGGATTCATATTATTGGCCCTAATCACTATACTGTGCATTAAAATTTCAGAACTTATTTACTCCTCTTCTAACAGTGTGTGGTCTTTTGTAGCAGATTGTCTTCTATCCCCCTAAGTCCTTCTACCATTAAGCACCATTCTGCTCTGTATAGAGATCAGTTTTGCCACTTTTTATTTGCTCTCTCATTGCTATGCCCATTTCCATTTTGCCACCTTCAGCTCCTAGAAGGTCAGTAGAATTTTTCATTCACTTTTTTTTGGGGGGTCACACCTGGCAGCACTCAGGGGTTACTCCTGGCTCTATGCTCAGAAATTGCCCTTGGCAGGCACAGGGGACCATATGGGATGCCGGGATTCGAACCACCGACCTTCTGCATGAAAGGCGTTTGCCTTACCTCCATGCTATCTCTCCGGCTCCGAAATTTTTATTCACTTTTATACTTTTTATTCTTCTAGTAGAATTTGAAGACCAGCCTGGCAAAGAACAAAATCTCACAAACAAGCAAATTTCATAATTATAGTATCAACCCATCTGCACTTTTATGGCTCATGCTGATAAAAGGGGATACTTTATATTTCCCACATTTCTTATAATACTAAAACCAAGTCAGAAGTAAAAAAAAAAAAAAAAAAAAAAAAAAAAGGAAATTAGATAGAAGTAACCACAGGAAAGAGAGATGCATATAAACACAAGCAGCCCTATTCATTTGAGATGCAAAAATCCATTATCAGGAGCAAATCTCCTTGGACAGCCTTGTGGATCCTGCATAATTCACCAAGTCCAATTGTACTTAGGAAGTGATGGTTAAATATTGAAAATCTGATTGGAAGTTGGAGGTGGCTTCCTGCTCTTTCCTGTAATTGCCTTGTCTGATTTTTCTCATGAACAATGCATCACTGGGATTCTTGACTATGATAGAGTGCGTCCTCCTGAGAGCAATGCCCTGAGGCTAGGATGGCAACTCCATAGGAGTTATCTGAGGGGGACTTCATCTATCTCCTCTGCACCTGGCATCCCCTTTTCTCTTGTCAAACCCCAAGGTGTTGTATGGGACTTCTGAGCCTGGTTTCCTCCCACCTTCCTCCTGCTTCACCATAACCACCTCTTTGTGCATTACAGCAGCCTAATGAGTTTAAGAGACAGAGCCAGCTCAGGTTTCTTATTACGGTCACATTCTATTTTCTTCAAATATAAACCCTGCTCAGAACAAAAGTGGGGCCTTCTGGGCACAGCCTTTGTTGTAGATTTTAATCATAACATTTTGGTGGGACCCAGAAAATTACAATGATTACTCTCAAACAATTTGTGATATACATGCTTTGCAGATGAGGTAACTGCAGATTTCTGTTGTACTTTTTGCTCCATTGCTTCACGCAGTGGTGTTGACTATGACAGTACACTCTACAAATGTGAACAGATGTATTTCCCATGACCTTCACGCTGACAAATAGAGTCGTTTCATGTACTTCCCACTTCACATTTTGGAGAGCTTCAAAATGCAATCTTCTATGGTCTTCCAATATTTCTGTTTTCAGCGCTTTCAACCATTTTAGATATCTCAGAAATGTCACAGGCTAATGAGATCTTAGATCAAGAAAAAAAATATGTTCATAGATGCCAACTTTTTAAATAAACATGTATTAAACATTTCTTGTTTCCCTTTAGCTTAATTTTGCATTAACTGGCTAAGATGATAGAAAAGATTTTGAAGTATAAAAATTTAAGGGAAAAAACACCTAAATTCAGGTTATGTAGGAATATGCATGGAAAAATCTAACAAGGAAAATTCAGAAAAAATCATGAAATCATCATAAGGACACATGCAGAATTTATCTTTAATGATTTGGTGGATATAAATCTATTAAAAAGCATTCTACTTTGGATGTCATAATTGTTTCACTTCCCTTTTGGGTGTCCTCCTAGAGTCTGAGGAATGCCTGGGAATGCATCTTACTTATGCCTATAGATTTTCCCAGTAGATCCTTTCTCATATGGTATTCATGCATGAGGTAACTTGACTTGGATCAGACTGCTTTCATAATGGAACTTGAAAAAAAATCATAATTTGATGTGACCTCATTTCTTTAGGTTTGTATTTGCTTTTTTTGTCACTGGTACCATATCCCAGAGAGTTGTTTTCCTTTAAGTATTTTAAAGATTCTGTTCTAATTGCAAGGTGTTTTTTAAATTATCTCATGTATGTGGTATGAAATAGGGGTCTACTTGCAAATTTTGCATATGGCTCTCCAATTTTCCCATCACCATTTGTTAAAGAGGTTTTCCTTGTTTTATACTATGCATCTAATTTCTTGTTGATGACCATTTATAAATATTAATATAATATAATAATATAAATCTGACCATTTATATCTCAGCTCTCAATTCTATTCCATTGGTCTTAGTGTCTGGCATTATACCAGCACCACACAGCTTGGTTACTATAACTTCATAACAAACTGGAAGTTCAGGCAATACAATGCCTACATCTTGTTTTACTCAGAATTGCTTTAGTTATTTGAGAGTATTATGATTCTATATAAACCTTAACAGCATTTATGTTAATCCTTAAAGTCATTACAATTTAATAAGGATGGCATTGAATATAACCTTTGGGTATAATTCTTGGGGTAGTATTATGATTCTGATATTAATTCTTCCAATCATGAGCAAGGAATATCTTTCTATTTCCTTATAGCTACTTTATTTTTATTTGAAGGATCTGGAGGCACACCTAGTGGTGCTCATATGCTACTCCTGGCTCAGTGCTCAGGAGTCACTTCTGGAGATACTCAGGGAACTATATACACTGTTGGCGCTTGAATTGGTATCAGCTCTCTATTAGAAAAGTACTTTAATTCCTAAACCTTCTCTCTCTGGGTCTTTATTTCTTTTAATAGTGACTTATACTTATATACCTATACATATACTCATATGGTTAAGGCTCTCACATCTTTTATTAATTTTCATAGGTACTTGAGGTTATAGGACACTATTTTTTTTTTCATTTTGAGCCACACCTAGTACGCTCAGAGGTTACTCCTAGCTATGCACTGAGAAATTGCTCCTGACTTGAGGGACCATATAGGATGCCTAGAGATCAAACCCCAGTCCGTCTTAGGTTAGCACATGCAAAGCAAATGCCCTACCGCTTGCTCTACCTTTCTGGCCCCTACTTTGTATTCTTTAGTTTTGTAGGGGACCCCTCAGGAAATTCTCTAGAAACATAATATTGATTAGGCCCTGCAGTGCTCAAGTGTCAAACTCCAGGACTAATACTGGCAGTGCTTGGAATCTCCAGAGCTACACATGGTGAAGCAAGGGGAACATGTGGTACCAGGGATCAAAGCTAGATGGCCACATGCAAGGCATGTTTCTTAACCCCTATAATACCTGTCTGACACTGTTAGGGTACTATTTTATTCTGTTCTGTTTTGTTTGCGGCTTCGGGGCCATAACATGCAGAACTCAGGAGCTATTTCTCATTCTGTGTTCAGACTCCTTGGCCGTAATCAAGGGTACAGTGAATTTAAACTGGGGTCACATCTATGCATGTTAAGTACCTTATCTCCTGTATTATCTCTCCAGCATAGGATTCTATTTTAAATGGCATTTTTTTATTTCTTTCCCTTCTAATTAGTTATTTATATATAGAAATACAACAGACTTTTATATAGTATTCATTTTGTATCCTTCTATTTTGTTGTATTGATTTATTGTTTCTCAGAATTTTTTGTGGAGTATTCAGAGTCTTTACTGTCTATTGTCATGTCACCTGCAAATGATAATAGTTTAACTTTTTTTCCAATTTGGATGTATTAATTTTTTTTCCATGGTTACTCTGGTGAGGACTATTAAAACCATGTTGAATAACTGTGGAAAGAAACCTTATTTTGTGGCTGGCCTGAGAGGTGAAAGGTTTTTTTATTTTCCACCACTGAATGGGATGTTAACAATAATTTTTGCTGTATGTGACTATTAATATCTTCTTTTTTTTTTTTTTTTTTGGTTTTTGGGCCACACCTGGCAGTGCTCAGTGGTTACTCCTGGCTGTCTGCTCAGAAATAACTCCTGGCAGGCACGGCACGGGGGACCATATGAGACACTGGGATTCAAACCAACCACCTTAGGTCCTGGATCGGCTGCTTGCAAGGCAAACACCGCTGTGCTATTTCTCCGGGTCCTATTAATATCTTCTATACCTATTTTGTTCAGAATTTTTATCATAAATGAATACTGAACAATATCAATAGCTACTTCTGCACCAAGAGGAAATTGGGTTAAAATATTACACCTATTCAATAAAAAATGTATTTGTATACTATACACCAGATGAAGACTAACATCCAATATACATAAATCACTCACAAGGATTAACAACAAATAAACAAATAAGCCCATACAAAAGTAGGAAGAAGGAATTAATAGACACTTCTGGAAGAAGACATATGGGTGGCAGAAGGCATTTGATAAAGTGTTCATAATTATTTATTATCAGGAAAATTAAAATCAAATGACAATAAGAAATCACATACCCTACCAGTGATAACTGTCTATAGAAAGGGGAAAAAACCAGAAGCAATCAGTGCCGCTAGGGGAGCAGTGTACAGAGAGCGCTCATTCAGTCTTGATGGTAATGTCACCTGGATCAGCCTCTGGACAATAGAATAAAGTTATTTTAAAAAGTTAAAAATAGAATCACCATATGATATAGCATACTACTACTTGGAATCTGTCCCAATCGCACACAGTAACATTAACTCAGAAATATTTATGCACACCTATCTTGCTGGCAACACTAAGCACAATATCCAAGAAATGGCAAGAGCCCAATTGTCCAACAACAGATGTATGGATAAAGAAATTGTGGTGTATATATGTAATACATATACACATATGTGTGTATATATACATAAATATAAAATGGAATATTGGACAAACAAAAAAGAAACAGAACAAACAGTAAAAGAAAAAGATGAAATCTTGCCTTTTGCTACATCAAGGATACAGCCAGAGGGCAACATGTTAAGCAAAATAAGCCAGAGGGAGGACATATATCAGATGATATCACTCTTATGTAAGATATAAAGAAAGAAAGCAGGGGCCGGAAAGATAGCACAGCGGTAAGGCGTTTGCCTTAGACACAGAAGGATGGTGGTTCGAATCCCAGCATCCCATATGATTACAAATATGATTGTAGTTGAGTTTCTGTCATGTAAAAAACACCCTCCCACCTTGGCCCGGAGAGATAGCATGGAGGTAAGGCATTTGTTTTGCATGCAGAAGGACGGTGGTTTGAATCCTGGCATCCCATATGGTCCCCCCGAGCCTGCCAGGAGCTATTTCTGAGCACAGAGCCAGGAGTAACCTCTGAGCATCTCCAGATGTGCCCCTCCCCAAAAAAGAAAAAAAAGTATCATAGTTCAGCAACATGGTTATAGTAGTAATGTTTTTAGATCTGACATAGTTACTGTATTACCACCAAAATACCCATGTCCTCCACCATTGTCTTTGCATTTCCAATTTAATTACTATAATTTATAACAGTAATAGTCTACTTCCATACCTAATCTCTGGTAATCACTATTCGTTCATTATCATGAACTCTTATCATATATGAACATATATGAACATATCATATATGAACTCATATCATCATTATGTCTCTTCAAATGTGTTGTTCAGCCAGAGAAATAATAAGAACACTAGGTAAGGTGCTCCCTTTTTTGCAGGCGAGTACCAGCACTTAATCTGGTCTTCTGAGCACCTCCAGGATTGATCTCTGAGCACGAAGAAAAGTGAGCCTTGAGTTAGATGTGAAAAAAAATAAAATTTTAGGAAATTTGCTAACAATATTCCTGTAATCTATAATTTGGTGCATGCACTTGAAATCATATTAAACACAAATTCTAGAAATGCTACAAAGTGTTCCCATGTACCCCTTACTCAATTTTATATATGGCAATATTTACATAAACAATATTTTCAACATTAAAAAAAAGGAAATTGAGCTCCCATACAATCCAGCTATACCACTTCTAGGGATATATCCTAGAACACAAAAATACAATACAAAAATCTCTTCCTCATACCTATATTCATTGCAGCATTATTTACAATAGCCTCTCTGGAAACAATCAAGATGCCCTTCAATAGATGAACGACTAAAGAAATTGTGGTACATTACACAATGGAATATTATGAAGTCATAAAATTTTCCTATACATGGATGTACATGGAATCAATTATGCTGAGTGAAATAAGTCAAAAGGAGAGAGGTAGATGCAGAATAGTCTCACTCATCTATGGGTTTTAAGAAAAAATAAAAGACATTTTTGCAATAATTCTCAGAGACAAAAGAGAGGAGGGCTGGAAGGTCCAGCTCATGACATGAAGCTCACCAAAAGAGTGATGAGTGCAGTTAGAAAATAACTACATGAGAACTATCATAACAATGTGAATGAATGAGGGAAGTAGAAAGCCTGTCTCGAGTATAGGCGGGGGTGGGGTGGGGAGGAGGGAGATTTGGGACATTGGTGATGGGAATGTTGCATTGCAGAAGGGGGGGTGTTCTTATTTCGAGGGGGGAGGTTGGGTTTTGGGTCACACCCGGCAGTGCTCAGGGGTTACTCCTGACTCTTCACTCAAAAATCACTCCTGGCAGGCTCGGGGGGACCATATGGGATGCCAGGATTCAAACCACCATCCTTCTGCATGCAAAACAAATGCCTTACCTCCATGCTATCTCTCCGGGCCGAGGGGGGAGGGTGTTCTTTACATGACAGAAACTCAACTACAATCATATTTGTAATCAAGGTGTTTAAATAAAGATATTAATAAAAAATAAAAAAGTTTAGTATAATAGTATCCTTAAGTACACTCCAATTGCCAGCAGCACTCAGAACTTACTCCAGATTGTGCTCAGAGATCACTCCTGGTGGGGCCAGAGAACATACGTGGTGCCAGATATTCAATCCATGTCAGGTGCATTCAAGACATGCCCTAATCACTGTACTAATTTCATGAACATGTCTGTGTTTCTTTGATGATAAAATTATTGCCACATTCAGGATATATAAGTTTTCTATCACTATTATCTTCTACCACCAAGATGCTCCCTTAGGTTTACATTAACAGTAATAGCCTACCTCCAAACATAATCTCTGGTGAACACTATCCATTCACCATCATGTCTCTTCAAATGTGTTATTGAGCCAGAGAGATAGTAAGAACACTAGGTAAGGTGTTCCCTTTTTTTCACTGAGTATGGTCTTCTAAGCAGCTCCAGGAATGATCTCTGAGCACAGAGAGCAAAAAGTGAGCCTTGAGCCAGGTGCAGGGAAAAAAAAAAGAAAAGAAAAATTATTTAAATAGAATCATGCTATTTATAACCCATTAAGATTGGATTTCTGCATATAGTGTAATTCCATTGAAATCTATCTAAATTGTTAATGTCAAATAGTAACAACTATTAATATCTAAATTGTTCCTGTTAAGTGTTAAATAATTAACCATTGCATTAACTCCATTATTTGTTGAGTGTGAGACACCAAACCCATTTACCTGCTGTTGTAGAAGTGCCCGGTTTCCAATTTTTACTATAGCGAAGAAAGCTGTCAAGTACATTCATATATGGATTTTTACATAAAGATAGATTTTTCTAAGATACATAATCTGCATGACTTAGTACCTGTCCCAGTTTTATATTATCCTACACAAATGAATTTTCTTCATTATCAAAACAGAATTAACTTAGATCTGAATTAGCAAATAGATTGTATTTCTTGAACCACCAAAAATAAAGAAAAAAAGAAAAGAAACAGAAAAGCTTCTTAAAAGAGAACTCTTAAGACCACAATTAGACTTAATGAGAAGGAATGTTGCAATTAGTATAGTCTGCCCTATGCACAAGATAAAATCATGGTAGTAGCCATATTTACTTTGCTGTTATTCCTGTACCAAAAAATATGCAAGAATTGTTTTCAGAATTAAAATTCTTTGATTCTTACACAAAAAGAACATTAATTTGAATTTATAGATATTTTTGTTTCACCCATTTCCTTCATTGATGTTGCCACAATAATGGGGGGTGTCTTTTTCTTTCTTTCTCTTTCTCTTTCTCTTTCTCTTTCTCTTTCTCTTTCTCTTCCTCTTCCTCTTTCTCTTTCTCTCCCTCCTCTCCCCTCCCCTCCTCTCCCCTCCCCTCCTCTCCCCCCCTCCTCTCCCCTTCCCTCCTCTCCCCCCTCCCCTCCCCTCCCCTCCCCTCCACTCCCCTCCACTCCCCTCCTCTCCTCTCCCCTCCCCTCCCCTCCCCTCCTCTCCTCTCCCCTCCCCTCCCCTCCTCTCCCCTCCCCTCCTCTCCCCTCCCCTCCCCTCCTCTCCCCTCCCCTTCTCTCCCCTCCCCTCCCCTCCTCTCCCCTCCCCTTCTCTCCCCTCCCCTCCCCTCCTCTCCCCTCCCCTCCCCTCCCTCCTCCCCTCCTCTCCCCTCCCCTCCCCTCCTCTCCCCTCCTCTCCCCCTCCCCTCCCCCTCCTCTCCCCTCCCCTCCCCTCCTCTCCCCTCCCCTCCCCTCCTCTCCCCTCCTCTCCTCTCCCTCACAGAGAACTGTTTACAACTGTTAGTTGTAATACTCTTTAGAGCTCATATTTAAGCTTGCACTGGGAGAGGAGAAAGCAATGGGGGAGGGTATGTTTCACATTCTATCCCAGTGCTCCCTCACTCATCTTTTCCGTTGTGATGTATACACTTTGCTGCAATGTAACCAGAAGTTACCTAAAATGCCAGAGACCACCACAAATAACAAAGTTGCCAGACATATAGACAACAGAGATCAGAGAATTACTCTCAGCACATACAAGCACCATCAGGAATTGATTTCTCAGCCTCATACTTACAAGACCAGAACTTACTCACAGAGCTATCTCTTGGGTCAGAATATAGATTTTTTTTAAGTTAAGGTATTATAGTTTACTGCACTGAAGTAATTATTTTATCATTTTATAGGGTTCTACGCCAATTACAAATATTTTAGTAAAAGAAGTAAATGTAAAAGAGAAAATAATGAACATTGAAGACACAGAAATTATACTTTCTTTTTTTTATCTTTATTTAAACACCGTGATTACAAACATGATTATAGTTGTATGATTACAGTCATGTAAAGAGCACCCCCCTTCACCGGTGCAACATTCCCACCACCAATTTCCCAGATCTCCCTCCTCCCTACCCCCCTACACCTGTACTCGAGACAGGCTTTCTACTTCCCTCATTCATTCACATTTTATGATAGTTTTCAGTGTAGTCATCTCTGCAACTGCACTCATCACTCTATGTGATGAGCTGCATGTCCTGAGCTGCATGTCCTGAGCTGCACCTACCAGCCCTCATCTCTCTTGTCTCTGAGATACTGTTAAAAATGTCCTTCATTTTTCTTAAAGCCCATAGATGAGTGAAACCATTCTGCGTCTTTCTCTCTCCCTCTGACTTACTTCACTCAGCATAGTAGATTCCATGTACATCCAAGTATTGGAAAATTTCATGACTTCATCTCTCCTGATGGCTGCATAGTATTCCTTTGTGTATATGTACCACAGTTTCTTCAGCCACTCATCTGTTGAAGGGCATCTTGGTTGTTTCCAGAGTCTGGCTATTGTAAATAGCGCTGCAATGAATATAGGAGTAAGGAAGGGATTTTTGTATTGTATTTTTGTGTTTCTTGGGTATATTCCTAGGAGTGGTATAGCTGGATCGTATGGAAGCTCAATTTCCAGTTTGTGAAGGAATCTCCATATCGCTTTCCATAAAGGTTGTACTAGACGGCATTCCCACCAGCAGTGAAAAAGAGTTCCTTTCTCTCCACATCCCCGCCAGCACTGCTTGTTTTCCTTTTTTGTGATGTGTGCCAATCTCAGTGGCGTGAGGTGGTACCTCATAGTAGTTTTGATTTGCATCTCCCTGACGATTAGTGATGATGAACATCTTTTCATGTGCCTTTTGGCCATTTGCCTTTCTTCTTTTTCAAAGTGTCTGTTCATTTCTTCTCCCCATTTTTTGATGGGGTTAGTTGTTTTTTTCTTGTATAGTTCTGTCAGTACCTTGTAAATTTTGGATATTAGCCCTTTATCTGATGTGTATTGGGTGAATAATTTCTCCCACTCAGTGGGTGGCCTTTGTATTCTGGGCACTATTTCCTTTGAGATGCAGAAGCTTTTCAGCTTAATATAGTCCCATCTGTTTATCTCTGCTTCCACTTGCTTGGAAAGTGCCGTCTCCTCCTTAAAGATGCCTTTAGTCTCAATGTCCTGGAGTGTTTCACCTACATGTTGTTCTATATACCTTATAGTTTCAGTTCTGATATCAAGGTCTTTAATCCATTTGGATTTTACCTTTGTACATGGTGTTAGCTGTGGGTCTGAGTTCGCTTTTTTGCAAGTGGCTAACCAGTTGTGCCAACACCACTTGTTGAATAGGCTTTCCCTGCTCCATTTAGGATTTCTTGCTCCTTTATCAAAAACAAGGTGGTTATATGTCTGAGGAACCTTCTCTGAGTACTCAAGCCTATTCCACTGATCTGAGGGTCTGTTTTTATTCCAATACCATGCTGTTTTTATAACTGTTGCTTTGTAATACAACTTAAAATTGGGGAAAGTAATGCCTCCCATATTCCTTTTCCCAAGGAGAGCTTTAGCTATTCGAGGTTGTTTGTTGTTCCAGATGAATTTCAAAAGTATTTGATCCACTTCTTTGAAAAATGTCATGGGTATCTTTAGAGGAATCGCGTTAAATCTGTACAATGCTTTTGGAAGTATTGCCATTTTAATGATGTTGATCCTGCCAATCCATGAGCATGGTATGTGTTTCCATTTCCGCGTGTCCTCTCTTATTTCTTGGAGCAGTGTTTTGTAGTTTTCTTTGTATAGATCCTTCACATCTTTAGTCAGGTTGACTCCAAGATATTTGAGTTTGTGTGGAACTAATGTGAATGGGATTGTTCTCTTAATGTCCATTTCTTCCCTATCATTATTAGTGTATAAAAAGGCCATTGATTTTTGTGTGTTAATTTTGTATCCTGCCACTTTGCTATACAAATCTATTATTTCTAGAAGCTTTTTGGTAGAGTCTTTAGGGTTTTCTAAGTAGAGTATCATGTCATCTGCAAACAGTGAGAGCTTGACTTCTTCCTTTCCTATCTGGATTCCCTTGATATCTTTTTCTTGCCTAATCGCTATAGCAAGTACTTCCAGTGCTATGTTGAATAGGAGTGGTGAGAGAGGACAGCCTTGTCTTGTACCAGAATTTAGAGGAAAGGATTTTAGTTTTTCTCCATTGAGGATAATATTTGCCACTGGCTTCTGGTAGATGGCTTTGACTATATTGAGAAAGGTTCCTTTTATTCCTATCTTGCTGAGAGTTTTCATCAAGAATGGGTGTTGAACCTTATCAAATGCTTTTTCTGCATCTATTGATATGACCATGTGATTTTTATTTTTGTTGTTGTTTATGTTGTGTATTATATTGATAGATTTACGGATGTTAAACCATCCTTGCATTCCTGGGATGAAACCTACTTGATCAAAGTGAATGATCTTCTTGATGAGGCACTGGATCCTGTTCGCCAGGATTTTGTTGAGGATCTTTGCATCTGTGTTCATCAGGGATATTGGTCTGTAATTTTCTTTTTTGGCAGCATCTCTATCAGGTTTTGGTATTAAGGTGATGTTGGCTTCATAAAAGCTATTCGGAAGTATTCCTGTTTTTTTGATTTCATAAAAGAGCCTGGCCAGAATTGGTAGTAGTTCCTCTTGAAAGGTCTGAAAGAATTCATTCGTGAATCCATCAGGGCCTGGGCTTTTGTTTTTGGGTAAATTTTTTATTACAGTTTTAATTTTCTCAATAGTGATGGGGGTGTTTAGATATGCTACCTCTTCTTTATTAAACCGTGGAAGGTTATATGAGTTCAGAAATTTATCCATTTCTTCCAGGTTCTCATATTTAGTGGCATAGAGTTTCTCAAAGTATTCTCTGAATACCCTTTGAATCTCTGCAGTATCTGTAGTGATCTCCCCCTTTTCATTTCTAATACGCATTATCAAGTTTCTCTCTTTCTTTTGCTTTGTGAGTTTTGCCAATGGTCTATCAATCTTGTTTATTTTTTCAAAGAACCAACTTCTGCTTTCGTTGATCTTTCGGATTGTTTTTTGGGTTTCCATTTCGTTGATTTCTGCTCTCAGCTTTGTTATTTCCTTCTGTCTCCCTATTTTTGGGTCCTTTTGTTGAGCACTTTCTAGTTCTATTAGCTGTGTCATTAAGCTACTCAGGTAAGCTCCTTCTTCCTTCCTGATGTGTGCTTGCAAAGCTATAAATTTTCCTCTCAGTACTGCTTTTGCTGTGTCCCATAAGTTCTGATAGTTTGTGTCTTTATTGTCATTTGTTTCCAGGAACCTTTTCGATCTTGCTGCTTGCAGTATTCTATCTCTATCGGTGGGTTTCATCTTGGTGACTATGATGTGTCTTGGGGTGTTTCTACTGGGGTCTTTTTTAGCTGGTACTCTTCGGGCATGCAGGATTTGGTCACATGTTTTCTTTAACTCTGGTAGTTTCTCTGTGATGATGTTCTTAACCATTGATTCTTCCTGAAGATTTTCTTCTTGGGTCTCTGGAACTCCAATGATTCTAAAGTTGTTTCCGTTGAGCTTATCAAAGACTTCTATTTTCATCTTCTCATATTCTTTGAGTAAATTTTCCATTGTCTGATCATTTGATTTGAGGCTTTTTTCCAATCTCTTCTGCTGTGTAAAGTTGTTATGCATCTCGTCTTCTAAAGCACTAATTCTATCCTCAGCTGCTATTAACCTGTGGAAAGCTCATCCATTATGTTCTTCAATTCGTCTACTGAGTTTTTCAGACCTGTTATCTGATCTGATATTTCAGTTTGGAGTTTTCTGATTTCTATCTTCATATTCTCTTGATTTTTATTAGTGTTCTGATTTATACTTTCTTTGATATCTGTTAGCAACCTCCATATTTCGTCTCTAAACTCCATTTCTGAAAGACTGCTTAGGTAGTTGGTTGTTGTTGGGTCATCAGAGTTTCCATCTTCATTCTCTATGGTTGACGTTGGTCTGCGTAGTCTCTCCATTGTCACGCTTACGCTGTGGGTTTTTCTACGTGTTGTGGTGGCACTCATTGGCTAGGTGGAGTGCGCGGCCGCGAAGCGCAGCGCAGCGGCCGCGCTCCGGCCCCCAAACACTCACCTCAGCCGAGGCAAGCCGTCAGGGGATGCCAGGAGAAGTCCCCAAATGTCCACAATCCACAACTCCAACAGAAAACACACGCCTCAGGAGACACGCCTCAGCCGAGGCAAGCCGTCAGGGGATGCCAGGAGAAGTCCCCAAATGTCCACAATCCACAACTCCAACAGAAAACACACGCCTCAGGAGACACGCCTCAGCCGAGGCAAGCCGTCAGGGGATGCCAGGAGAAGTCCCCAAATGTCCACAATCCACAGATTAATGCTGAAGGAGGTCAAAGTTCCCAGGTTGATGCAGGCTGGGGGAGGTCCCAAAATATCTGCCGGGCCTAAGGGTCCCGCAGTCAGCCTGATCCGCAACTCCGGCCCCCAAACACTCACCTCAGCCGAGGCAAGCCATCAGGGGATCAGAAATTATACTTTCATGAGCAAAAGGAGAACTCATTGTATACCTCAATCTCATTGTTTTCTATTTCCTTTTTCCTGCTTTCCTATTTTCTAATGTTAAGGTTTTCTATATTTTTCTTTTTATGAACTTGAAAGCTATAGAGAATAGTTTTATCCATTTAGTGCTTTTTTTTTAATTTTAAAAAAATACTTGATGAATGTTTCAAGAAGAGTATAATGTCATCCACCCAGCACCAGCCTCTAATCTCCTCTCTTAACAGGCAAAGATATTCATAAACTGTGTCCAGTTAAGACTCCATATCATTTTAGATTATTGATTTCCTCTATGAGAATTAGAAAAGTACTTCCTCCCTTACTTTTTTTTAGTTTCTCTGCCTATTTTAATATCTTACATCATAGTTTTCCTGTCTCAATTTAATTTTCTTCTTACTAAAGTATCTTCCTTGGCACTTTTAATAATGGTTTGTAAAGAGATAATTCTCAGTCCTTGCGTGGGTAAAATGTTTTAATTTACCTTCAATTAGAGTATATATGTGTGTTAGTAGTGATCACAATTTATAATTGGGAACTGAATTCATGTAACAAAATAGAATTTAATCAAGTATTACATTATTATAGATTTATTAAAAGATTAAAATCAGGAAAAAACATTTCCTTTCATTAGAAGGCATTAAAATCATGTATGCAATTTCTTGTCTCTCCTGAACTCCACAAGATATGTGTACAAATAGGAATGACTGTAATGTGTATGGTTAACTTGACACAGTTAAGTAACTGCCTAGGTTTCCTATTACCATTTTATGCTATTCCTATTACATGAACCTAATGCTTGTATTTCCACTGTAGCAACACCAGTTCAAATGTATTCATACTGGTGAGTAATATTATGGTAAATAATATAGGCCATTGGTTAAGAGCATGAAACACTAAACACAGATCTTGACACATGTATCTAACAATTTGATGTTGTTGAGAAAGCAGAACTAAGATCTTCTACCCACTTACCCCAAAATCTTGTAAAGTTTAGGTCTCAAGTCTAATGTTACAGATGGGTTAACTAGACTTAGTTTATGTTGAGAATGATTTTTCCTTCTTAAATTTGTAGATATTATTGCATCTACATGTTACTAATCTAAATATTATGACTAGTTATTAATAATCTAAATATTAAAATCTAGAAGCTATCATATCAATAATTATCATATATTAGATATTATTACTAGTTATGTATATAGAATGATGAGAAATCAACTGTCCATATAATGAAAATTTCTTTCATAATTCAATTTTTTATAATTCAAATTTTATGATGTTCAATACTCTACTTTTATCCTAACTTTCATCTAAATGTGTGTTTATTTTTACTGCTTCTTAGAACCTTAATTATATTTTTATTTCAATATTTAAAACTTCAAAACTAAAAACACTTGTCTATGCTCTTCAACTATTTTTTCTCCACTCTTTATTTTGTTTTAATTTTTTTTTTGCTTTTTTTTTTTTTTTTTAGATTTTGGGTCACACCCAGCAGCACTCAGGGGTTACTCCTGGCTCTGTGCTCAGAAGTCGCTTCTGGCAGACTCCAGAGACCATAGGGGATGCCGGGAATCAAACCAGGGTCTATCTGGAATTGGCTGTGTGCAAGGCAAAAGACTTGCTGCTGTGCTATTGTTCTGGCCCCTATTCTGTTCTAATTTTATGTAGCTTCTGCTAGACCTATATATTATGTCCTCAATCTATTATAACACTTTTCAAATTGATTTTTCACTTTTATCAACTCTGTTTTTTCTTCTAACTTGTGTTTTCTCTAAAATGTGCATCTTCTTATTTTTAATTTTCAATCTAATAGCCTATTCTCAGATGTCTCTGTATTTTATTATTTGCTTTTCAGTTTTGGATTTTGAGCCAAAAATGACCAGTGGGACTTGGGTGCTATTCTTGGCTCCTTGTTCAGGAGTGACCCCTGCCTGTGCTTGGGAGACTATTTATAATATAAGGAATTTGAACCAGATTCAAGGCAAGGTAAGTACCTTAACCCATGTTTATTTAAAAAATTTAAACTTTATTTTTATATAAATAAATGTATTTATTTATATATTAAAAAAGTTGAAAAAAGTTGCTCATAATGCAGTTATTTCTGGCATTCCATGATTCAATACCAATCCCACCACCAATGTAATGTTTTGTCTACCACACATTTGATTTTCCACACATTTCCAAGCTTACTTTCCTCGCAGGCACAAAATATTTTCCTTTATATTACTTGTTTTACAACTAAGTGGTAAAGGAATTATTGAAAATAAAAACTTCAACAACAACAAAAAAAACAGAAAATCTTCAGCAAAAGAAAATTTGTCAGAATTTTTATATCTCACAATGAGGTCATTAAGTTAGTTTCTGAAGGTTTACTAAGATGTTTGTTGCTAGTTGGTCATTCTCTGTTGACCTTAGGCAACTTCTATACTACTTTGACACCTTATTTAGTGTATTCATACTAGGGTTGCAGTATTGAAAATTTGGACTTCAGGGCCCAGAGAGATAGCACAGCGGCGTTTGCCTTGCAAGCAGCCGATCCAGGACCAAAGGTGGTTGGTTCGAATCCCGGTGTCCCATATGGTCCCCCGTGCCTGCCAGGAGCTATTTCTGAGCAGATAGCCAGGAGTAACCCCTGAGCACCGCCGGGTGTGGCCCAAAAACCAAAAAAAAAAAAAAAAGAAAAAAAGAAAAAAAAATTTGGACTTCAAGAATTCCAGAATCTTTGGAGCTGGGCTGATGAACTGACATGGTGGCAGTTGTGAGACGTGTCTGTAGCTGTCAGGTCTTACAGAAGTTAGAAAGGGCAGGGGAGGCTGCCCACCCTTACTTCAAAGAGAACCCAGAGTTTTCAGTCTAAATACTGGGATACCTAAGAAAAAAATTACTAGGATACCTAGAGCTGTGGTTGGTTAGGTATCTTTGCAAAGATCAGTGGTAAAGCAGAGAAGTTGGACCATTGGCATAATGGTGATTATTTACATTATATTCTTGTGGAAGCATTGTTTGTTTTGTTGGTAAATATAAACTTACCTTAATCATAAAAATTTTCATATTATTCCATTTTTTATTTCATTTAAAAATAATTAATTTTAGTAATTTGTTTTGGTTGATATATTTTTGAAGGTAGTCATACCCCACAATGCTCATGAGCTACTCCTAACTCTTCACTTAGAAATTACTCCTGGGGACTGGAGAGATAGCATGGAGGTAAGGCATTTGCCTTTCATGCAGGAGGTCATCGGTTCGAATCCCGGCGCCCCATATGGTCCCCCGTGCCTGCCAGGAGCAATTTCTGAGCCTGGAGCCAGGAAGAACCCCTGAGCACTGCCAGGTGTGACCCAAAAACCACAAAAAAAAAAAAAAAAAGAAAAGAAATTACTCCTGGCGGTGCTTGGAAGATCATATGGGATGCTAGGAATTGAACCAGGTTGGCCACATGCAAGGTAAATGCCCTACTCACTTACTATCTCTCTGGCCTTTAGTAGATAATCTTTTTTTTTATCTTGTGTTATTTGTGGCACTGTGATTTACAATATAGTTAATAATAGGGTTCATTCAAAAGAAATTCCAACACTACACCCTCCACCACAGGTCCACTTTCTTCCACCATTATCTCAGGATCATCCTTTTCCACCCCTCATCCCCTACCATGTTAAACTCAGTACTGTACATTCAAGTCTCATGGTCTTGTCTTTGTCTAAATGTTTATTCCTTCACTTTGTTTCTATGTATTCTATGAATAAGAGAGATTATTCTGTATCAATCCCTCTCCTTCTTAAGCACACTCAGCATGATATCCCAAAATCTATTAACTTAGCAGCAAATTTCTCTATTTAATCTCTTTGTAAAAATCTTTTAATATTCCATTATGTGTATATATCACAGTTTCTTTATCCAGTCACATGTTCATGGACATTTCGGTTGTTTACAGTTGTTGGTTACAGTAAATGTTTCTGCAATAAATGTAGGAGTGCAAATGTCTTTTCAGAATAGTTTTTTGTCTCTCGAAATAAATGCCAAATGAAATTGCTGGATCATCTAAAAGCACATTTCATACTTTTTGAAGTGCCCATATTGCTTTTCAAAGAGGTTAAATCAGTCGACATTTCTACAAGTAGTGGGAAAAGGTCCCATTTTATGTATGATAATCTCACTAGTGTGAGGTCATGTCTTTTTGTTGTTTTTATTTGCATTTCCCTAATAATAAAGGATGCAGATCTTCTTTCATAAACCTATGAACAACTGTTTGTGTTTTCCAAGGGAGTATTTTTTCATCTCTTCTCCCTATTTTGGTGCGCCATTTGTTTATTTGTCGTTAAGTTTTACAAGAGCATATATATACATATATACATTTATTTATTTATTTTGTTTTTTTGTTTTGTTTTTATTTTGGTTTTGGGGCCACACCCGGTGATGCTCAGGGGTTACTACTGATTATGCGCTCAGAAATCGTTCCTAGGTCAGGGGATCATATGGGACTCTGGTAATACAACGCAGGTCCGTCCTGGGTCAGCCATGTGCAAGACTAACACCCTACTACTGCACTCACTCTGGTCCCAAGAGCTTATATATTTTGTACAATAATCCTTTGTCAGATGAATATAGGCAAATATTCTCTCCCAGGCTGCTGAACATCTTGTATTCTGGTCATCATTTCTTTTGCAGTGCAAAAGCTTCTTAATTTGATGTAATCCTATTTGGTTATGTTTGTTTCCACTTGTTTAACTAATAGCACTGAATCTCAGACGATGCCTCTAGGTCAGTGCTTCTCAATTATTTTTTGTCATGAAGCCTAGGGAGAAGAAAACATCCCCCCCCGCGCAACTGTAAATAGTATCTTTATTAAAAAATACTTTGACCCGCAAAACAAAAATATATAAAATAATTTGACCTGATTTTTTAATCAGAGGTGATGTCTGGATTAATGGCTACAATGAGCACGTTTTGCAATGCATAGCTTTTGGAAGCGCGTTTTGAAGCAGGACACAGCAACTCTCAGCTCCAGAGACATACAGAGACATAAACACAGCGCTTAGCTTGTTATGACATTGTTTGCCGAGGTCAAACGCGCCCCCTTTTACGGAGCCTCGCGCCCCACTATTTGAGAAGCACTGCTCTAGGTGAATGTCTTGAATAGTTTTGCCTGTATTTACCTAAATATAATTTATGGAAGGATTTTTTTGTAGTACTCTGTGAATAGTAGAATGAGATTTTCAGGTCTATGTCGAGTGAGTCTCCTTTCCATCAAGTCTCTTTCCTTCCTTTTCTTTCTGATTGTTATTCATTTGTTTCCATGCAACATTGCTAGGCCCTCAAGCTAGAACTGTGTCTCAAGTTGCTTTATTAGAACTTTAGTCACTAAATCAGATGAATCTTGGCTAAAGTCCAGGCTTCAAAACTTCAGCTAAATCTTTCCTGGCCCATATCATTATATAGTAGAAGGCATAAACTTCTACTTTGTATTTATTTATTTATTTTGGTTTTTGGACCACATCTGGCGGCGCTCAGGGGTTACTCCTGGCTCTCTGCCCAGAAATTGTTCCTGATAGGCTTGGGGAACCATATGGGATGTGGGATTCGAAACCACTGTTGGTCCCAGGTTGGCCGCTTGCAAGGCAAAGGCCCTATGGCTTGCTATCTCTCTGGTCCCATAAACTTCTACTTTCTTTTTTTGTGGTTGTTGAGCTTTCTTTTGTGGAATGGTATCCCATCCCATATCTTTTATGGTTTTTTGGTTTTTGGGGGGGTTAGAGAGGTTGGTCCACACCCAGAGGCACTCAGGGGTTACTCTTAGCTCTGCGCTCAGAAATCGCTTCTGGTAGTCTGAAAGTGGGAGTTGGGGAACAACATGGAATGGCAGGGATCCAAACAGGGTCCATCCCAGGTTGGTGGCATGCAAGGCAAACAAACGCCCTGTCCTATCGCTGTGCTATCGCTCAGTCCTCCCCCCCATATCTTAATTTCAACCAATAACCACAGATTTGATCACCACTTTACTGATACCTTCAGAGATTATTACTTTCTGAAAAGGCCACTCCTATTTGCCTTGTCAGAGTGCCAGAGCCAAGTAATTTCAACTACAACTTAATTTATTGCTTTGAATTTATATTTATTTCTGATCCAAAGAAATGCTTGTTTCATTCTTTACTTATTTTACTCATTATTTTATTTGTTATGTTATATTCTTTTATGTTTTCTCAATAATTATCTTGTTGGTATTTACTGTTACCAAGAAAAGAAAGGGTTGGTCCAAATTTTATAGCTTAGTTTTGAACAGAATTACAATAACACTCATTACCCAATATATAAAAATCACTCACTTCTGGAAAATGTCTGCCACAGAGGCAGCCACAAAAGAGAGCAGGAGGGAAACCGGGGATTTTAGTGGCAGGAAATGTACACTGGTACACTGTACAATGTGTGTATGACTGAAACTTTGAAACTGTATATCTTAAAGTGACTCAATTAAATAACTTATTTATAAGTAAAAAATCACTTCTCTTGAAATATTTTCTTCTTAAAAATAAACTCAATCAGATAATGAAAAGATACTTGGAAATTCTTCAGCAGCATAGTCTCCCTTACAATTCCTTATGAAACCAAATATCATGTTACTAAAATGTTATTCAATTATGACATTTCTAATGGAATTAGAGTTATAACCCAAACAAATTTTTTTAACTTGGTTTAAGGTTAAAACAGAAAGATTGAATGGTTAGTTCCAAATATCTCTCAAATATCACTCTTCTCAGCTAAGCTTTTTGACAGGACTGAATATCAGGCAGTTCAAAACTGAGCTCTTTAAGAAGTGAAGACATTGAGTTGACTGAAAGATATCCATATGCTTCAGGCATATGTTTTAAGCTGTCAGGTGCAAGGCTGACATTCTTCAATAAAAATTCAGGACCCTACTTGTATTCTCAGCCCAACAAATAGTATTTCTACCCCCCTAATGTGATCCACAACATGGTCCACAACATGCCTATGAAAAGCCAATCATTTTATTTAAGTGTTTCAAGGGCCAGGGATGTAACTCAGTGGTAATGAGTATGATTGATAGATAGAAAGATATATAGATAGATGATAGAGATAATAGATAGATAGATAGAAGATAGATAGATAGATAGATAGATAGATAGATAGATAGACAGATAGATGATAGATCAATAGGTAGGTAGGTAGGTAGGGAGGTAGACAGAGACAGAAATAGATAGAGACAGATAGAAATAGACGATGGATAGATAGATAGATAGATAGATAGATAGATAGATAGATAGATGATAGATAGATAGATATAGATAGGTAGGTAGAGACAGACAAATAGAGATAGTTAGATGATAGATAGATAGATAGATAGATAGATAGATAGATAGATAGATAGATAGATAGATAGATAGATAGACAGACAGACAGATAGATGATAGATCAATAGGTAGGTAGGTAGGGAGGTAGGTAGGTAGACAGAGACAGAAATAGATAGAGACAGATAGAAATAGACGATAGATAGATAGATAGATAGATAGATAGATAGATAGATAGATAGATAGATAGATAGATAGATAGGTAGAGACAGACAAATAGAGATAGATGATGATGATGATGATAGATAGATAGATAGATAGATAGATAGATAGATAGATAGATAGATAGATAGATAGATAGATAGATAGATAGATAGATAGATAGATAGATAGATAGATAGATAGATAGATGATAGATAGTAGATAGATGATAGATAGATAGATAGATAGATAGATAGATAGATAGATAGATAGATAGATAGATAGATAGATAGATAGATGATAGATAGATAGATAGATAGATAGATGATAGATAGATAGATGATAGATAGATAGATAGATAGATAGATAGATAGATAGATAGATAGATAGATAGATAGATAGATAGATAGATAGATAGATAGATAGATAGATAGATAGATAGATAGATAGATAGATAGATGATAGATAGATAAGTTAAATCATAGAGGATGGAAGGCTACCAAAACTTTAGAAGTTAAATAGCATACAGAGAAGTAGGGCTTAGACACAGAAAATCTGAATTCTAAACCATCCACAGAGAAAGCAGAGAAGGAAACCAAATTTTCAAGAAGAATCCCCAACATTTTGAAGAAGGTATTATGCTTGTAGAAATAAAAATATTAATAAAAGCAAATGGGTTAAAATATGCTAAAAGGGGGAAAGACATCTACTCATCCTCTTTGCACATGTAGTATTCCCTGTCCCTATCCTGAAGGGTTTCTCTCTGTAAGGGAATAAAGAATCAAGGTTAGGACACACCAAACTGAGTTGAGGATAGTACAGTGTTGGAAACAAAAAAAAAAAGGCTAAGTAGAATGCAATTCAATCCAGTACTGAGACTCATGGTCTTCCACAAGTTGGATCCTAAGAGTGCTGGCTGTTTATACTTTCCAGGCAGACAATTGAAAGACTCCTCAGTAGTCTGTCTGATCAAGAAAAAAAAAAGAAAAAGTAAAAAGAAAAATTGTGCTAACAAGGAATTCTTCCAGTAAACCCTCCAGCTAAATCACTCAACAATGCAGATCACAGTTGATAATGCTCAATCATATGCAAAGAGTTTTCTGTTAGAATTTTAGTGGTCTTATCTTAAGAAAATTAAATGGTAAAGAAACATAAGACATTTGAAGATCTTTGAAGCATATGGCACAGGGTCCAAGATAAACACAGAGAATTAATTTGGAACATACCACTAGAATGAAGAGAGAAAAATGACAGTTTTCCTTCAAGAAACTGTCATTAATCCCTTCAGAAAAATGAGTGTTTTTATATCTATAAAACAAGAAAAAATAATTCTTTATAGAACATGAGAGAGATTTAAAGAACATACAGACTTCCTAAAAATTAAGCATAAGAGAGATAAAAATACTTTGATGAGAAGCTTATACAATAAAGCTGAAGAAATGTTCCTTAAAATTAGATTTAAAAAAATGAAGGGAGTATATTCTCTACATTGGAGTTTTACCTGCATTTCACAACCTGAGATATGTACTCTTAGCTCTTTCACTTATGTAGAAATTTGTGTTCTCTTGAGTATTTGTGTATATGTGTGTGCGGTGTGGTGTGTGTGTATCCTTATATACCTCTAAATAAACTCCTCTAAAAGTCATATTTTAGAACAGGAAAGACAGTAGAGTGGGTAGTACTATCTCTTGTCTTATACACAGTTGTTCTGAATTAAACTCCCAGCATCTCATGTGGTATCTTGGAGTTATTCCTGAATGTATGACAGAAGTAACCCCTAGGCATCACCAAATGTAACCCCCAATGCAAAACATAAATTTAAATAACTTAAAAATATGTTTTACTTCCCAAAAAGGGTGAAGGAAAAAGTGATATATAGAAGCTATAGGAAAGACTGGGGCCAGCGTGGTGGTGCTAGAGATAAGGTGTCTGCCTTGCAAGTGCTAGCCTAGGAGGGATCACCGTGGTTGGATCCCCCTGCGTCCCATAAGGTCTGCCCAAGCCAGGGGCGATTTCTGAGCACATAGCCAGGAGTAACCCTTGAGCGTCAAATGGGTGTGGCCCCCCCTCCAAAAAAAAAAAAAGCTATAGGAAAGAAAGAGTACAAGTGTAGCCCCAGTATCACAACATAGAGAAATAAAAGAGAAAAAAAATCAGCATTAAAATAATAGAATTTTTAGATAGAAGAATAAAAATTTATAGGATAATGTATAAGTCATTAATATTTTTAATTCCAGCACTAGAGGTCATAAATTTTACATTGTAGGATCTATTGAGTCAAACATAGTGAATAAAATAGGTCCACTAAGGTACACATAAAATTTGAAAACAATGGGATCAAAGATTTCTTAGTGAAGTGGGGGGAAATTACATTATATAGAAAGGATCAGGAGTCAAATGACATACTTAACTTGTCCACATTAACTCTGGAAGCTGGTAGATTGCAAGGCAATATCTTCATGCTGCTAGATTAAAATTGTTTCTAAATTATAACACATACTCTGAAAAACAATCAATAAAATTGAAAGTTCCAATAAAGATACACAACTCTGGACCCGGAGAGATAGCACAGCGGTGTTTGCCTTGCAAGCAGCCAATCCAGGACCTAAGGTGATTGGTTCGAATCCCGGTGTCCCATATGGTCCCCCATGCCTGCCAGGAGCTATTTCTGAGCAGACAGCCAGGAGTAACCCCTGAGTATCGCCGGGTGTGGCCCAAAAACCAAAAACCAAAAACCAAAACAAAACAAAACAAAAAAAAGATACACAACTCTTCAATGTCACTAACATGAATTCATTTATACCCTAGCTCAGAAAATTGTTAGAGAATTTTTCTCTACTAAACAAGAAAATTAACCAAGAACACAGTAGGCCCAATACAATAATCTGGGAAGCAGGGAACTCAGCGCAGCAAACAGACAGAGGCAACCATCAGAGAAAGGTAAAAGACAAATGGAACAAGAAACTGAGGAAGAATTTGGTCCCCACTAGACAGATTAGGAGGTTCTAGGAGCTGCATCTTTGAGAAACCAGTGTTAATAAATGCAATTATTCAATATATCTGACATTAATAAAAAAGCAGACCTTAGCTAAAATTCAGAATGTGAGTATAGTAAATAAGAAAGAGAATAAAACTGCTCTTGACACCACACCTTCCCTAGTCATCTGTGTTTGCAAACTTTCAGTCACATTTCATTAAAAGTACATGTCTATTTCTTACGGTCAAATTCATCCAATTATATGGAGTCTTGAGTTCTTTTCAGAAAAGGTGGGAATTAGGGTGCTTGATGTGGTAGTCCGGAAACCATGTTGATTTGAGGCAGTTCTCATTCTTTAATGCCAGGCTACATGGTGGCTCTGATTGGTTTCCCTGGTTACAATTCTCATCTCTGATCCACACAGCTGGTGTTTGGGGGGATGGAAAGAGGAACCAGAGCTATTGTAATATAAAACTGACTACTGAGAGAGATGGCTTAAAAGGTTGTCCTGTATGCTTTGCATGCAAGAGAGTAGTGAGTTCAGTTTCCTACACTGAGTGGTTGGGCCTTCATGCACAGCCAGTATAAACACACACATACATAACATAAAAATAATTAATTAAATAAATAAACTAAATAAATTAAAATGTTTGCCTAAACCACTCACAGCCTCAGCAAAAGATTATTGAAAGAAAAAAATATTTCATAGGATGGGCAACTCTTTGGGATAAAGTGACATAATTAATCTCAGATAATTGGTTGCTTTTATGAAACATCAAAAAACACAATTCCTTTAAAGACTCATTCCATCAGTTTCCTCATGGTAAAAACATTTTAAAACCTAAACCACAACTTCCTGCTACAGTCATTTTCACTTATGATCTCATTGGAAAAGTGATCTAGCAGTTTCCCACCATTTCCGTAGTATTCATTCTAGAAAGTTTACATTCTTTTGGGTAGTTGCACCACCAGCCAAAATAAATCCCATTTCCTTACACTATCATTTGATTTCTTTATTTAATATTTTTATTTTAATCATGGCTTACATTTTTACAATACTATCATTGATAGGATTGCATGAATAAAACATTTCCACACCACACTTTCACCAGTGTCCATTTCTACCACCATTTTCTCAGTGTCCCCTTACTCCTCTACTCCCCCACCACATCCCTTCTCTCATCTAACTGCCATGGGGATGAGATGCCACAGATCTTATAATGTCATTTTAAAGGCTAAAAGAGGATAATTTCATTTAACACATACCATAAAATAAATATGTAATCAGGATTTGTTCAATAGTAATAGAGACATTGTATAAATCAAAAGGCATTTTTCTTCAAATACTATACTAAAATATCATTTAAATATATAAAACTTTTGCGCTCACTTAGATCAATTACAAAATGCATAAGTTGGTCTGAAGAAATAGTACAGCAGATAGGGTGCTTGCTTGCCTGCCTTGCATGCAAGTAACAAAGGTCTATATTACCAGCACTATATATGGAATGATCCCTGAGTATAGACCCAGAAGTGAGCCATGAGCACTGCTGAATATGGCTGAAAAACTAAAAATAAAAACCAAGAACTTTAGGTCATTTTCTCTAAAAAGCTACAAATATAGTTCAGTGATGTTGAGTGATACAGTAACTTAAGATACAAATTTAAAGATTAGGATTGTAGCTCAATGGTAACCCCTTGCCCTAGGTTCTATCTTCATTAAGTAAAGCAAAACAAGTGCATTTATACATAATGGAGAGATACTCATAAATTAAAGGAAATGCACTTAAGTGTGTATAAACTATGTGATAAATTATACAGTTGTATCAGACTCAAGAATACTATATATGTACCTATGTTAAGGAAGAGTGAGAAAACAAGTAAGATGTATTTAAAATATGTGGTATTAACTCTAAGGACACTCTAGAATTATAGTTTATTATTAATAAATATCAATTATGCTTTTAATGCTAACCATATGTATACCAAGAAAAAAATATAAAATTGGTTTAGCAACAGGGTCCTGAAAAATTTCAAGGATAGATACTTTCTCATTAGTAACCTTTACCATACAGTCAATATGAATATATCTGAGAAGTGGGCTCTAAGAGTTTTTTTTATCTTGTTTTAGGAAGTATAGAAAAAGCTATCTATATTTAAATATGTACAGATCTTCCTTTTAATTTGAACTATATTTGGTTATTCCCTGATCTGGGCTGCCACCATCAGAGGCCACCACATAACTGAGTTAGTGATTGCTTCACTGCTCAGTATGCTTACTATCAGTCCTTTTCCTGATATTTCCTCCTTTTATTTCTTATTTTTTCTTAGGTATATGGCATAGTTTATTGGTGTCTACATTATTCTCTAATTTTGCTTTTTCATATAAAAATTTTCATATAAAATTACAAAGCTATTCATGACTGGGTTTCAGGCATACAATGTTTCAACATGAATTCCTTGATGGGTTTAGAGAATGGGGAGGGCAGAAAATAGGGATGTGAGGCGGGGAGATGCCTATGATGCAGGAAAACACACAACTTCCTCTCTTTCTATGGTGAATATTCTCTAGAATCCCCTACCATCCATCTATGAGTGTTCCTTTAACATGACAGTCGTTGCCATTTTCATCAAAAGAAATAGCATTGCATGAAAGGACTACAGGAAAATCTCTGGATGAACACTGACAGCAAAATTACAATTCCATCTTTCCTGTGACTGAGAATTCTTAGACGTGGATGATTTTCATCTGGAAAATTATACTGTTAGGAACATGATCTCCAAACCTTATCACCAACAGGTGGATTCAGCCCTCTCCAAGGTTTCCCTGGTCTCTTTTCACAAAAGTAACAGTGGCTCTGGGGGCTTACACTGAGGAAGTGATTAGTAACATCTTGAGGACCCCATATTCTCCACACTTTTACCCCTCTATAAAGCAAGAAGAGTCCTGGGGGCTTCTTAGTTCCATCAGTCTTAGAACAAACCTATCTTAAAAATAGACAAAATATCCAAGAAACAGCTACAAGGGAATGAGACTATATAAATCTTCTTTGTTTAGGGCCTTAACATTATTAAGATCAATAGCACTTACCTTGTCTTCCCACACTGAAAACTTACACACCCTCCAGCAGGGTAATCTTAAACTTTAACTTCTTAGTTGATTGAAATTCCAATCTATTTGGGACAAAAGGGATGAACTCACCTTTAGATTGATTTATACCTATTTTCCAATCAATTAATAAATACCGTTGATTGAAAACTTGATATTTTAACAGGTGTTTTATAGTAATGTTTTAACAGATGTTTTATAGGTAGTGTCAGAATTATCCCGTTCTTCCACAAGACACTTAAATTACATATCTTAAAGCAAAAGAACTAAGTTAGCTATCCCATCCCCTAGTCTATTCCACCAATTCTCTAATTTCAGAGATCATTTTGATTTCCAGCAGCAGGGGGTTAAGAGGAGGAAGAAACTGCTTACAAAGCTCAGAGCAGCTGTTCCTAATTATAAAACATTAAGGAAGAAAGCAGCCTACGAGATCAGAACAACTGCAACAACTAATCACAAAGCATAGAAACCTTTGTTCCTCTGCTTTTGCCAAAATCAGTTGTTGTTCCACACAAAACTTCCTAAATTGAAGTTGCACATCACACCACGACCCACCTACTGTTGTTTTCAGAGAAGTCAAAGCCATTTCTGTAATTCTCTTTTACCTGTGAAAGAGAATTTTTCCTATGTTCACCCAGGTAACATAATAAAATGAAGATGCAAATTATTTTAAAGACACTAAAAGGAAAAAGCTGTAGAATGTTCCAAGTTCTTAATTTTTTTTATTTTGATCATAGTGGCTTACATATTGTTGACAATGATATTTTAGGTACATATTTACATAAAATCAGGGGGGATTCCCATCACCAAATTGTCCTCCCTACATCTCCGTTTTTGTCCTACCACCCATATCCTCTTCCCTCACCCCCAGGGTAGCTGGGATATGTGGTCTCCTCTGTATCTAGCCTACTGCATAGTAGTCTTGCACCTGTTTGGTCCTGGTGTCTCCCTTGTTTCCCCCTCTAATTGGGGGGGCAGGACTAGCTAGTTCAAGTTACGTGGTTTTGTTTGAAGGAGAGAAAAGTAATAAACTGGGGTAAAAGTCTAATACGCCGAAAATAAGCGGAATTCTTCCAGAGGCTCTCAACATCGGTTTGAGAAATGAAGGAGAGAAAAAAGGTGAAACATTCCACCAGTACAAAAAGAAGTGTCAAATATCCCGTGAGGACTCCAACAATAAACACAAGCACCAAAAACAAAACAAAACAAAAAAAAACCCACAAAAACAAACACAAAACAAAACAAAACAAGCAAACAAACAAAAAATGCCATGGTCTTGATGTAGGAAACATGGCATAGCATACAAAGGAAGTACAGAAAGGAAGAGAAAGAATAAGTATAACTGGGGACAACTTCAATTATCACACCCAAACAGAGAAATTGACCAAAAATAGATAGGTAAATAAAAATAATAATAATAAATGAAAATAAAATAATATATATAAAAAATAATAATGTTTTGTGCTTTTTGTTTTTTTCCCTCCTGCCCAGGCACAGTAAATATTGGGGTCATTCGAAAAGGAATTCACTTGGCCTAAGAGATATGGGGTTTCTCCGCCCTTGGAGTGTATTGTCATGGGATCAACTATAGACTCTGTTCAGGATCATTTACTCTCCCGGTGGTGCTTTTGTGGTGTTTGTAAGACCTCTGCTCTGTCCTGGGTGATACTATCAGGCCTCTGTGTCTAGGGATCTCAGTATCTGCACAGATCCTGCGGTGGGAGTTATGATGAAGTCAGTCTTTGTGGTTCTAGAAGTTCTGTTCCATCAGTGTCATTTTAATTCATCTTCTGTGGTTGGTGATCTTGGTCTTTGCACTGAAGCTAGGATGGCACCTAGGACAGTGTCTTTCTTTGTGCTTCCAGAAGCCCCATTCCGTTACAATGGTCTCTGCCAGACCTTTGAAACTGGGGATCATGTTCATTGTGCAGATCGTAGTTCAAACCCTAGGTTAGGGCTTTTTTATTGGTCCCAGGCTGTATACAGACTGGTCATGGTTCTAGCAGCAGTCATCTGTAACTCGAAATCTTGGCTTTTGGGCCTTCCAAAGGGTGACAAGTCTTCTGATTTTGTCCAAGTTCTTAATTTTAAACTTAATAACATTTTGCTCTTTGCAAGAATAATTTTACTTAGTTTGAAAAATAGTATCAAACTTAGAAACATAAATATCATCCTATTTCTCATTTTATTACTTTATATTTACTATTTTGTGGTTGGGTTTCTTTTTCCTTGGCTTTTGAACCATGCCCAGCTGTGCTCAGAACTTACTCTGCTCAGGATCACTCCTGGCAGGGTCAGGGGACCATATAGGGTGCAGAGGACAGAACCCAGGTCATCCATACTGTCTCTGAGCTGTCTATTTTTTGGAATATATTCCTTCAGTCTTTTTACATTTATGCAGATTTTTCAACCAAGAAATATATTTCAGCATACATATTACTATATTATATAGCACTTCTTATAATGAATTGCATGAATGCTCTATAAGTTGCTTTTGTAGATTATTTTAATGGTTGCAAAGTAATCCAATCCATTAAGTGATGACACTGTAATTTTTAAATATCCTATAGTTGCATATTTAGATTGCTTCTAATTTTGCTATTTAAAAACATTGGTGTAATGACTTACACTTATTCATTTTCTGCAAGCATCCCTGATCATTTTCTGGCTCTGTTTTTCTAGATAGATATGCTCGATCAGAGTTTACAAAATTTTAGCACTTGAAAAGTTATGCACAGAAAATTTGTTATGCCAGTAATTTCCTTATAAGAGTTAGAAATTATAGTGCCAATTCTTTTCAGTTTTTTAATCTTAGATTCTTTTAGAAAAAATTGTGCCTGGAATGTCTAATTTAAATATCCTGGAGTGGATCCCAGGTCAGCACATACATTTTTAAAGTTCTGTAGCTTTTTATACATTACATTTAAAAATGAGGACTTCTGGGACTCATTAGGAAGTTTTCTTTTTTTTGTTTGTGTATTTTGGGGCCACATCCAGCTGTGTCAGAGCTTGCTCCTGGCTCTGTGCTCAGAGTTTCCTCCTGGGCATATGTGGTGCCAGGGATCAAACCCAGGTTAGATGCATATAGTTAAGCACCTTACCTGCTGCATTTTATCTCCAGACCGTATGAGTGAGCTTTCTGGTCTACAGGAATTATAAAAAATTATAGAAAATAATTACATAATTATAGAAAAGAGGTCACTGAATTACAATATGATAAGAATTATTTTAATATAATAATTAGAATGTAAATATTTTTGAAATATGCTACTGTGGATATTTCTTTTGTTTTGTTTTGTTTTTTTGGGCCACACCCGGTGATGCTCTGGGGTTACTCCTGGCTATGTGCTTCAAGATCACTCCTGGCTTGGGGGACCATATGGGATGCTGGGGGATTGAACTGCACTAGGTTAGCCCTTGCAAGGCAAACACCCTACCACTTGTGCCACCATTCCAGCCCCTACTGTGGGTATTTTTAAAAGAGTTTTATATGATATCTTTTTTTCCACATACATTTATGTGTAGGTGTGCATAACCAGGTTGCTTTAATTGATTGATTAATTGGGTATTGGTTGATTAATTAGCAGTGTTTCCTAAAGTGGATAATACTATCCTTAAGGTTGCTTGAATGATGGTGGCAATGGTAGCCTTGGGTGTAAATGGGAGGCATTTTTTGTTTGTCTTCTTAAGGAAAGTAGATTTCCAAGGGGACACTGAGTGACTTTTTCTGAAAAGGAAGAAGCAGGCCAAATCAGTATGGTATCATTAAATGAATAAATGTTACTCTGTCTTCTTTGCTTTCTTACTTTGAAGTTCAAGTGTAAACTTTCAAAACGGGGTGGAGCAATAATACTATAAAGGAATTGTCGTGCATGTAGCAGACCCAGGTTCAATCACTGATACTCCGTAAGGTTCCCCTCATATACCAGTAGTGATCCTTCATAACAGTGGCAGAAGTAAACCCTGAGCACTATTAGATGTGTCCCAAAAGCAAAACACACAAAAATCCCCACAATTTGGAAGACTAGAGATACACTACAATAGGCAGGGGCTTACCTTGCAAACAGCTGACCCAGATTCGATTTCCAACACCCCATATGGCTCTCCAAGCACAGAGCCAGTTATATGCCCTGAGCATTTCTAGGTATGACCCAAAAACAAAAACAATAAATGTTTTAAAGACGTGGGATAATAGAGATTGGAATAATAGTAAAGGGGGTAAGTTGCTTGCTTTTCATGAAACTGACCCTGATACCAGACATTGTATATAATCCCTGGCACTACCAGAAGAGAGCCTTGGTTGTGGCCTAAAAATCTCCCCAAATCAAACAAAAACTAGAAACATAATTGCAGTACCATAAAACTGAGGCAGAAATATATAATTCTACAACTTCCTCTTCCTAAACTAGAGGAAATGTTTTAAATCTCTTAGAATCCTTTGAAGTCCTAGCGAAATTTGATCCTCAGCTTACAACTCTAGCTACTCCTGGTGCTCCTGCTGCTCTGTTTTTTCACCCCTGTCACAGTACTTACTGTCACAAGTATTCCCTCCTCACATAGCCTGGCTTGCATGGTCACTGATGCCACCTGACACATAGCAATTACTCCCCTACACCTTCTCCTATCCCATATATTGTGCCTTTTTATTTGTACATAAAAATCATTGTCTTCTCATTTATCCCATTTGATCTCTACCTTTGCATCCAACTCTAATTCTCTTTACAGTTACCATTGAGGAGGCTAGCCATGTTAGTAGCTTAAATCACATAAGGATCAATATACTGAATAAAGGACCTATTTCTGTCTGTTGGTTTCCCTTGTCTTTGGCCATTTCCTAAAAAATATAGCCACAGCCCTAATTAATAATAAAAGGAAAACCTAATATTTGTTAAGTGTTTTGTTTACTAATCCTAACAGTCCCTAAGTATACTATACATATATTCACATGTTGCCTAAGAAAGGTCAAGACACATGTCTAAAGTAGGAAGGTAAGTAAAAGAACTCCAGTGGGGATCCACCATCTAAACTGAATACTTTCTCATTAAGCTCCTAAACTCAATTTTACTTTGTAACCTCTTACTTCTCTCCCCTCAAATATTTTTCTGGCTAGGAAGTTAGATCTGGTGGTGCTTGGGATTTATGGCTTGCTCCTGACAGTGCTTAAGGACCCATGCAGTGCCAGGGATCCAAATGTATGTACTCTTTGATCTATCTCCTTAGTCTACCTCTCCCTCCAGTTTATCTTCTAAAAAACTTCTGTCAAACTGAAGACATTGTTCTTGGCATCTGGAGATACTACCGTGGATAGTACCGTGGATACTACCGTGGATAGGGTGCATGCCTACCATTTGCCTAACCTAGATTCAATCCTCAGCACCAGCTGATGTCCAGAGCATCACCAGATACAGCTATGAGCAGCACTAGGTATGATCCTGGAGACCTCTGTGCATAGCTGGGTTGCCCACATATTCTTGGCACTTCAAAGTCAAAGCAGCATTGTATTTCTGTCCCTTAAATTAAATGATAAACCTGGCTGGCTAAGAATCAGTAGTAGTTCCCTACATATCCTGAGCACCAATTGGTGTTGGAACATACATACACACCAAAATACACAAATTGTTTTACTCCCTGTCCCCCTAAATTAGGATAAGGAATACTCCTTACTCAAAAATCTTCAGAGGATTAGCATAAATTTTGAGAATATTAAAGTTAAAATATTGGGGAAAATCAAATATCTATTTATATATTCCTACTTATCTAAAATTTTTTGGTCAGATCTCTGTTCTGTTTTACAAAGCAGTCTCTTTCCTTGTACCTCTTGACTTCCTGCCTATATCCAGTTTGCATATCCATAAAGACCATACTCATATACTCTAGATTCTCAATTTGCTGCCTGTTTACTTATTCCCTTTTTCCATTTGATTATGGCTCTCTTAACTACACATATCCACTTAGGAAGGGACCAAAAGTGAGGTTATAAATATTTGCCATCTGTGTGCAAATTTATGGTAGAGAATATGGCTTAATGAAAAGAGAAAAACTTGGGAAACTAGCAAAGCATGGTAATAGGAAGCAAACAAACTTAGCAAATTTTTGGCCCCATTACTGACTCAAGTCTCAGTTTCTTCATTCAAATAAAGATGCTATGCTAAATAAACTCAAGTTTTTACTTCTTGATATCTTTCTATACAGTGAATTGTCTGCAGCACTGCATTCAATTAATAATATTGAGTTAACTTACTAATTTTAAGTCTTGAAAAAATAATGTGTCTAAACGCATTCCATATATGATTAGTTGGCTTCACGTTTTGCCAGAAATGCAAAACATTACTGAAATTCTGATTTAACTGAAAGTAATCTTCCACAACAAAACTTCAAGAATCTAAATCCATGTAAGTCAAAGTTTTATTAAGCTACTTTCTAAGTATGACATTTACTAATAAACTATGTTCTATGGTTCTATGCCATATCAACTCTAAAATTACTTTTGCAACATTGACTTCTTAGTTGCCAAACATTATAATGATTTTGAAAATCTCATCTAACTCCATGCTTCACTTCTCTGTGCCATTGGACATAACTCTTATCCTATATGACCCTTTGCTATCATCTGATGCCTTATTATTCCTCTTATTCCCACTTCCTGTTCTTATTTCTTTCATGAAATTTTTCTTTCAATTTCTTCTGATATGTATATTAACAAATATATCCACCAGAAATACCCCAACCAAAAGTAATTTAAAACCAACATATATAGAAATAAATCATTATATTTTGTCCAAAATCTAGTCGAGGGGTCGGAGAGAAAGCATGGAGGTAAGGCATTTGCCTTACATACAGAAGGACGGTGGTTCAAATATCAGTATCCTATATGGTCCCCCAAGCCTGCCAAGAGCCATTTTTGAGTGTAGAGCCAGGAGTAACCCCTGAGCACTGCCAGGTGTAACCCAAAAAACCAAAAGAAAAAAATTTAGTCAAACCTTATTAATATGTATATGTGCTGTTGAATCAGCTTCTTTTTGTAGGTGACAGATGACAAATGTATACCTGACAGATGAACAAATATCCTACATTTTAAAAATCTTTATTTTAGCTCCAACTTAATAAGTTTCTCAACACCAAAATCCTTCAATGGACTTTTATTCTTAAATATGCATGCAAATAATCAACTTCGTGTGTGTGTCCCAAGTTTATAAATCTTAACATATATATCCATTCAAATAAATAGATCTGCAAGAGAAAATACAGAACCTTTCATTATTCTCACCCCCAAAATCCTTTGTTTTATTTCCTTGTATGTCACTTCTTCTCTCACTATTCATGAAAATAATTTATATATATTTGTCACTTCAGTTCTTTTAGAAAATACAGGAAACTGGGGACTGGAAAATAGCACAGTGGGTAAGGTATTTGCTATGCATACTGCCAACCCAACCCAACTTCGATTTCTAGCATCCCATATGGTCCCCAGAGCCTGTAAATAGTGATTTCTGAGCAGAAAGCCAGAAATAACTAACCCCTGAGTACCGCCAGGTGTGGCCCAAAAACAAAAACAAAAAAAAAAAAAGAAAAAGAAAAGAAAGAAAGAAAGAAAATACAGGAAACTGACATCTTTCAATAGTTATAATGTCTTTTGATTAATTTAAAATAGTTTTGTATTTTTTTCCTTTTATGAATAATAGTCAATTTTACAGATGTAACACGAGTTAAAATTTATGTATCAAAAAATTAGTGTTTTGTATTTTGTGTGTCTATGAATAAAACTGCTAAAAATATTCATGTAAAACTCTTCCTGTGAATCTAAGTTTCTATTTCTTTAGGGCAAATACCTATAGTATATCTGGGCCATGCAGTAAGTTTATTTTGATGTTATATTAAACTCTGGATTGCCTACCCTTTGTGGCTGGTTCATTTTACAACAGCAATATGTGCAAGTTCTGGTTATTCCACATCCTTAACAATACTTGTAAATATGTTTAACTTCAACTATTCTAATAAATGTGCAGTAATATCCCATTGTGGTCTAAATCTGCACTTCCTAGATAATTAATGAATATGTTTATATGCTCATCTGTCAACCTCTTACTCTATGGGAAATCTTCCCCAACATCATAACTCATCATCATCAAGTCAGGATAGTCTTGGGGGGGAGACAGATTAAGCCGAGGAATATAAATAGACAGCAAAAATGTACCAAGGAAAGACTAGAATAAAATATTTTAAGATTATCTAGATGTAGAGGACAATGTAGACAAAATTAGAATAGGAAACTGCTCTGACTTTACTTTGTATTTTCAGGGTATCTGCTGATTGTCTATGTAAAATATTCCAGTCTCTGCTATTACTATACCCATTAAATTGTGATGTACTTATTAACTGTTTTTAATGTCAGTGGCAACTTAAACAATAACTCATATATTTGGCCAACCTCTGCACTCACTTAGCCTGCCAAAGCGAACGAAAACTTGGACAGGCCATTCATATTTGTTTGTTTTCTTATATGTTTATTTTGTCTCATCTGCAACTTATCTCACTGAATAGAGGTTGAAGACACCAATCTGAATGACATTAGAATTGCCTAAATTTGTTTGAGATCATTTATTTACTTTGTTTTAATTTATTTTACTTTGAGTTTCAGAATAAGTTTTTACATATCTACCAAAAATTCTGTTGGAATTTTATTTTTTTGTTGCATATATAAAATTTCAAAATAGAGATAAAAATCTTTGCTATGTTTAGTCTTCTAAGTCATGAAGATAGTATTTTTAAAAATAGATCTTGTTTTTGTGCAGTTAACTTTAGAGTTCTTTTTATATTTTAGATGCAAGCCATTTGTTGGAGCTATGATTGTATTTTCTTTAATCTATAGAATGCCTTTTCATTCTCATTATAGTGCCTTGATATACCCATATTTTCTGCTTTACTAAAATCTAATTCATCAATCTTTTTTTTTTTGTTAATGGGTGGTGATTTTAGTATCACTACTAAGAATGCTTTGCCTAAAAATCACAATTTATGGTCTATTTCCTACAATCCCAGGTAGTCTGGTCTGCGTTGATACCTTGGTGGCATTTTCCAAATGAGTGGAGCAGATTCCCTGTTATGTATAAACCACAACAGCCCAGTGCCACAACCTACATCCTCCAACAAAAATATTCTAGCTCCATGACTTAATCGTATCAAACTGCCAACCCAACAAAGTTTGTTTTAGATATATAAGTACCGGAAACCTCAGAATTTTGTAGTAGTGGGGCCAGAGTGGTGGCACAATGGTAGGGGATCTGCCTTGCATGCTTAGCCTAGGAAGAACTGCAGTTTGATCTCCCAATGTCCCATATGGTCCCCCATGCCAGGAGAGATTTCTGAGCACATTGCCAGGACTAACTCCTGAGTGTCACCGAGAGTGGCCCAAAATCAAACAAACAAACAAACAAACAAAAGAATTTTGTAGTAATATCTGTCCAGTAGTTTCACAAGAAATTTGATGAAAAAATTATATGTAATCTACCAAATTCAACCATAACACAGAAGGCTCAACTAGCACCAACCACAGCCAAGTAAATGTATAGACACTGACTTTTGTAACTCTATGAGAAGATACAACAATTATTTGAAATTGATCCTGTGATCTCAATTTTGATTATTTATTTTTGTATTGTAGTGAACAATATAAAATCAATTTGTACCTGTTCAAGGATGCAAACTACCATGGTGGGAAGTAAACAAGAGACATTAATGAAGGAAAGATCACACAGGTGGTGGGACTGGTATTTAAATACTAAATGCCTGAAACAACTGTATTTTGAACAACTTGGTAGATCACAGTGTTATAATAAAAAAATAAGTAAAATAAAAATTAGTTTTCCTACTTTGTCTTTTGTTACATTATATAATTCTATGTATTATAGAAAGATCATATAAAATACATTTAGCTAATTTTTATATGAACTTGGAGGTTAAGATTGTTTTATTTTTCTGCTTCCATTTATCCATTGTTCTAACATCACTGTTGAAAGGAAACCTCTCTTTCATTAATTTTTTAATGTTGCCTTGATTTGCTTTTTCCCATTAACAAGGAATGAACAAAATTTTAAAATATATACTATCCATTCTTATGTTTTCTTCAGAGATTTGTCTGCTCATCTCTTCTCCCCATTTTGATGTGATTTTTACTTTTTTTGTTTATGAGTGATTATTTTTATTTTTGATATTAGCCCTTTATTTGATAGATGGTATAAAATATTTTCTCCTATTAAGGGTTCTTTTATCTTAGTCCCAATTTCTTTTTCCATACAAAATCATTTCTATATAGTCCCAAAGTATGTACAGATTCAATGCATTCTCTATAAGGATACCCATAATATTTTTCAAAGAAATAGATCAAACACTTCTGAAATTCATATGAAGCCATAAACCTTCATGAAGAATTAAAGCAATCCTTGAGAAAAATAAGATGGGAGGCATCACTTTGCCCAATTTCAAACTGTACTATAAAGCAGTAGTCAATAAAACAGCATGGTATTGGAATAAATACAGACATTCAGAACAACTAAATAGATTTGAATATACTGAGATTTTTTCTTAGTTATATGATAAATTAATTTTTGATAAAAAAATATGAAGTGGAGCAAGGAAAACCATTTCAACAAGTGGTGCTGAGAAAACATGCAAAAAGTATATGTTGTGTATGTAAATATTTTTGGGATTATTATGTTACTGACCCTTACCCTGATCCAGTGATTGTGCCCTACTCTAGGGTGTGACCTGGCATTCTGCCCCCACCCTAGAGTGGTACCTGATTCTGCTTCCACCATTGGGTGGTATCTGATCCCACCATTGGGTGGTACCTGATTCTGGGGGATAAAACAAGGGTCTGTGGAAGGCGAGGGGTGGTTGGCTGGAACTGAGGCTGAGACCTTGGACTTCAGTCTTGTCCACTGAATAAAGCTAATATTTCCACAAGCCTGACTGTCTGCGAGCTATTTACCTGCCGTTTCACCTCAGAACTGTAGGCTGGACAGGATGGCAGACGCGTGCTGCTCCGAGCTGGAGGGGAAAGACCTCATCCTCCATCCCTCCATCAGTCAACCTCTTCAGGGGCTAACTTGCAACAATATACTCAGACCTCTGTTTAACACCGTGCACAAAAGGCAAATCAAAATGGATCCAAGACCTTGATATTATTACTGAAACCATAAGAGGAAAATGTGGGCAGAACATTCCATAACATTGAAGCAAAAGGCATCTTCAAGGATGAAACATCACTGATCAAGCAAGTAGAAGCAAAGCTAAACAAATGAGACTACATTAAATTAAGGAGCTTCTGTACCTTAAAGAAACTGTGGCAAGCATATGAAGACTGCCCATGGAATGGAAGAAATTATTCATCCAATAGCCACCTGATAAGGGGTTAATATCTGAGATCTATAAGGCACATACAGATCTTAACAAGAAAAAAAACATCTAACCCCATCCAAAAATGGAAAGAGAAGATGATAGGAATTTTCTAAAAGAAGAAATAAAGATGGTCAAAAGGCACATAAAAAAATGGTCCACATCATTAATCAACAGGGAGATGAAAATCAAAACAACAATGAGATATCATCTCACACCACTGAAACAGGCACACATCAAAAAGAACAAGAACAACCAGTGCTGGAACAGATGTAGTGGGAATGTCAATTGGTCCAATCTTTTGGAAAACAATATGGATCTCCCCTAAAAAACTAGAAATTGACTTTCATCTGATCCAACAATACCACTCCTAGAAATACCTTAAGTACCCCCCCCAAAAAAAATGCAGAAAATCTCTCTACATTCCTAGGTTCATTGTAAACCTATTCATAATAGCCAGAATCTGGAAACAACCCAAGTGCCCAAGAACAGATGAGTGGATAAAGAAACAGTGGTTTATCTACACAGCAGAATATACTACACAGCTGTTAGGAAAAATTAAGTCATGAAATTTGCTTATGCATTGATGGATATGGAGAGTATTATACTAAGCAAAATGAGTCAAATGGAAAAAGGATAGTTACAGAATAATCACAATAATTTGTGGAATCTGAAAAAAAGACAGTATGGTATTAATATACAGAGACAATAGAGATGAAGATCAGTATGATCAATCCATGGTAGGAAGCTTGCCAAAGGTAGTGGGGAAGTGCATTTTGGGTAAAGGAGGTACTACTATGACAATGATAGTTGGAAATGATCACTCTAGACAAGAACTGGGTGTAGAAAAGAAATAACTGATATGCATGATACCCCTTCAATATTACAAACATTATGAACAACAGGGTTTAAAGGAAGAAAATGAAAGAGAGAGAGGAAAAAAGTCCTCTACAGAGGTAGACAGGGCAGGGGAGTGGAGAAAAATGACACTGGGGGCAGGAAGAAATGTGCACTGGTGCAGAGTGTTGTACATCGTATATTAAAACTTAATCATGAACAACTGTGTAATTGTGTATCTCATAGTGATCCAATTAAAGAATTTATTTATGAAAAAGAAGGAACTGGTACTCACATATTTTTTACTTAGTAGAGATTTAAAATAAATCTGATGTGGTCAAGACAAACTCAGCAGTATCAATTAGAGAGAAGACTAATGGCACAATGTGGTTAGTTGCAGAACTTTCCCATTTGATCTGCCTAGGAGGTTGATAAAATGTTAAAGTGTTCCTTTAACAATGACTCATCCATAGTTTCATGACTGCTTTTGCCTGTGTTTGTGGTTATGAAATGATCTTTATGCTACCATTCCTAATATTAGAAGATTCTGTTCTAACTGGTACAAATTGTTAGTAGGTGTTTATGGTATAGGTTTATTTGTTCTCCTGGCGAGCCTGGGTTACAGTGAACTCAGCATTTACTGAGTTACATTACATACTAGAACCATCCCTAATATGCTGAATGGGACTAAACAATAGGTGCTTGGGGGCACATTCAGAGGAACTCAAAGAGCTAGATGGAGAAGTGGGGAAGGTGAATAGTAATAGCTAAAATGTTCTTATATTATGAAAACAAAATTGTCCTCCTGAGTAAACATTTAGCAAACTGGCAGATTCATAACTCTGGTGAGCAGAGGGCTAAACATGCCAATAGCAAAAACAACAAGGAGAAGCCTTGAGGACATACCTCCAATTTCCAAACCTTGTTTCATTAGTGGAAACTTTTGCAGTGCTGTTTCCTGCCCTGGAAAATTGATTCTGTAGAATATTGAGGGTAAAGTAAAACACACAGGAGATATATTTGGAGAGGAGACCATAATTAGGGTACCAGGGACACAATTCAAAGAGCTGGAGTACATAATTTGCATACAGAAGGCCTAGGTTCTATTACAAGCACCCACATGCACCCTCCCAACTACACTCCAAGTATTGAAATAGAAGGAATTCCCAAGCATACCAAATGTGACCCCAAAACCAATAAACAATAAAAACAAAATATGATTAAATGTATGATTTGGGAATCAGAATAAATAGCTGATAATTGTGAGGTTCTTGGTGAGGTAAAAATAAGTTAATGATAAACATTAACTTACCCAATTCTTTTATAGTCTCATAAAAAGCATGACTATTTTCTTTATTTCATATAATAGAAAGCTGAGGCTCAAAAGGTGAAGGGACTTTTCTGAGACACAGAAACTGTCTTGAGTATCTTTCTCTTATTTAAGTATTCTGAGAGATGGAATAAATAGCAATCTCTACACTTTGGTATCAAGAAACTAAGATGCCATGAAGCTAAACCAATTTTTAGTAAAACACAGGCAAGTACAAAAGTAGAACTAGTACCCATAAAGTCAGTTTTAGCTTTAAAGGTCAGGTTCTATCTACTAGTTGCTAAACATAGCTACTTATTAGAAGAGCCTAGGAAAATTATAAGATAATGCAAAAATCCCAACTTGCCTCTATACACTGGTTCAATAATACTTAGTCATAGAGTTCATGAAATTACATATTTATTTCCCAAATTTTTCTCAATCTTGACTACTCTTTAGATTTGGGTGGGAAGGTCATAATCTTAAAAAAAAAAGTGTGATTTTGGCATTGGATGACTGAAACTCAATAATGAACAACTTTGAAACCATTTCTCATGGTGATCCAATTTTAAATTTTATTTAAAATAATTAAGAACAAAAAATCATCCCCAAATGTTGTTATTGAAACTCGGACCAATTAACCAGAATCACCGGTATTGGCTATAGTATAGTTTAGTTTCTAAACTATAGCATAGAATTTATAGTATAGTATAGTATAGTATAGTATAGTATAGTATAGTATAGTATAGTATAGTATAGTATAGTATATAGTTTCTAAACTATAGTATAATATAGAAATATTCCCAGGTGGTATCAACTTGCAAGCCAGGCCTAAAAACAGTGCTTGAACACAGAACCTTGCAAACTCTGTTTTCCAAATTTTATCACAGGAAGTAAGAAAATACAGGTCTGCAAATAAAGAATAACTTAAAAGTAAAGAGCAAAAAGATAAAGCATCCTACACTTGTTCTTTGTCTTCACTGATACTCCTTATTTATAAATCTACTATTGTTTGTCTTATGAACAAGTCACCTCCTTAGAAAGATTTCAATCTTCTCTTCTTACTCCTCCTTCCTTAACCTCTTCACAACTCACAAAAAATGAGAAGCCTAATAGGGAAGAAAAACAGCTGGGATAAGAGCTCTTGCATATTCTATTTCTCATCAGAGGGAACATAGAGGAAGCTTGTCCCCATGAGGAGAAATGGAAAGAAATGAGAATTGTTTAGTCCCAACTGCAGGCAAATATTGTCAAAGATACAAATTCAACCAAAGGGCTGAAACATTAGCCAGTATGCTTTTCCCAGCACTCAAATACAATTCAGAAATGAGACGGTCCATTTCCAATAATAACACATCCCATCGGGAGCAAACAGCTTCTTCATCTGGGCTCTGCCAGTACTTTCTACATCTGACTCTATTGTAATGGGAATAGGAGTGACTTAGGAGTGGGAAAGAGACACAGAAAGAAACCAAACACATTAGGAAAGTAAATGCTCTCTCTGTTCAAATACAACAGCTAACTTCTAATAGGTCACTTTAAACTTTTCATAGGATGACATATTTTCTTTCAGAGGCTTTCATCCTTTGAACCTTTGGAAGAACTATGCAAATCACTAATACCTGGAGTACACCCCCACAGATTCTTTGTGCTCCCTGATGAAATCAAATTATTTTTAAGCCCCTGAAAATACTACAAAAAGTGGGTAGTCAGTGAGAAGAAATAGCAAAATAAGAGGTACAGTGTCTGTATCTCCAAACCTTTAGTTCCCTGAAGATTCTACTTCTGTATGGTCTTCTTTTTGCTTGTTCATTTCTTTTTTTAATATCTTTATTTAAACACCTTGATTACAAACATGATTATGGTTGGGTTTTAGTCATATAAAGAACATCCCCCCTCACCAGTGCAACATTCCCATCCCCAATGTCCCAAATCTCCCTCCTCCCCACCCCACCTCGGCCTGTACTCTATACAGGCTTTCTACTTCCTTCATTCATTCTCATTGTTAGGATAGTTCTCAATGTAGTTATTTCTCTAACTACACTCATCGCTGTTTGTGGAGAGCTTCATAAAGTAGGCTGGAACTTCCAGCCCTCCTCTCTTTTGTCTCTGAAAATTATTGCAAGAATGTCTTTCATTTTTCTTAAAATTGTTGGTTCATTTCTAAAAAAAAAAAAAAAAAAGAACTTTATTTTAAAGTTCCGATGAAGGGAAAAGGTGGGAATGGTGGGTAGAGAAACATGCTCAAAAGAGAATAACCTTCTCCAAAGGCAGAGAGCCCCAGTATACATCCCAGCATAAAAAATAGGAAAGTCCACTTCTCAAGTGGAGAAATGTGGGCAACATGTGCGTGCAGGCATCATGTGCCTGGGCCAGCAAGTCACATGTTTTCTACTTGTGTTTTTTCTTGTCAAACCACCAACATCTTGGCTTTAATGTGCAGGCACATTGAAAATTATGGATCAAGTGTCTCCAGGGATGGGGAAAAAAAGCCATGGCATTTTTGGTTTGTTTGGGGGTCATACCCACTTGTGCTCAGGGATAAGTCCTGGCTCTGTGCTCAAGGATCATTCCCAGTAGCTGTCAGGCAATTATATGCTGTGTAGGTATTGAAACAGGATTGGACCAGTACCTTAACTCCTGCTTCAAGAAGTAGTATTGCTAGAAATATATTTTGCCCATAGTCTCTTTCACCTGTTGCATTAGCTGCAATATTAGCAGCTAATTGTTTTCACCCAAAATTCTGTTAACACCAATAACCATATTCTTGTGTTTTCTTAGTCATTATCTTGGGGTTTGTTGTTGTGGTTTATAATTTAGTCTTTTTGAAAGTCATGGGGCTATGGAGTTGAAGAGATCATATTTTAGGTTGTAGCCATTTGAATGGAAATACGTGATCACCAACGAAGTTATAATGTTACCTTAAATTTCATAGTGCTGGCAACCAAACTCACCCTTATCCAAAATGGTAATATTTTAGAAACATGTATAATGACTGAATAAACTAGACAATAAGAAATTTTTATTTTATTTTATTTTTGGTTTTTGGGCCACACCTAGTGGCCACACAAGCTCAGAGATTACTCCTGGCTATGTGCTCAGAAATCATTGTTCCTGGCTTGGGGGACTATATGGGATACCAGGGATTGAAACCAGGTCCATCCTGGGTCAGCCCCTTGCAAGACAAACACCCTACCCCTGTGCTATCACACCAGATCCTAGACAACAAGAAATTTTTATTTCCAGTCACTTCCTTGAGCTTTGAGATGATCCTCAATATTCTAGGACCAATAGCATTTTCGATTTTGAAATACAAATTGGGCTTTCCTTAGTAGCAGCTAACATAAAGCAGTATATCTATTATTAGAGTAATAGTTAGTGTCTACAGAAAGGCAACAACTCTGTGACATGTAATAAGGTGTTGTATTAATTATTAACTATAATGTCCTAGATGGTATTAGATGGATGGATGGATGGATGGTGAGGCCTTTCTCAACCCGGCGCCTGCAGCCCCTTTGAGCCTGGAGGGTCTGTAGGTTCAGGATAACAGAGAGGAAAAGATCCACAGCAGTCAGATTTCAGGAGGCATGAAGTTTTATTATAAGGCTCTAATCACCATGTGTGGCTTCTAAGCTAAACAGCCTCTTTGCACCCAATCTGTCTCTCCTCTCCATGCTGCTTCTTCATGCTTAGTCCTCTCACACCCCTCTCCAGGCCACTTTAATTAGCAACCACAGACCCCTCCCAGTTATGGGAGGATCTCCCTCTCTAGGCGAGATAGGCAGGAAGTTGGGGAAGGGTAACAATAAGACAGTAATAATTCTTATTAAGCCTTTGGGCTAAATTGAGCACAGGGAATAACCAGAGGATTTTTGAGTTAGTTATAAAGCCCTTCCATTTTAGGCTATGAATGAAGAGTCCTGTAGATCCAGTATGTCCATATTTCTGTCTTTATTTGAGAACCACCTAAAGACTTTAGGCCAGCTACAAAAGCTGTAAAGACCAGTGCTAACCATCAAATCAAAAATGTCATCGTGAATCATTATTTCATTTGGACTGCCTTCAATCTAGATGGTTACCTGCTTCAGAGATAACAATTTCAAATTTAAAGTATAACCTTTACTTGTTCATATCAGATGTTAGGAATTGTCTTTCCCTTCTTCTCCACATGCTCGCTAATAACAAATGATTGACTTGTGTAAACTTTCCTGAGTTACAAATAGCCTGCCTTGGTGGGAATACCATCTATTCCAGCTTTTCTGTAAAACAATATGGATATTCATTAAAAACTGGAATTGAGCTCCCATATGATCCAGCAATACCACTCTTATGGAGATACCCTAGGGCCACAAAAACACAATACAATAATGCCCTCTGCAATCCTATGTTCATAATAGCACTACTTACAATAGCCAGAATTTGGAAACAACCCAGAAGCCCAACAACAGATGAGTGGCTAAAGAAATGGTGGTAAGTATAACCAGTGGAATACTATGCAGCTGTTAGAAAAAATGAAGTCACAGAATTTGCCTATACATGGATGGATATGGAGACTATTATGTTGAGTAAAATAAGTGAGAGGGAAAGAGATAAACACAGAATGGTATCACTCATATGTTGGATTTAAGAAAAATAAAAAACAGTATAATAATAATACTAATAATTAATAATACAGAGAGACAATAGAGATGAGGTTTGGAAGGACCAGCCCATGATATGAAAAAGTGGTAAATGCAGTTATAGAAATAACTATACTTAGAACTACCATGACAATGCTGGAGAGAGAAATATAATGCCTGTCTCAAAGACAGGCAGAGGATGGAGGAAGAGGGAAATGGGGACAACAGTGGTAGGAAAGTTGAACTGATGAAGGGAGGGTATGCATTTTATGGCTGAAACCCAATTACAAACATGTTTGTAACTATATGTTAATATATATATGTTTAATATATATATATTAATTATATAATATATATATAATATATATATGCTTAAATAAATAAATTATATAAAAGATAAATAATAGCCTGCCTGTCCCAACTGCCTGTAATTTGGACTTTTCTAGGGGAAATAGGGCAAACAGATGGTCAAAAATATCTCTGAGAGAGAAGAAAAAATGTCTGCCCCAAAGGCAAGCAGGGAGGAGGGTGATAGGGGAACTGGGGACATTGGTGGCAAGAAATGTGTACTCATGAGAAATATGATTGAAACTCAATCATGTGAAGAAACCTAGATATATTATGAACAACCTCGTCACCACAGTGTTTAAATAGAGTAATTAAAAAAGAAACTTTCTCTCTTTATATAAAAATGTATGTATGTATGCATATATATTTCTTCTAAGTAGCCCTAAACTTATGTAAACGTATATGTATATATAAACTTATGTAAACTTACATGTATATATATATACATACATATATTTTTTTTCTTCTAAATAGCCCTAAACTTAAACTCTAAAAGAATAAAACTATCTTCCTTTCTTTCCTGCAGCATTGGTGAAGGTGTTTTTATAGTTCACAGCCTCATTTTACTCCTGAAGAAACTGAAGTCCAGGGAGGATACCTAGCAGATTGTAAAGCTAGAAAGATGAAATGGGGATGGAAAGGAAAGAATGAAGAAAGCTGGAGTCCCTCTCAAAAGGAGGCATATGCAAAGTAAGAATGACATTAGAATAGCCTCTGATTTCTATGGAGAGGGGCCATAAATAACAAAAGCAAGTTTTTAGCAGAAAAGGGAGTAGCGACTACATGGCAGCAATGACACTTCACTTAAATACCAATTCTCCACCGTTTCCTGGGTTCAAGCCTGGAACGTTTTGCAGTTCACACAATAATGTTATGTGAGTCATTCTGGCACCATTCAATCTTCAAGTTCATCTCAGAAATCAGGACAAAGGAGATTATACTACCAGCCTCAATGATTTATATAAAGGTAGATTACCCAAAGCTTAAGCAAAATCCTTTAAGAGAGCTAGCTGTCTTTCTTACTCTACACATTAAGAGTGTTGGCTAGAAAACTTGGGAATTCTGTAGGTAACATATAAGAAGCAGGGGTGGGGAAAAGGAACAGAATAGTGCAACTCAAAGTTAAAATCAACAATCTTGTTGAACCTGAGCCCTGGACTCTGCCTAAAGGGAATAAAGAGAGACCAAGTTTCCACCTCTCAGTGTAGAAATGAGAGCAATTGTTGAAAGTAAAAAGGAAAATCTTTTTATCCCCTATTCCCAGAAAAGGCATGACTAAATAGGAAAATAATTGGGTGCCACTCATAATCCCATGACCCAATTAGAAAGCAAAAATGATAGCTTTCAAATATACATGTTCAGATCCCCCAAACTGCAATGTAGGTGTCTTCAGTCCTCTGAATAACCTGATAATGCACTAATCAACGATCTTATAACTAGCCCTGCTGGATTCATTCAGATGCCAAGAATAAGCTTCTAGTGGGTCATCAGTTATGGGTAGAAATACCTAATCTAAAGGTGCTAACTCTTTCTAAGCGATGAGTAGTGGATTTCAAATGGTTGCAGAGACATGAAAAAAAGAACAAAGCTTTTGAGACTGAAAGTCATCCAAACACCTGGCTTGCTCTTTATATGCCAAATACTGTCCCTCAGGTCCACAGATCTGTTTTGGAGAGCCAGACTCTAGCCCAGCACATGCAGCAAAGTAGAGACCCAGCCCAGTTCTTTGCTCTCTGCCAACCTGAAATTAGGCCTGAGGACATCTGCCCCAGCCAAAAAAACAGAGTACCAGGAAGCCTGCCATCCTGTGTTTGCTGGGACTTGCAGCATCAATATCTGCAGAGAGAATTTTCATGCAGGATGGCAAATTTCTGTAGGCTTAGCTTTGTATAAGGCCAAACAGAACCATCTCCTTACTGAATTATTTGGAAGATGGATTATTGTCCTGTGGTGACCAACCCATTTTAGCCATCCCTACTCAGAAGGATCAAATCATCATCAGTGGAAGCAGGCCAGCCTGAAGCCAAATTAAAAAGTAGGCCAAACCTGTCCTTGGCATAGTCAAAGCTGGGTGTCTCTACCTGTCTACCTACTTTCAACACACTGCATCTCCCCTGCTTTCTCCCTACTCTCCACTAGGCAAGACCTAAACCCTCCTTATTGCCTCTGGCTATCCAAGGTTCCTTCTTAATAAGCTAAGCAATAATTAGTGCCTTCATCATGTTTTCTGGGGACACCGAATTAGAAAGAGATGAACTGATAGTCCTAGAGTGGAATCAGAATTTGGATTATAAAGGGCAGCATTTGTTGATAAAATTAAGGTCTACTGTAGGATCTGGATCCATTTTGGAGTTGTAGTTATGATAGAAGATCCTTGAAGTAGAATGCCTGTCTCAAATTCAAGCAGGGGATGAGGGGAGGAGGGTGATAGGGGACATTGATGGTGGTAATGTTGCACTGGTGAAAGGGGGAGTACCTTTTATGACTGAAACCTAACTACAAACATGTTTGTAATCACGGTGCTTAAATATAAATATTATTAAAAAGAGAGGGCTAGGAAGAGAAGAAGAGAATGCCCTAAGACAATAAAAAAAAAAAAAGAGTAGAACTTATCTTCAGCAGGGATCTTTCTGGGGAGCAGCCTGGGGGCAGAAGGGAAACAGGGGACATTGGTGGAAAGTAGTAGAGCCTGGTAAAAAGATTCATTTTGAGCACTGATTGATGCCAAAAATATGTCACAAATATTTTTGTAACTATGTAATTTAATGTAATTCAATAAAAATATTTTTAAATAATAGCAAAAAGCCAGAGTTTCAAAATCATCATGAACACAGAGACTGAAATTTCTAAGAATAATGAGACAGTGAACTCAGAGCCCAAATCTTTGAGGAATATCTAGGAATGACTCAAAGTCCGAAAAGGACTACAGTCATGAGTGGGAACTGGTCAATGTCATTGTTTCACATCAAAGTTCTTGAAAAGCGAAGAAAGTTTTGTCAAGTAAGAGCACTGAAACCAAAGCACAATCTCCCCGATCTCCAAAATTTTATTCCAAATATAGGCTATTGGTCCTACAAGATTCCTATTCTGCCAAAAGCGAAAATGACACTAGACTTCCTGCTTTCACTCAAAGGAGTTAAGCATAGAAAATAATGATCATGGGATAAGAAAGAGGTTTCGGGGCGGAGAGATAGCATGGAGGTAAGGTGTTTTTCTTGCATGCAGAAGGACTACGATGATTTGAATCCCGGCATCCCATATGGTCCCCTGAACCTTCCAGGAGCAATTTTTGATTGTAGAGCCAGGAGTAACCCCTGAGAGCTGCTGAGTGTGACCCCACCCCCAAAATAAAACGCAGGAAAAAAAAGAAAGAAAAGAAGAAAAGAAAGTAGGTTTCAAGAAAGTTTTGAAATTCAGGATTTCAGATAGAACTGAGAACACTCAGAAGAACACTAAAAAGCCCTGAGGATACAAGGCTTTTTGCTGATGGGATTGAGCTAAAAAATTATGAATTAGAATATGAGTTAGGAATGTGAATTAGAATAAGGTCCGTATAGGTAACAATTGGATAGTATCTAGGCCTATGATATTAGGAATGACCTGGTGGTTTGAAATAAGGCAAATTAATGTTCTTGGGATTGTTTAAAATATTTAAGTTAGCATGGTGGGGGGTTGTGAGTGTTGAAGGAGAGGACAGTGAATTTCATGCCAGAAATTCAATAGGGCTTCATAGACCCTTTCTGAAATCCTTAGACTCTTTAATGCCATCTCCACTACTTTCTCAGCCAGAAAGACTGGCTCCCTAATTAAACCTTGCTCCAGCAAAATTAAAAGTTTCTCTCTTAGGATAAAGTGATATGCAAGGTTCTCCTTCATTAGCAATAGCGCTAACCACGATGTCAAAAAAGGAAAGAGAGAGACAGACAGACAGAGACAGAGAGAGAGAGAGACAGAGAGAGAGAGAGAGAGAGAGAGAAGTAAAATGCCTGCCCCAGAGGCAGGCAGGGGAGGGTGGTGGGAGAGAAACTGGGGACATTGGTGGAGGGAAATGTGCACTAGTGAAGGGTGGTGTACATTCTATGACTGAAATTCAACCATGAACAATTTTTGTAACTATAGTGCTCAAATAAAGTAATTAAAAATAGATTCCAGGGGCCAGAGAGATAGCACAGAAGTAGGGCATTACCTTGCACTCAGCTGATCCAGAACAGATGGTGGTTTGAATCCCAGCATCCCATATGGTCCCTGAGCTTGCCAGGGGTGATTTCTGAGCTCAGAGCCTGGAGGAGTGTGACCCAAAACCAAAAAAAAAAAAAAAAAAAAAAATTCCTTCCTTCCTCCCTTAAATAAGCAAATCTTTTCACAAAGTAGTTTACAAAGCCCTAAAGGAGAAAGGAAAATTAAATAACAAAGCAGAAAAAACAAGAGTCATACAAAAGGGAGAGCTACCAATAGTAAGGCCAGAAATATTGATCATCAGTATAGCAAAGACTTTTATCATATGGCAAAAACATTGATCATCAGTATGGCAAAGAAAAAGTCTATAGATCATATCTGGGCATTGTCCCATTTTGCAGATTGTTTTGCTTAGAACTTTCCTCATATCAATATCACCTCAGGGAAAAAAAACAATGAAATCATAAAAATAAGACCAAGAATTCATAGTAACTATAAAATTATAATCAAATAACAATTTAAATCCAACAAATAATAAACCTGCATATTATTTAAATAACAAGCAAATGCAAATGTGCTCAGAATAATTATAGAATAATAACATTTTATCTGATAAAATGTGAGAGATGTTTAGGTCAAGCTAAATGAGAAGTGGCAAGATGAGTCAGTGGCTAAGATCTGTAGAAATGTTCTTAATGATTTTTACAACTGTTTCCTTAATAATGGAATCTTAATAAGCAGGTCGATGTTAAATTAATAACAGGGAAGCATTCTAAAAAAGCATATTGCAACATGATTTTAGTTCATTCACTCAGACTTAAAACCATACTCTGCTTATTTTTTTCTTCTTCCTAATAGCATATCATCTATCAGAAGGAAATATTTAAGCTAGGAAATACAGTTTAGGACATAAATTAATAAGAAGAAAAGTACAGTTTTAGCTATAGCCTTACAAAGTCTGTGTATGTACAGAGCTACAATCTTTCTGTCTCTCACTGACCTCATTTGCCCTTTTACTCAATGAAGATCACTGAACATGGAAAAAAGCCAGATACTGAGTTCCTGCTGTGATGCCAGATGAGAATCAAACACCATTCTTCTCCATGAAGCATTATCTGGTTGGAAGGAACATATTGGTCAATACAATACAAAAATATTGATAATTTGCATCACATGCAGATCAGAGAATGAAACATGTGAAATGAGCTGGAAAGGAAAGATAAAAGTTTTTAGAGAAGAAAAGCACACCAAGAAAGAAGAGCAATTACTTAAGGAATACTACTTAGGGAATGTAAGTAGTTTTTATTCAAGGAATGTTTAGGGAATGGAAGTACTTCCCCTATTCTATTGAGCAATATGATAGGAACTTAAAATGAAGGGTATGAAATTATCTGTTATAAAAGCATCTAAACTCTTTGTCCCAAAGTCCCAGGCTTGCCATCCTTCTTCTTCAATGCCAGCCAATAAAAAAAATATGATCATCTGGGGCTGGAGCAATAGAACAGCAGGTAGGGCATTTGCCTTGAACACGGCTGACCTAGGTTTGATCCCCAACATTCCATATGGCCCCCTGAGTCTGCCAAGAGTAATTTCTGAGTACAAAGTAGTAACCCCTTAGTCCTACCGGTGTGGCCCCTCAAAATTAGATGAACATATCCTACCCCAAAATATTCAAACATGTTTTTTGTAAACATGAACAATTGAGGTAGAAAAAAATGAGAGGCTGGAGAGATAGTGTACTAGTTTAAGTGTTTGCTTTGTGTGAGGGTGTGATTTGTATTTGCTATGCATAAGGCTTATCCCAGTTTAAAACCAAATAGTGCATATTATTACCAGGAGTGAACCCTGAGCACAGTCAGATGTAGCCTCCCAAAGCAATCAAAACAAAAATGGATTTTGGAATCCATTCTTTAAAAATAACTAAAAATTTAAGTCTTTTCTAATAATATGTCTAAAATATAATTCTAATTCCAAATTCAATTTTAAAATCTTTTAGTAGCTTACTCTAAACCTGGTATCTCAATCTTTTCTGAGGGCCCCTTCTGACTTTGTGTCCTTCTTATAGTCCCATCATATTGGTTGGATTCCTGCCATGACCCTCTATTCATGTAATTTTTTAACCTATGTACTTCTTTGGATAACTTGGGAAACTGTTAGACAAATGTCTTAATGTAGGCTGCCGCAATCTGCTTCATTCTAAATGTTAACCCACTCCCACACCCTCCCCAACCCCAGTACTATATCCTACACTCTAATAAAGCTCTTCTCATAGCCTAAATAAGACATATTTATTTTTCTTCCTACCTTTGCTCACATACACTTCTCACTGGGATTCTCATTTCTCACTGATGTACTTATAAAATTTTTAATTAGCCCCATACAAAAGTTTCCTTCATACTAAAGCCAAATTTCTCAGCCTGGGCACTATGCAAAAATTTGTACCCATAATTGTTTGTTGAATGGGGCTCTCCTGTGCATTGTGGGATATTTAACAACATTTCTGGTCTCTACTTACTAGATGTTAACAATGATCCTCACTCCTCATTTCTATCCAACCATCTGCAGTCATGACAACTGAAAATGTCTTTCGTCATGGTCAGATATTCTCAAAACTGCCCTTGGTTGAGAATCATTGCTCTGTTCTCTGGTTATTCCTAGTGAGATTCACCATTCACTCTGAGTTTTTGTTTTTGTTTTTGTTTTTTGGGTTTTGGGTTTTTGGGTCACACCTGGCAACACTCAGGGGTTACTCCTGGCTCTATGCTCAGAAGTTGCTCCTGGCAGGCTCAGGGGACCATGAGATGCAGGGATTTGAACCACCAACCTTCTGCATTAAAGGCAATCGCCTTCCTTCATACTATCTCTCCAGCCCACCATTCACTCTTTGATCCTCAACACTATACATTAAAACCCCAATAACTGGGCCAGAGCAATCTTACAGCAGATAGGGTATTTGCCTTTCACAATATGACCTGGATTTGATCCCTGAAAACCCATATAGTCCCAAGAGACTACTGGAAATGATCCTTGAGTTCAGAAAAAAGAACAAGCCCTGAGCACTATTGTACCTGGGCCAAACTAAAATACAAGCAAGCAAGCAAACAAACCCACAACACAAAAGATGGAGCCTAGGATGGAGTCTTTCTTTATGGTTCTAGAAGTTCTGTTCCATCACTGTTGTTTTCCATTTTGTTTGGGGGCCATACTCAGTATGCTCAGATACTATTTTCAGAAATTTGTTCCAGTGTCACTCCTACCACTTCTCAGGACCACGTGATTGCAGGTATCAGGGACAATGTCCAGAGTTTGAGTAATTAAAAATATGCACTCTAGGGGCTGGAGAGATAGCATGGTGGTAAGGCCTTTGTCTTTCATGCAGAAGGTAATTGGTTCGAATCCTAGCATCCCATATGGTCCCCCGAGCCTGCCAGGAGCAATTTCTGAGTGTGGAGCCAGAAGTAAACCCTGTGCGCTGCCAGGTATGACCCCCACCCCCCCCAAAAAAAAGTGCACTCTAGCACTTTGAATGATCTCCCCAGCCTCCAAATAAATACTTTTGCATTAACTGGTTTCCTGCATGGAGAGATAAGCCTACTGTTAATCCATAGATTATTCAGAGGAAGTTTTAGAAATTTTTGTAATTTGATATGGCAAATAATGCTAGAAACTGAATCTACAATCAAGTCCTTCTTCTTTATCATCAGAGCTGATTTTTGTAGATCTATAAAGCTGTCATCCAAAATTGAAGATTTTGTTTCTCAGGTCCTTTTACCAAGATGGAGCCACTGAGTTCTGACCACAGTCCCCTATACACCACCAGGAATGAACCCTGAGCACAGAGCCAGGAGTAGTTACTGAGTATAATTCAACCTGCCCAAAATAAACAAATTGGTAAGTTAGATAACCTATGTGTAAATGTGTATCATACACTTATTTTGTAAATATCATACGTAAATGTGTAGTTTAAATCTATAAAATCTATGCAAATCATAATGTATGCTTTATGTAAATCAGATAAATCATTTCATATACTTTTATTTCTATAATATTAGTAGTAATGATCCTTCTTTAGTCCTAAATTTTAGTCATTTGAATCATCTCTGATTTTCTTCCTGGTCAAATCTATCTAAAGATATGTTAATTTTGTTGATCTTCTCAAGGAATCAAATTTTGTTGGATTAATATCTGACTTTTTTCATTTCTATTTTTTGTTTATTTTATATATTGTTTTAGTTTATTCTACTTGTGGTTTGCTCATTTTTCCCTTATTCATACTAGAGCTCAAACTTTTTTCATTATCTTAAATAAAATACTAGGTGATTGATATGAAGTCTTTCTATGAAACACAGTATTTACAAATATACATTCCCTCTAAGCTTTAGCTACATCATAAATAGAATATTTTTATTTTGGTTTTGGAGTTGTTCCTGGCAATGCTAAGGGCTTACTCTTAGCTCTGTGCTCATAAAATTGTTTAGGGGCCATATGTGGCCCAGCAAGTGAATCAGCTTTGGCAGCATGAAAGGCAAGTGCCTTAGCCCCTGAAATATCTCAGTGGTCTTTAGATGTAATTTTAAACCTCGGCAGAGAAATTTGTTGTCACACTTAGTAAGCATATACTGCAGTTCTTTACCTACTGAAGATTTTTCTTTGTTTTCTAAATCCTAGCACGATTGATGACTGTTTTAAGTAAACAACATTTTTTTCATTATAAAGCAAAATGCCTGGGCTTAAGCTTGCTGGGTCTGCAGGAAGATGGGTTACTGATAGTTAAAGATTTCTTTCACAGTCTGAAATAAAAAGCAAGGGGCTCAAGTATACACTTTACATGCAAGAGCCCCAGATTCTATATACAGGCTCAATATCTAGGTTTGAAATTCAGGAGTGATGTCTGAGCACTACCAGGTTTAGCCCAAACTAAAAAAATAAAAATTGTTCTGTCTCCCTCTTCTTCTCTATCCATCTCTTTCTTCTTCTTCTTCTTCTTCTTCTCTCTCTCTCTTTCTCTCTCTCTTTCACAAACTCACTCTTTCTTTCATGCATATACTTGAAAACTGTACATTCTTCTAGGGGGCCTTCTCAAATAGTTCTTTTAATTAGAAGTTTCCACTCTAATTGTTTTCTATTAATTAGAATTTTGGCAATCTTGATACAATGTTTTTGTCCCTTAAGCAAGGATCAACATATAGTGGAAGCTTCCTATGCTACCATAAGCCCTTTTCCTTGGCCTTCGTACTTTGTTTTTTTGCCTTGCCTTTTCCATAACTTGGCAGCATTATCATCCACTCCACGTGACAAGTGACATCATTGCTATAATGAGAATTCCAAGCAGCACCACTGGATCAAAGCCCATCTGTGTGCCTGCTCCCACACTTGACAAAACAAATTCCAAATTCATTCAGCATGCCGGTGCCATTTAGTCACTGTGACATATCCCAAATTTTGGACTCTGTGCAAAAACCAATCTGTGCCCACAAAATTAATCATGGAACACATTGTATGACGTTTGACAACAACTTAAAAGGTTCTCATCTCTGGCAGGTGGCTCTGCCAATCTGCAAGTATGTGCATGACAAAATTTTAACAATATATTGTGTGACTGAAAATACATTGTATTGGATGCACAGCTTGGTGAGACCAGAGTGAGTTCAACTGATGCAAAAGCCTGTCTTGGGGATACTTAAGTCAGACCATGGACCTGTGAAAGGACAGTAGCCCCAGGTGCAAATGGAATGCCAAAGAAAAGGCAACAGCTCGTGTGCCAGTAGATGCTGAGAACATTGGCACAATTGCCTATGCTGGCAGGACCACGAGTTTGAGATGGCTAATTTAAGCAACAAGATCCTGGCAAACAGATTTATTTAGGGCAAGGGTGCGTCAGGAAGATGCCAGAAAAATACATCAATCTGTGCCTTTACATGTACTAGAGAGTGATGATGAAACAACTGACATTATAAAAAAGTAAACCCTTACACTTTAATATAATCTGCAACTCATCCTAACCAGGAATAAAAAAGTTTTATTTAGATAACTGGTACTCCAAGATGTAATGTTGTGTTCTGATCTGGAATCTGTGACCAAGGTGTTCTTCAAGAGATTTCTCCATATTGTTGCGCAATTGCTTGTGCCAAGTGTTTTTATATATTGCTTATTTTAAATGCAAATAATCTGGGGGAGGAAAACAATAAATAAATGCAAGCTAAGAAAGTCATTTATTTAAAATGTACATGATGAAAAAGATTTTGCAATCATATTACATATACAAGTTTATTGTACAATCTCCATTGGACAAAGAAATAGGACTAAGACTTTAATTGCATTGACAGAAGCCTAAAGATAGAAAGCTTTACTTATGAGGAATGATCTTTTATCCCACAGTAAGATGTCACTATTAAAATATCTATTTGTTCTTTACGATATATCCAATGATTATTTAATAGATATCAAATATTCCATACATTACTTTACATCTCTGTCTGAATAATAGGGAATAAAAGATTAAAACATCACATTTGGATCATCAGGCTTCTCATTTTACCATTTTCTTTGCTTTCTTAGAGAGTGTTCTACTTTCAATTTCCCCCACCCATTCCCCTTTATCAAATAATTGAAGCTATATTAGTACATTGCATTTGCAATGTCTTTGGTTAAAAAAGCTTTCATATCCCAGCAACCTACTTAGGGACTCTGATTTCTTTTTAATACATAAATGTAATTTGCATAATTCTGCTTTCACTGGGATTTGTCTAGACTCGGACTTCCTCTTTTACTCTTCTCAGAGGCAGAAAGTAACAGGAAGATGCAACAGGTGAAGAAAACAATTCTTGATTAGGAAGCCTGGCAATTCAATAATGTTACAGAAGCATAAAGGCAAAGTCATTTCTACTTCTTTCATGCCCACAAAACTTCCTGTGAGATGTGGAACAAGGCTTTTAAACTTTTAAACTCTTTTATAAACACCTTTAAAATAAACACTTTTAAGCTCGTTTAAAAACTCTATTAAACAATTTATAAAGTGGAAGATTTTAACCCTCCAGATCTCTCCCAACTGTAATATTCCAAGGTAGATGAATCAGGGGGTAGTCTCAAAAGGATAGGAAACAAATTTTGCATCCTGGAACCCCAAGTTAAATCCCCAACAATGCCAATTTCCTGAGCACCATCAGATGCACTGCCCCTCACCCCTGAAAAGAAAGCACCACTGACCCGCAAGATATATGAATTAGGAGATTCCACACAAGCAAATAGCTGGTTCTTTTAATTTTGTTTGTTAAATACAAAAGGGTTGTTTGGTTATAAGTTCTCCTCTTAGAAGTAACTATATTACCCTGGTACCTAGATCATAGAACTGAGTGTAGGGAAGTAAAGATGATGAGGGTGAGAGGAGTAAGAAGAGGCAGAAAGGAGGAAACAGGGACAAAGGGGCAGGGGTAGAGACCGTGGCCGCATTGAGGGTGTAGAGCTGTGATATATCTGTATATCTGAACCATAGAACCAAAAAAACTAAAAAATGAGATCTAAACTAGAAATATGCCTATCAAAAGGCAGGGAACTGGGAGAAAAACTGAAGACACTGGTGGAAGGAAAAGAAAAAAGAAGTAGCTCCTAAAAGCTTTCTTCTTTACCTATGCATAAGATAACTATCTATAACTGTTCTGATTCCCAATTCTTTGTTTTGGTTTGGAGGGACACACCCCCAAATGCTCAAGATTTACTCTGGGCTATGTGTTCAGGGATGACTACTGACAAGGTTAGAGGATCATATGGAGCAGTGAGGATCAAATCTTGTTTGATTATGTGCAAGGCAAACACCATGCATGCTGTACTATTGCTCTCTCTGGCCCCGATTCTCAATTCTTATTCTCTAAAAAAGAATTCGACTTTTTGACCCAATTACCTCTGGGATTCTGAAATTTCATGATGATTATGCATGTTAAGAACTTACCAAGGGATGAGGACAGAGAGAGATAGCACAGTGGTAGGGAGTTTGCCCCACAAGCAGCCGATACAGGACTGATGGTGGTTCGAATCCCTGCATCCCATATGGTCCCTCGAGCATGCCAGGAGTGATTTCTGAGCACATAGCCAGGAGTAGCCCCTGAGCACCACCGGGTGTGAACCCTCCCCCCAAAAAGAGGGGAGAGGGTCAGAGCAATAGTGCAATACTGTATGAGGCTGACCCAGATTCAATCCCTGGCATCCCATATGAAAATTGAGCACCACTGGGAGTGATTCCTGAGAGAAGAGCTAGAAGTATCCCCTGAGTACCACTGGATGTGGCTCAATGCCCCCCCACCAAAGAATTTGCTGAAAGGAACATGAGTCTGTAGTTCCAAGTTCTATCCCCATCATTGCATGTATGCTACCACCCTGAATCCCTTGCACACTCTGGGTGGCTTTGGTGATTTATTTGAATCCCACTTCTGGGCCTAACCATCAGTCAGGTATCCAGTGTCAGTCAGGGAATAGGCCCCAGACCTCTGAGCACAGCTCAGAAATGACCAGAGTACTGAGAAGTTTTGTAAATTGTAGAGTCCAGTCCAGAGAGCTAAGGCATTTTTACATAAAGTTGGCCTGAGTTTGATCCCCAACACCACTTATAGTCCCCCTATTTAGACCTCAGAAGCAGAGTCAGTGGTAAGCTGTAAACTTTGAACGCAAAGTCAGGTGCCACCCTCTGGTGTAAGGTCTGAAATGGTAATTTACATGCCTAGCATTTATGAGGCCTTGAGTAATATTCATGACATTATATGGCCACTGGGCACTATTGGCTCAGTGAAAACATGAATTGCCAAGCTCCAAATGACCCCTATCTCAAGAAAAATACCTTTCAAAAGAAACCAACCAAACTATTATCTTTATGAAATAGCAACCTCCATCTACCCCCTGTACTTCCAGAAGCCCCAGCAGTCATGCCCATTTTCTACACAGCTGCTGCCCTGCCAGTGTATAGACTCATTTCTAATGATCCTGAGTTTTCAGGAGTGCATGATAAAATTTATGTCTGTGTAACACCTCCATATTCCTAAATACTAACATCTCAGTAGAAGCACCTCAAACTAGATGTGAAATTAGCAGAGAAACTAATTTCAATAAATAAAAACAATAACACAGAATGCTCATCTAACAACAAATAGCTTAGTAAATTCTCAGACAATGAATTAATGACTCCACTGTGAAACACTGTTCACAAATTTTCTTCTACTGAAATATTTTTCAATAATTCCACTAGCCACTTAGTTGTAACAATAAATATAAAATACTTTATTCTGTTCCTGCCAATGCTTGGGAGGGAAAGTAGGAAACTAGAGACAACAGTGGAAGGATTGTTACCTGGTGACGGGACTGGTGTTGGAACCTTGGATGGCAGAAACAACTGTATCATGAACAACTTTGTAAAACACAATGTTTAAACAAAGTAATTTAAAAAATAGTTCCCATTCCTTCCAGTCAAAGTAGAACCACACAGTTCATGAAGCAAAGGGTAAGAAGCTTGAAAGATGTTGAAAGATGAAGAGATACTTCAATAAAAACCAAACTGGTTCCACCTAAATAAAACTTAAAATTAAAACTCAAGGGATGAGCAATTTGCATTCTGGAGTCCTGGGTTTATTCCCTGGCACTGAAAAATTAACTCAAGTAATTTTGAAAACAGTCCCTGAGAAATAATCCCAGAGCACCACCCTTCTCTAGCCACCCAAATTAATATAGAACATCATCTGCATTTGTTATGTTCCACATGGTTATCTCAATGCCTAACAAGACACCTGGTAAATATAGGCATTTAATAACATTTCCTGAGCATATATATTTAAGATATTTAATAAGATGAAAATATAATATCATTATTTAATAATGATGATATTGATAATAATATCAATAACAATGAATAATATAATAATATAGATAATATATATTCAAGAGTGCTACTGCAGGGAGGCAGAGCATAGCACAGCAGGTAGGGCATTTGCTTTGCACATGGCCGATCTGAGTTTGATCCCTGGCATCCAATATAGTTCCCGAGCCTGCCAGGAGTAATTTCTCTGTGCTCAGTAATTTCTGAGCACAGAGCCAGGAGTAACCCCTGAGCACCGCAGGTTGTGGCCTCAAAACAAAAAACAAACAAACAAACAAAAAAGTGCTACTACAGTGTAGGAGGCACCCCAGGAACCAATGAATAGCAAGGAAATGGGATTAGTAGAAGTACCAGGCTAGGAGAGGTGATATAGTTTAGATATATACCATTTAGGGTTGGAGATGAAGAGCATTCCATCTAAGAACATCATTGAGGCCTTGTGCACAACAGTAAGTTTGAACATACTAAAGTGGTGGTTGTTTTTGAGGAATAATGGGAAAAGATCAAATGGATGAGTTTGTGCCACACATGCAAAGCTTTGGACAGGGAAGGAGAAACCACTGAACTTTTCTGAACCAGTTATTTTTTATCATTTAAAGTTTTTTAATCAAATCTATCATTTACAATATTGAACATGACCATTGTTTACATTACTGATAATTTTCATTCACATCATTCCAACACCACACCCTCCCCCAAGTATTGCAACACTCCCCCTCCTTCCCCTCCAAATCAACTGTGGGAAACTGTTCTCTCTTTTTTGTTGCCTTTGGGATTTTGCTGCTACCTCGCCAAGTATCTTTAAGACCCACATAGGTGTTCAAATTAGCTTTTGTAAGATAGTCAATCACTTTTGGATAGATCAAGGTGCTTAGCACATGAAGGTTTATTTTATGCTTTTGTACTTTGCCACTTCATCCTTTAAGATTTGTCGCGTTGCTTTTTATAAACAAAGCAAACTACAACTCCTGCCACAATAACTCATTCCCACACTTGTTACCTAAATTCCAGTCTATAGAGAATGTAAAGAAAGGGAGAGGGTGACTCACATCACTTCCCAGGAGCAGCGCAGGTTCATAGCTTCACTGATAAAAGAGCTTGGACAAGATCACAGATTTTTTTTTCTTTAGATTTTTGGGCCACCCAGCAATGTTCAGTTTACTATGAGCTTATGGATCCCTCCAGGAGGGATCAGGGGACTCTGTGAAGTGTTGGGGAATCCGGGTTAGTTGAATACAAAGTAAGTGCCCCAGAACCCTGATTCTTTTTGTTTTGTTTTGTTTTAATTTTTAATGGGCCACACTGGGCAGTGCTTGGCTCTGCACTCAGGAATCACTCTGGGTGGGCTGGGGTAAAGGAAAAGAATCCAGATCCTCCCAGTGCAATTGCAGGGTGAGAACCAAAGCTGAGTTAGCCTGGTTCAAGGCCTTACCTGCTATACTATCACTCCAGCTCTAGAATCCAGATTCTTGTAGGTGGAGTCAAAAGTAGACTGGTAGGGACTCAAGGACCAGGAGAACAAGATTAGGGAAATGGGCTTTTAGAAAGGAATCACCTTGGGCCGGAGAGATAGTACAGTGGTAGGACATTTGCCTTGCATGTGGCAGACCTGGGAGGGACCTTCTTATTCCTGCACCCATATAGTCCCCCAGCCGGCCGGGGGGAGGGGGGCGATTTCTGAGTGCAGAGCCAGGAGTAACCCCCTGAGCACCGCCGGGTGTGGCCCAAAAAACAATTAATCAATAGTTTCTTTTAATAAAATAAAATAAATATAAAGGAATCACCTTGTACTGACACTTGTACTCACAAGTGAGGCCCAGGCAGTTTCTAATCTGAAGGACCCAAGGCCCTATTGCACCCAGACACGAGACGAGAAACATCTCAGCATCCTCTACTGTGGTTTAATGGCCCAAGTTCTTGGAGCATAAAAAATGCTCCCCCACCCACTTTTGTTCAATTATAAATGGGGAGGAGCGTCCACCTTTCTTTGGAATATCACTCCAGAAGACCCCTAGGACCCATAATCTGGAAGCTTCCCTGCCTTGCCTTTTCCCTTGCTTTATTTCCCTAAATAAATTTTTACTAAATTCAGCCATTATGCTCTTGATCCCTTGTTTTTCATTTTGATTGCTTGAGGACCAGGATCTGAAGGTTTGTGCCCATTACAAGAAGACTGAGAAAGAATGTCAAGAAATGATAAAAAGATAAATAATAAAAAATGATAAAAAAGAAATGATAAAGAAAAGAAAAAGCATGATTGGGGAGCGGGCCCTTCCGAGAAAGAAACTCCCCACTAGGGCGTATTCGCCTCCCAAAGCAAAACCCTCCAAGGACCACTTCCACTTCCAAGCTCCTCTACCCACCCTCTGCGGGTCTCGGGCTCCCGCTCTCGCGAGACTTAGCCGGCCTCCCTGGATACCGGGCGCTAAGCCCCGCCCCTTCTGTCGTCACTTCCTGTGGGTCTGCAGGCGAAGGGAGACGAAGATGGCGGCTCTCGGGGAACCTGTCCGCCTGGAGAGGGGTGAGTGCGGCCGCATCTGGAGCGCGGAGGACGGAGGGGGGTGGAGGAGCGCCGTCGTTCTAGAAGGGGAGGAGGGGGGTCCGAAGCCCCGATGTTCGGAGCCCAGCTGTCCTCTGGCAGGCGCTGGGGAGCGCGGACGTCGCGGCGCCTGGGCCCCTGGGAGGACTCTGGAGCTCCCTAGATGGAGACCCAGAGCGCCTCGTTGGGCGGGGGATGGACAGTCTCAGGACGCCACTGCACAGCTCAACGCTCACCTGTCCGCCTGGCAAGACGTTGCATGCAAGTGAGCTTCCTAGATGGGCACAGCTGGCGTTGCCCAGCCATGAAGTAAGACATCACACGCCCAATTCGGTTGCTATAAGGTGCCTCCCTTCTTTCTTGAGCGCACACGACCAAGGGGGTGTCCCCTGGATCCACCTTCTTTGACGCATCCACTCCGACTATACTCTTGTTTGTATTTGCATTAGTAATTTCCTTTTGTCTGTTGTATATGGCATTAGGATATTGCATTTGTATTTGCACTAGAGTTTTCTTTTGATGCTTTCTTTCGATGCCCTTCCTCCAGGAAGCCAGCAGGTGCTTTCTAAGCAGCGTCCTGTTGGTAGGCCCCAGATGTGGCTCAGCTGTTTATACTGTACGCCTGGGATGGGTGAGGCCCCACCAGAGCAGAGAGCTATACAGTATATGTTGTCTAGTAAGTTGGTCTTGGAAAGAACACGAGTGAGTGGAGTAGTGATAGGTTGTCAATTGCCTGAAAGTGCGTTGCTGTTGCTTCTTTGCAAAACCTACCATTGCTAACTAGTTAGGACTAATTAGGATATACTGTTGAGAGCCAGCCATGGAGGAAAAGAAAGTTCTCCGGAGTAGAGACCGAAATGTGGCTGAAAAATAAAGGAGCAAGGACTTATCAGGTTTTTGTTACAGATCATAAACACTCTACTCTTATTTCCCAGCTTTTTTAATTCAAAGAATGCATTGGCTACACCATTGGTCTCTAGTGGTCGGCAACATTTTTTTTCAACTGAACTAAATCTCGCCAAAACCACGATTGAAATTTATTTTGACAGCCACACAGGGCGCGCACTGACAGAGGCTAGGAGCAGAGTCCTGATTTCTGGAGCGGCTGCCCGGCACACAGAAGAGATAAATTAAAAGTGTAAAGAGCCACATGTGTACCACTGGTGATGAGCAATAGTATTGGTCTCAATAATAGTACAGAGGATAGGGCGCTTGCCTTGCACACAGCTGACCTGAGTCCTGTCCCAGCAACCTGTATAGTATCCTAGGTACTGCCAGGAGTGGTCCAAACCTTAGAGTCAAGAATAAGCCCCGAACATTACCGGGTGAGACCCCAAAACAAGTCATTGGCTGAGTATTGAGTGGCAATTGTGACGTGTAGGATAGCGGTAGAAAATAATCTTGCAGATACTAACATTTGCAGTTAGTTGAATACTTAAATAATTTCAGCTCTAAAAAAGCAGTGCATTTTTAGTAATACCATATTTAGAGCTACCTCTTTTCTCATGCTTTCACTCAGACAATAGTGCCTTCGACATTGTTTCTCCCTCATGGTGTTCATTATTTATAAGCCTCTTTCTCCAGCATGCTGTTTCCCTCCAACCCACCAGACCATTAATTAAAGTGTCATCTTTGTCAGAGGAGTAGCTACTCTGGGAAGCCTTGCTAAGTTAGACCTAAGCCTGTGACGTATTCCTTTGGAGCACAGTGGTATTATGCTTTGTAGCTAAAACAAATCTGTGTGCTGTTAACAGGAGTAGGTGTTTTTCTTTAAAAGTTAGTTGTAGGGTTCTAACATGTTGGCAGTCTTTTGTATTTTTAAGTGCAGTAATAGAATCTGAAACTTGACTTGGCATTTAGTCATGCTTTTGTGGGCTGTTGTGTGTCCCTTGAGCTCCTTTCAAAGTTTTTCATTTCTACAATAGAAAGCTCAGCACCTTAGGATGAATTACTAGCAGGATAAGAAAGATTGCAGAGTTGTCTGATTCTTACTTAGAATGCAGTTTAACAGGATTTATAAACAAATACTCCAAATGATTTCTCAATATAAAAGTAGTGCTTATGGTCAAGTACTGAACACCTTCAAATAGTCAAATGTTTGGAACATTCAGAAGTGAAATTCATTTGAAAACATTACTAGCTACAATATAAGTTTGTTAAAAGGCCTAAGAGATAATACTGGGTTTAAGAAACATTTCTTACATATAGCCAGCTATTACCACTTGTGGTTCCCTGAGCATAGCCAGGAGTGATCTCTGAGCCCAGAGCTAGGGGTAGCCCCCAAAACATCCTCCTCAAAGGATTTTAGCATTTAAGATCTTTTGTTAATTGAAAATTTATATAGCTTACATAAATCTATTCCTGAAATTGAAATTTTTTAACTTTTGGAGCCGGAACAGTGGAGCCGCAGTAGGACGTTTGCCTAGTACTCGGCTGACTTAGTATGGATCGTGGTTCCATCCACCAGCGTCCCATATGGTCCCCCAAGCCAGGAGCAATTTCTGAGCACATAGCCAGGATAACCCCTGAGCATCACAGGGTGTGCCCTCCCCCAAAAGAAAAGAAAGAAAAATTTTAACTTTGCTTCATATTTTTTAAATTTTGCTTTTCCAACTAGAGACACACAAAGAACCCTACTAATTTTGTCAAAAGTTATTTCAATCTTTATAACTATATATTTTAGATGTAACATCAGCTTTTTCCACTTGGAAAAATATAGTCAAGGAATAGTAGAATAATCAAAGTTCAGATGGTCAGTAACAGTGCTCTTACTGAATCTAAAAAATTCATTACTTATCTTTACATTTCCAGTTGAGAATCTTTGAATATGTTTAATAGATTTTTGTAGATCTAGGGGCCAGGACAGTAGGTCAAAGGACTGGACATGTCACATGTCAGGCATTGAATTCAGTCTCAGGTACTAGAGTATAGTAGTCTACCCCATCCCAGCACCTCCAAATGTAGCGATTTTAACCCAGAGCATTACTGGGGTAGGCCTCCTGTTGAACTTAACATAATTTAGCTTAACGTAAATATGTACAGCCATGTTACTATTTCTTATTGACTGGTGTCAGTGTACTGTAGCATTTATACTGTTCTAAGCCAGGCTCTTTTTCATTAGTTTGTTGTTGTTGCTGTTACATTATCAAGCAATTTTTTTCTTTGCCTTTTTTTTTCATTGTTTATTTGGGGTATTTTGTTTTGTTTTTGTGTTGAATGAGATGTTTGAACACACCTCAGCAGTGCTTGCAGACTAGTCCCTACTCTGTTCTTAGGGTCCCTATATTGGCTGTGAATCAAACTTGGGCCCCCCATGTGCAATGTTGGTGCTCAGCCTGTTGGGGTTGGAGTGATAGTACAACAGATAAGGTGCTTGCCTTTAACATAGCCAACATGTGTTTAATCTCTTAACACTCCATATGGTTTCCAGAGCACAGAATTAGGAGTAACCCCTGAGCACAGCCAAGTGTGGCAAATATAAGGTTTGAAGACCACACCTGGCGGTGCTCTGTGGTTACTCATGGCTCTGCGCTGAGAAATCTCTCCTGGCAGGCTACGAGGACCATCATGGGATGCTGGAAATCGAACCACATCCATCCTGGGTTGGCCGAATGCAAGGCAAAAACACCTTAATGTTGTGCTATTTCTCTGGTCCCTAAAGCAAAAATAATTTTAAAGGAAAGGACTGTTTTCATTTTGCAGTTGGAGAAACCAAGTGTAACTTAACCAGTATCACACAGCTAATAAAGATGCCAGATTTTCAAAACTAATGGTCTTTTCGCTTTTGTATAAACATGTGTTTGGGTTAGTCTTTGTTTTGGGACTCCAGAGCAGTGCTCTAGGAATTGTTCAGGTGGTACTTGGCCAATCTTGCTGGACAGCAGTTTAATAATCAGTTCAGCCATTTTGCCCTGTAATGAGGGCTGAGGGACACATGCTGTGCCTGGGATTGAACTCTGATCACATAAGCATGCAAGATGCCCACCCCTGAGTCCTCAGCTGTTCCCCAGCCTTGTTTTAGCTTAGCATAATTCAAATAGCCATTCAGTGATCTGAAAATAGACAGGTAAATTTTAATTTGTTGTTCTTTTTATATACATTCCTGCCACAAATCGCATCTAACAGTGAATAATTTTGTCTTCGTGTATGTATTTTTTTTGGAAAAATGAACAGATTTAGTACTTGATGTTTTGAACTATACAGTGCTTTGATTGTTGCCATTGTTATTTCAGCCCATAATGTTCATGGGCAGAAATAATTCTTAATATTATCATCTTTTCTGATACAGCAGAAACTGTATTCGTATGTCTAATCCCAAATTCAGTTTTTTTCTATGACATTTAGTGTCTCATTTGGTTTTTTCTGTGCCTCTCAAAGTTGTTGTCTTTGTATCTTTTTCAGATTTTACGTTTCCACCCCACCTTTCTCCATATATTCCATGTATTTCTTGTTACCTTTGGAGAAATGAGTCCTAGTTTCTCTACAGGAAGTTATTGAATATATAGAAAATTGGGGTCAGAGCGGTGGCACAAACAGTAGGGCGACTGCCTTGCATGGGCTAACCTAGGATGTCCCATATGTTCAGGAGCAATTTCTGAGCACATAGCCAGGAGTAACCCCTGAGCATCTCCGAGTATGGCCCAAAAACAAACAAACAAAAAAGAACATACAGAAAATTAACAGTGTTTTTATTTAACTCTAGATATCTGTAGAGCAATAGAATTGTTGGAGAAATTACAAAGGAGTGGAGAGGTACCACCACAGAAGCTTCAGGCTTTGCAAAGAGTCCTTCAAAGTGAATTCTGCAATGCTGTAAGAGAGGTGAGTAAATGGGATTAAAATTTACTAAAATCTTGAGTTGATTAGGCAAATTAAATTAATATTTTCATTTTCTTGTTTCCTCTTTCCTTTTCTATTGCTTCTGCTGCTGTCATCCTTGGGTACTGTCTGAGCCGTACACTTGGTTACAGTTCTGGCACTCACTTGTTTGCAGTGCATGAAGAGCAAGCCCTGTAGCACAGGGATCACAACAGTAGTGCCTCCAGGATCATACTTGTTAATATTGATGGTATCTGGGATTGAACTTCAGGCTTCACACCTACAAAGCAAGCACTTTACCCCAGAGCAACATCCCTGAGACTTTATTTTTAATTATTTTTAAATCATGATAACTTTGGGTTTTACAGGTATATGAGCATGTCTATGAAACTGTGGACATCAGTAGCAGTCCTGAAGTGAGAGCTAATGCAACTGCTAAGGTAAAATTTTCTACATACTGAAATTGAGGGCTCAAACCTAGCACCTCATACATATAGCCTGTGTACTCTATCACTAATCTATGTTTCTAGCCTCATATTAGCCCAATAATTTATTTGAAAAGTAGCATATATCTTTCAACTTTCAGTGAACTCTAAAAGTAGAAACAGGTCTTTGGATGGGGGCAGGAGGACCCACACCTGGTCATGTCCAGGAGTTAGTCCTAGTTCTGTGCTTAAGGGTCACTCCTTGAAGTTCTTGGGGGACTATTTGCTATGCTGTGGATCCTACACAGTGAGCTGTCTACAAGGCAAGCACCTTACACCTTTTTGTTATTTCTCAGTCCGCAAAACAAGGCTTGGTTTTGTTTGGAGGCCACACCCAGTTGTGTTCTAGGTTTATTTTTGGTTCTGTGCTCAGTGATCACTCCTGGCAGGACTAGGGAAACCATATAAGATGTCCAAGGATCAAACACTGGTCAGCTATATAGTTCAAGGCAAGAGCATAACCTGCTTTATAGTCTCTACAGCTCCTGTTTTCCAACATTTTAATTGACCTTACAAAAACATTTTACAATGCAGTTTGGATAAAGTACTAAAAACACCTGGATATACCTAATAAAGTTTTGTTTCTTTATATAATGGATATTTATGTAACTTTTCTTCAATGATATGAAGTATTCATTTTTTTATTGGTGAATAAACTAGGTTGCTTACCTCAAGTAATCTTAAGTAGTAAATGGTAAGACTGGATTCCTTATTCCTCCAGGCTTCTTCCTGATCTTCAGGTAGATCTTTATGCGCTTTTTTGGAGGGGTGGGGGCCGCACACCCGGTAACGTTCATGGGTTACTCCTGGCTATGCGCTCAGAAATCACTCCTGGCTGTGGGACCATATGGGATGCTGGGGGATCGAACTGCGTTCCATCCTAGGCTGGCGCGCGCAAGGCAGATAGATGCCTTACTGCTTGCACCACCACTCCGGCCCCCTTTATGCGCTTTTTTTATTTTATTTTTTTAATTTTGGATTTTGGCCACACCTGGGAGCATTCATGGTTACTCTTGGCTCTGCGCTCAAAAATCACTCTGGCAGGCTCAGGGGACCATATAAGATGTTGGGGATCGAACTCGGTTCAGCAGTACACAAGGCAAATGCCCTACCTGCTATGCTATTGCTCTGGCCCCGAGGCGCTTTTCTTCACCAATGTTTCCTCACATAATTTAAGCATGGGATGACTCAAGAGATAGTACAGTAGGTGAAGCACTTGCCTTGCATATAGCTAACCCAGGTTTTTGTCTTTACATTATTAGTCACCAAGCCCTGCCAGGAAGTAAACCCTAAAGCATCACCAGGTATGGCCAAAAAAATTTTTTAAAGAATAATTTGAGCATTGACCTTAGTATTCATCATATATGGTTTAAACAAGTGAATATAATGATTTCTACTGATGTATGGTTGTTGGCAGGTCTTTCATTGTTAGATTTTGGCTTCCAAAAGGAAATACTGGATTTAAAAACACATATATGTATATTAATTCACAATGGAATTCTGCTTAGGTATAAGGAAAAAAGATGAGGTCTTATTGTTATAAAAAGATGTATCCTGTGTGGATTATGCAAAGTAGAGTAAAACAGAAGAAGAAAAAAATTCTTTAATTTCATTCAATAAAATATACAAAAGCAAATTGGACAAACTAAACAGAAATATAAAAGGACCAGAGAGCTAAATGAAGCTTATCATGCTTTGTATGTATGTTATCACTGTTTTGTTTTGTAGTACCAGCTAAAGAATCTGGGGCTCACTTGCACATGAAATTCTAAAACACTGTCATTTAGTTAACCTTTTCTCTAATTGTCACTTTATGGGCATCCAAGATGCTAAAGTTTGTCTTTCTTAAATAGTTTTGACGTTTTTTGTTTTTGTTTTTTTTTTTTTAAGAAGAGGAGCTAGAGTTCTGGGGATCAAGGTACTTATTTGCCTTGCACACTGCTGACCCTAGTTCAATCCCTGGCACTGCATGTCATTCCCTGAGCCCAGAGCCAAATCCAAAAGACCCTAAGCACCATCAACTATGACCCCAAAACAAACAAATAGAAAGGAAAAATTAAACAAACAAAAGTCATATTTTTTTTAATATGTAAAATTTTCTTTCAGGCTACTGTAGCTGCATTTGCTGCCAGTGAAGGCCATTCTCATCCTCGAGTTGTTGAGCTACCCAAAACAGAAGAAGGTCTCGGTTTCAATATTATGGGAGGCAAAGAACAAAACTCTCCAATCTATATATCTCGCATAATTCCAGGTGGAATTGCTGATAGACATGGGGGCCTCAAGAGAGGAGATCAACTCCTTTCCGTTAATGGAGTGGTACGGATCTATTTTACTTTTACTTGCAGTTACATGTTATGACCACGTGGGGGTGTGTATTCTTTACAGTAACAAGATTTTAGAGGGAAATTTCTAGTTTAGAGACTTCAGCTACAGTGCTGTTTAATATGAACAGTGCTTTTTTAAAATAAATAAATAAAAAGGCACTGTTATTTGCTCTATTTCAATGTAAATTAGCTAACAATTTTTTTTTTTTTTTTGGCAAAGATTGGGTTTTATTTTCAGGACCTATTAGAATCATAAATCCATGGAAATGAAGCACTTGCCAACACATTTTTAATTTAAAAAGAACTGTTTCTGAGCAGGGTTATTATGGGCTTTATGTTTTTTGTTTGTTTTAATTTTTATTTTGACCAAAGTGGGTTACAAATCTTTCACAGTAATTTTTTAGGTACATAGTAACATTGAATCAGGGGCATTCCCGCCACCAGTGTTGTTCTCCATCCACCCCTGTTCCCATGTCCCCCTTTCTTACCCCCCAGGTTGCTAGTATAAGTGGTTCCCTCTGTGTCTAGCATGTTGTAGATTGGGTGTAGATTCTGTTGTCTTTGGCTTTGGATTTGGTGTTTAAGTATGATCATTTTTTTATTTCTACGTTATGTTCATACGACTGTCTGGTCTTGGTACCCTCCATTATTTCCCCCTCAATTTGTGAGGCGGCACAAGATGATTATGAACTAATTAAGCTCTTTAGTACTTCAACAGGTTGAGCACACATGCATGTGCATTAGGGAGACCTAGCTAGATTCCCAGCACCACTTAGTCTTGAGAGCATTTCAGGGAGTGAGCCTAATTAGCAGAGAAAACGGCAGAGTGTGGAATAGCCAGGACATGTGTGGCTTCTAGGGAATTGCTTGGTTTGCTTTGATTGTTTTTTTGTTTTTTTTTTAATCTTTAACTGGATCACCAGGAGATATACTACAAAATAGTTTATGATAGAGTTTCAGTCATACAATGTATAACACCTTTCACCAATGCACATTTCCCTTCACCAGTGTCCCCAGTTTTCCTCCCACCTGCCCCACCCACCACTATGGTAGACATTCTCTCCTCCCTCTCACCCCCCCTTTTCTTTTAAACACTGGGTTGCTTGTTACCAAAGGTGCGTCATGCCTATCACTTTATCATCTCAGCACCCAGTTGTTGTCCAGAGTGATCATTTCCAACTATTATTTTCATAGTGGTCCTTTTCTGCCCTAACTGCACTCCACTATTTGTGGCAAGCTTCCTACCATGGACTGGTCCTCCTGGCCCTCGCCTCTATTGTCTTTAGCTATTAGCACCAAACTTATCTTATATATATATATATATATCCCACAAATGATCATTGTATATCTATCCATTCTCTCTCTGACTCTTTTAGCTCAGTGACTTTGTGTAATGAAAGTATTTAGACTGCCCAAGCATCTTGAGCAGCATTTAATGTCATTTCTCGATAGGATTGTTTCCAGGACTCCTAATTATGAGGTACTTAAAAATTAGTTTCTTTAAAAAAAAAATCTAATGTTCATTCTACATATAGAATTTAGCAGAGGATATTAAACTGATTAAAATATAAATTTCTGAAAGATTCTAATCTTGTTGAACTGCTCTAACATTAAGCATATGTTTTAGAACCCTTGCATTTTGAGTTAATGACGAAACCTAGATAATAATTATATATGTATCTGTTGTTTTTCTAGAGCGTTGAAGGAGAGCATCATGAAAAAGCTGTAGAGCTACTGAAAGCAGCTCAAGGAAAGGTTAAATTAGTAGTACGATATACACCCAAGGTTTTGGAAGAAATGGAATCACGTTTTGAAAAAATGAGATCAGCAAAACGCAGGCAACAGACCTAATGCAGTTGAGAACTTTTTATATTCTATTCTGCTTTTAGCTAGAGGAGTTTTACTTGTGACCCTACTGATGGCCGCAATGCCAATGATTGTTTAAAAAAAATTTTTTTTCCCATGAAATCCTCCTTGCCATTTTATAAATGCCTATTTTAACATCATTTCAGGTTCTAGCAACGCATATACATTTTTCTGAAAAGAAAAAGTAAAAGGTGATGAGGGCAATTCTGTCCTGCTGTTTTTACAGGCCTTTTTCAAATGCAGATTTTGTCATAAAGTTGTTATAGATTTTTAAAAATGCTTTTTTAATATTAAAATGTACTTTTACATTCTTATCTTTTTTTAGAAAGAAAAAAGGATTTCTTCCTTTGGCTGCTTATTTAAAAATAACACTTTCTCTAATTCTTTTTTTTTTTTTGCTTACTCTACTTTTTTTTAATCTGTAAAATTTCTTTACAATTCTCCAAGATTAAATATACAGTCTCAGCTACAGCAGTTCATCACACTATCAATGTTAACATCGCTGCTGCATTTTGTACTTTGGACATATACATCATGAACACTAAGTCATAGCAGTGGAAGTTTTTTACTTTAAAGAATGTCTGATGAATATTCATTTGTACTGGTTTCTAAAAGCAAGTTTTTAAACTGAAGCAATCATTGTTAAAATATGTATGCTTTCATAATATGTGAGGAGTAAGGCAAGAAGATGTAATTTGCTAGCATTACTGATTACATCTTTGTTTATATTCAACAGTCCGTCAAGTTACAAACTCAAGAGTAGTTTTGTTTTATCTTTTACAAGATTTTTAAATGCTATTCATCTTCAAATATACAATTCCTATATTTGATCTTTTCATATCTAAAGATGAGCCAGTTGGTGGTAGGAAATAGAATAAAAGTAATACCTTTAACCTCAAGTGGTCTACATTTTTACTAGCTTGGTTTAAAAAATGAGATCAAATAGAAGATAGGAGGATATATTCATGGTACATTAAAATACTGAGAGGTGGGCCCGGAGAGATATCACAGAGGCGTTTGCCTTGCAAGCAGCTGATCCAGGACCAAAGGTGGTTGGTTCGAATCCCGGTGTCCCATATGGTCCCCCGTGCCTGCCAGGAGCTATTTCTGAGCAGACAGCCAGGAGTAACCCCTGAGCACTGCCGGGTGTGGTCCCCCCCCCAAAAAAAAAATACTGAGAGGTGTTCATGAGAAGATGCAGACTTTTTTAAAATGGGTCAGAAGTCATTAAAATGGTTTGGTTTAAAGATACAGTCTTTGTTTATAATTCAAAATGCTGATGAGAATTGTGAGAGAATCTTCCTTTGTCCACTGGATGTCACTATTTGACTAAAAGGCAGCTTTTAGTGTATGACTGACTGAAATCTTTTTAAAGACTGAAATTAAAAGAGTTGAAGTTCATTTTCAGTCACAAATTACAGGAACATATTTGTAACGTTGTTTGTTTTTTCCTAATTTTGTGTGAGGAATGCTGGAAAGGTAATGGATTAAAATATATAAGAAATTTAACGTAACTATTGATCCTGTGTAACGAATGGACATCTTGTTACATTCCTTCAGGAAAAATAGCATTGTATAACTTTTTTTGCATGTTTGTGAAAAGCACTGTGAGTCTTGAAAGATGATTCCAGTTTTCAATTATTTAAGAATAAAAGTCAATCAGCATTGTTATTTATCATTTAGGTATTGAACACTGGATTGCATGGTTGAATGTGTCTTTAGTCCACTACAAAATATGCTTGTTATTGTTATAGGATCTCATTGTTAAATTGTACATTTGCAAAATTAATTGTTTTTAAAATGTTAAGACCAAAGTAGTGTAGAAGAATTATGGATTTATTTTAATTTAATTGTAAAGTTACTAGAGGTTTTTGTTTTAGAGCTTTATATATTAAACAGAGGTATTGGTGCATCTAAAAACAGTGATATTGTTATGCTTGTATTCTTGCATTAGAGGGTAAGTAAACCATGAAAAAAAAAACCTTATTTTAGTATAGCTACAGCTGCAGTTGCTTTTAAGGGCGGGTCAACATTTCATTATAAATTATAGCTTCCTGGTTCAGTGTCTCAGCTGTTTTCAGAACTTTCAGCCAAGTTAAATCTTTTTTGGTGTGGAAACTTAGTAAGTTGAGTAAGCTATTTTTTTTCTTCTACAGTAATCCACAATCTGTTCTTTGTGTGGGTTGGCATTTATTTATAATGCTTAAAATAAAGATAGCTTAAAAGAGCCAAATACTGTAGTTTTCTTGCTACTGTTGAGCATGAATAGCAGTAGTTTTAGTTGAAGCAGCTTTCACAGTTTTTAAATATTTCACAAACTTTAAGTGTTGACCATAGAAAAACTCAAGCATTCAGTGGCAAAGATGTGCAGTAGTATAAATGAAAGAAATGTCTGTTTTGGAAATAAATGACTTTTGAACATAACTAGGCACATTATATACATATATATAGGTATTTGAGTTATAAATTCTAAATATAAAGGGCCACATAGAGAGCTAAACTGGATCATTGCCGGCTTTGAATGTGAAAGTTTGGGGTTCCCCCGGCAGTGATATATATATATATAGACAACCTGAGTTCCGTTATACACCAACTAAGTTAGACTTTTCAAAGTATGCGGCCAGGTACTTTTTCCCCCAAGTTTATCCAGTGATTCGAAAGGACAAAGGATTAAGAACCACTAGTCTTTCCTTTTATAATACTGGACTCTGGAAGTATTAGGATAGGATAATTTCATGATTATATTATTTCTTAGGAATATATTCTTTAGGAATTAAAGGTATATGGCATTCCTTACTTGGGTGGTAAAGTCAGCCTATTTTTTTTCTTAAGTAAAATCTTCTAATTCTGTATCTTTTGCTTTTTAAAATTTAGAAAAATAAATGTTCGTTCATAAAAGCATGTTGAAATGTTGCAGATAATTATGTGTTGTCCTAACATGGCCACCTTACCTGTTAGTAGAATTGCAAATTACAGTGGTCTGATTTTTTGGATTTTGATAATTCTGATGTTTGTCTTGAAACTCATTGTTTTCTCCTCTTCTAAATTTTAGAGTTATTTTTGCTCAAGTACTTAGTTACATAGTTCATTTACAGCTTAAATGGAGATGATAGCATCTGATAGATGAAATGGTGGCTTACCCGAGAGAAATGTCAGCATGGCTTGGTGTCAACTTAAAAAAATACATACGATGACTCATTTATAATGTGGAATGATCATTTAAATACCCAGGATTCTAGTCATTGTATTTCCTGAATAAATGTATGTTTATGAAGTTTCTAACTTACATCTTGTTTTGTTGTTTTCTCTGTCAACTGTGAGGTGATTTTATTCTCCAAAATTTCACTATTAGTCTATCTTGTAAGGTTGTTACAGTTTTAGAATGGTAAAGTTGTGGCAAAAACTAAATAATTTGCTAATTAGTTTTCAAGAACTCCCAACTAATTTGTAACTAGACAGAGTTTTATTTTCTAAAATATGATTCTTAAATATTTAAGCAAATAGGAGCCAGAGAGATAGGACATCAGTAGAGCATTTGCCTTGCATGCAGTCAATCCAGTAGGGACGGTGGTTCGAATCCCATCATCCCATATGGTCCCCCGTGCCTGTCAGGAGCAATTTCTGAGCACAAAGCCGGGAGTAACCCTTGAGCACCACTAGATGTGACCCAAAAACCAAATAAATAAATAAAAAAAATAAACAAATAGGATAGGATACTCAAGTACATTTTAAACTTTTCGAGATGGCATTACCAGTTTAATTCTGATTCTAAAGCTGTAAATAAATAGTACAGAGGCCTGGCAGGAGACAGCTTTAAGGGCTACAGTAACTTGGTTTGGTCCCTGACTAGGCAGGCAGGTACCCCCAGCCCTTCCTAACACAACCCCACCCCACCCCCAATACCACTGGTTGTTGCTCAAAAAAAAAAAAATGCAAACCCAAGCAAAAAAAACCTTTATTTTTTAGGAATCTATCAGTTATGTTCTTTTGATTAAAAAAAACGACAACTGTGGGCTGGAGAGGTGGCGTGGAGGTAGACCATTTCCCTTGCATGCAGAAGGATGGTGGTTAAAATCCCAGCATCCCATATGGTCTCCCAAGCCTGCCAGGAACGATTTCTGAGTGTAGAATCAGAAGTAACCCCTGAGCACTGCCGGGTGTGACCCAAAAACCAAAAAGAAAAAACTAGGGCCAAAGAGATAGCACAGCAGTAGGGCTTTTTTGTCTTGCACGCAGCCAACACAGGATGGACAGATGTGGTTCGATTACTGACATCCCATGTGGTCTTTCGAGCCTGCCAGAGGCAGTTTCTGAGTGAAGAGCTAGGAGTAACCCCTGAGCACAGCCAGGTGTGACCCAAAAACCAAAAAAGAAAAAAAAAAATCTTCGGAAGCAATGTGTCATGTGATTGTGAGTGAGTGTGAAATTGAAAGCTGACTACACCATGATTACATTCCTCCTTCCTGCGATCATACAAAAGTTACTTTTTTAAAAAAAAAAAAAAGTTGCTTTTTCTTTGCCTCTCCTCAACCTTAGACTTTTACCTGGAAACCAGCTCTAAAATCATGCTTGCAGATGGCTTTAGGACAGGGAACTAGTGAAATAACAAATGTTTCTTTCGATGGCTAGGAAATAGATGAAGGCCCGTGAATTATTAATCATCTGCATTACTTTTAGAGGTTTGTTGACTTTGGTCAGGGATTTGTAGACTTCTGAGATTCTGGGATTGAAGGATTCGTGTCACATTCAAAACAAAAATCAGCAATATATACCAACTGAAAAGAAATGTGTCCAGTGAGAAAGGCAACTAGTAGGGAGGATGTAACAGCTCCAAACTAATGGCTTGGGAGGCATTACAAAGCATTAATATGTATACAAAGCAATATAGGAAAATAGATTGGTTGTTGCCCACAATTTCTTCAAGTTTTATGCGAAACAGAACCCTCCTTTTATTTTTCAGTATATTCACTTTATAATGGAGGGGCCTAATATTTATTTGGTGATAGAAAAACATGAGCTGATGAAATTGTTATATCAAGAATAACATTGCATCACTATAGCAATATTAGCGATATTGGTTCTATTATAAATCATTATTTCTTTTTTTTTTTTTTTTTTTTTTTTTTTTAAGAAATAACATTTTATTACTATGGCAGACAATTTTTTTTTGTGTGTGTGGTTTTTGGGTCACACCCGGCAGTGCTCAGGGGTTATTCCTGGCTCCAGGCTCAGAAATTGCTCCTGGCAGGCACGGGGGACCATATGGGACACCGGGATTCCAACCGATGACCTCCTGCATGAAAGGCAAATGCCTTACCTCCATGCTATCTCTCCGGCCCCAAATCATTATTTCTTATTTTCCAAAATATTCTATCCAGAGCAAAAGGTAAATTCAGTGCCAGAGATAAAATACAGTAGATAGGATACTTACTTTGCACACAGCCTACACTGCCCAGAATTAACATATGTTCACAAATTACATAATCAGTGGATACATAAATTAATGAATATTATTTTCTGTACTCACTGAGATGAGGCCCAAATGTTCATTACAATGAGTAGAATCAGAGCTGTTAACTTTCTTCTAATTTCCTCATTATCATTTCTCTTCACCTACAGAAGTATCTTTTGGTCCCCTGAGCCCACCAGGAATGACAGATTCTTGCTGATAAGGAATTCCTGGGTAGTGGGAGACAAAAGACAAGAAAACATGTTTATAGATGTGTCTTAAATCTAGCAAGGGAACCAGATAGTTCAGCAGTTAAGGTATTGCCTCTCATGTGGCCAATACCCCTCCACCCCCAGTTTAATTTCCTGCACCACCTATATAATCACAAGCACCATCAGGAATGAGCCCCGAGAATAGTCAGGAGTCCCAAGCAATAACATCATGTGGCCTCCAAACCAAAAATAATAATGAAAAAAAGAAATCTTGCAAGGTAGATGAGCTCAAGGAAAAACCCTGAGTCCCTTACCAACATTCACAGCTAATAATATTGTCAATCCTTTCTGCTGAACTCTGAAGATCTTTAGGGCCACTGTAGTCACAGCTTGTTTGGCATTTTATACAGCACTAACTGCATGTCCCCTCAGTGCTTGTTATCACTAGGTACAAGTATCATTTTTTTATGGAGTTATTTCCCACCACTTTTCACTTGGCTGTTACTGCCATTGTTGTAACATCCAGTGATTGCACAGTTGATTGTGATACACAAGAAATTTTAGGGGCCGGAGAGATAGCATGGAGGTAGGGTGTTTGCCTTGCATATAGGACAATGGTTCGAATCCCAGCATCCATATGGTCCCCCGAGCCTACCAGGAGTGATTTCTGAGCGTAGAACCAGAAGTAACCCCTGAGTGCTGCCGGGTGTGACGCAAAATCAAAAAAAAAAAAAAAAAAGGAAAAAGAAGTTTTTATTTCAGCACCAAGAATCACAACAGCAGTGCCACCAGGATTGCAATTGTTGCTTCTGGAACCAGGCCAGGGATCAAACACTTGATTTTATGCCATCAAACCAAGGTGCCCTACCACAGCATTGGGCTCCTAGCTCTAGTTTAGATGCCTTATTTATGTCAATTAGTCCTTCCTCTCCATTACCCTTAATATTTAAGTGCTCATCCTCCATTCTGATTATAATCTAGTGGGTATAGAGCAGTAGTACACCAGGCAGGGCATTTACCTTCCACTTGGCTGACTCAAATCCAATCCCCAAAACCCCAGAAGATGCCCTGTGCTCCACTAACAGTGATCCCTGTGTACATAATTGCCAGGTATCAACCTAATATGACCCCCTAAAAAAATACCTAAACACCTCACCCTGTCAGTGTGACCAGCTTCTGCTTCATTGTCCAGCCCGTTCATATATTTCTTTCCCACCTTTTGTTTCTAATAACAGGCTTTTCTTTACACTGATCATTTCTCTGAAGTCTTCACCCTCTCTAACAGTTACATCAGTCTGTTCCTCCTCCATGATCATGAATTTAAGAGAATACAGGACTCAGTTCTCTTCACTGGTGTATGTCCAAAGCTGAAGACAGGACCTATCACAGTGGACGATGTTCACCTAAGACAAAATATAAGAGGAAGCGCAGGACCCCTTGAGAGAGGACAATATAGACTTCCCTGTAGAGAGGCTATTTGAAGGTAAAGCCTGCATGCTCAGACTTGAAGAAGTTATTGGTGTAAATTGAGGAATTGAGAAGTTGACAGGCTCTAATAAATATTCCCTCTATCTCACATGAGGTTTCTGGGCACAACGAGAAGTTAAAAGTCAGTTGACTGATGGAACCTTTGTGTTATTTTCTTCATGCCAACACTTGTGAAATCAACCACAAGCCAGTCATATTTAATGGACTGAAGGGAAAGGGACCCTCAATAGAGAACATAGTCTTGCCCACCTGGAGGTCAATGAACTAGAGGTATTCTCAGTGCTGAAAGGAGGTAATATGACATACCTCCAATATTTCAGTAACAATATTACAAACCACGGGGTCTAAAAGGAAAAAATGGGGTAAAAAATAGAGAAAAAGTGTCTGTCATAATGGCAAGCTGAGGGGGTGGTCAGAAACAAAACTAGGGACATTGGTGGCAGGAATTGTGGCATTGGTGAAGGGATAAGTGTTGGAACATAATATGACTGAGACAAAAATTTTTTTAAATTATTTTTAGGGGCCGGGGAGATAGCATGGAGGTAAGGCATTTGCCTTTTATGCCTGTCATTGGTTCGAATCCCAGCATCTCATATGGTTCCTGAGCCTGCCAGGAGCGATTTTTGAGTGTAGAGCCAGGAGTAACTCCTGAGCGCTGCCGGGTATGATCCAAAAACTAAAACAAAAATAAAATATATTTTTATAAACAACTTTATAGACTGGAGAGGAAAAATGAGCTTCCTCGGGGAAATCAGAGATTCTCTCTAGCACCTACCATGATGGAACTGTCCTCAGACAAGCCTGCAGGGCAGAGTTTTGCCTGACAAGGATAAAGAGATAAAGGCAGGTGTGACACAAATGCTGCTTTCCAGGAGCCAGTGAGATAGCATAGGTTCAGGTCCCAACATTCCTATGGTCTTTGGAGCCTGCATGTGCACAAATAACCTTCATGAACAATTGCAAATAATGGCAATATGGAGACTTTAGCAAGTCAAATGTGACGTGTGAATTATTTTCTTTTAGATCTTATTACATTTTTAGAGAATTCAATAATATAATTTTTCCACCTCTCTTGTATTATGATATTTAAAAATAACTATAATACTTGTATGAACCTTCTTTCTCCTACTGTTTATATTTCTACAACCTGAATGTTAGGACTTGAAACAGTCACTAATGCAAATTGAATTGAGGTCTTGACAAGATCTAATAAACTGTCTACAAGGTGGCATCGTTTATTATATGCCACAAGGTGGCGCCAAAGTGATGCTACTTTGAATTTGAAGTGCCGAATTAAGCAGGGAATTGTGTTCTTCAGTGAAGTCACAGCCTAGCTCTTGTTTTCGTTTGTTCTACTTCTTGCTAACTAGAAATAGAATCGAGGAGTGAAGAGATAGTAGAGTGGGTAAGGTGCTTGCCTTGCTCACAGTCAACCTGCAACAAACCTCATATGGTCCCCTGAAAGTTCTTCAGGAGTGATCCCTGAGCTCAGAGCCAGGAGAAAGCCCTAAGCACCCACAGGAATATCCCCCAAACAAAACAAGCCCTAAAAATCAATCCTAAGCCTTGTTTTATTTATTTTAAATTATTTGGTGTATGGGGAAGGATGGGCTCCAAGGACCAATCCTGGAAATACTATGGGGACCATTTGTGAGTGCAGGGATTGAAGCCAGATGGGCTACATAGAAAACAAGTGTCTTAACCTTAAGCCCTGTGCTCTGTGGCCCTTAGCCTAATTTTATTTTATTTATTTTTGTTATGTAGAGGCCAAACCCAGCAATTTGGGAGACCATATGTGATGCTGGAAGTACTTTAACATAGGTACTATCTCTATGGCCTATCCTTTGGCCTAATTTAAACTCAAAATGTATTTTGAGTAAAATATATTTAAAATATATTTTATAAAATTCAAAGCGTTATAAGTGAGGAGAAACTCTTACCAACTAGACCTTAAAACAAAGCAAACCTATATTAATTGTCAAATTACATAAATATTGACCCTGAGAGATAGTACAATGATTCCATGGCATACAACCAACTCAGGTTTTAGTATTGCCACCCTATATGGTCCCTGAGACCTGTCAGAAATGATCCCTGAGCACAGAGCCAGCAGCAAGACTCAAGTACGGCTGAGTGTAACCCAAAAGCAAATAAATAATAAAAATTTAAAAAACAGAATTATATTAATATATAACACTTAGTATATTTTCTTGGGATAGAGGAAAATAATTGTTTTCCAATCAACAGAATGACTTTTCATGTGAAATGACTTTCACATCAGACCTTATTATGAAGACCCTCAGAGGCATTAGAGGAATTTTCTCGTAGGACACTAAATTTGTCCAAATTTTTCTCTTTCTAGGAAAATAAAAACTATAAATGACACCAATAGGCTATTTGTGGGGTCTGGCAATGCTATTACTTTAGGTTATATGGAAAAAATGTTCCGAAATATAACTGCCAAATCATACTAAATAGGAATATTCTGCTTTTGGATGTCCAGAGCAGAAACAGCAACTGGCCTGATATAAGGACCTGTCCTGTTGGACTGTGAGTATGTTGTTGCCTTGAGTAATTTCACTGTGCATTATAGTTCTGATTTTTCACTTTTAAGTAAAGGGATTTAATGTCTGATCATAAAAGTACCTCTGATCTGAGGAGTTTTTAATTTATCTTGGGGGATTGGGACTATACCCAGAGGTGTTTGGGGATGACTCCCAGTACAGTTGTCAGGGACTGCTGCAGTTGTTGGGGAGGAGAACAGTGCTGGGGAACCATGTAGGGATGCAAGGTACCATAATAGCCCTTAGAAATTTGTCTTTGACCTCATTTCTAAGGATTCTTTTTAAATATCAAGAAGGAAGATTAGCAAAAGTTAGAACTTTTTGTTTTTGTTTAATTTGGGGTCGTACCCGGCAGTGCTTAAGGCAGTGTCAATGTAGTGCTGGGGAATCAAAAACAGTTCTGCCTGCCTGCAAAGGCTGCAGTTGCATCCTTTTGCACTCTCTTTCCAGCCTCATACATGAAAATTTTCAGAGCCAAAAATGCCCAGATATACAGCTCTACTATCAGTTAAAATGTGCTAACTCTAGAACAAGAACAGCAGGAATGCTGAGGAACAACACTGTGGAGGATGCTTGGGGCAGCAGAGTTGGCCATTGAGGATCAAGTCCAGTGCCTCATAAATGCAAAGCACACACTCCACCATGAGCTGCATCTTGGCCTGTTGAGTATTTTTATGCCTTCAGGAGGTGTTTGGACTATTGGATTCAAACGTATCTTTACCCTATGTTTCTAATTTCCATATGTTAAATTAAATTCTGGGCATGGGAGATGGCTCAAAGGGCTGAGCACATGTTTTGCATGTAAGAGGTCTCAGATCTCCAGCTCCACATGGTCCATGTTTTGCTGAGTGCTGCAGGGAGTATTCCCCAAGCAAACCCAGAGTAGCCCCTGAATACCATTGGGTGTGACCCCAAGAAACAAAAA